>NW_004955463.1:13514064-13524712 GCF_000276665.1 Chinchilla lanigera
CGCCCGGCTGCCCCGTGCCCATCCGCAGCTGCAAGTGCTCGGGGGAGCGGCCCAAGGGGCTCGGCGGCGGCGGCGGCGCCCCCAACCCGGCGCGCAGGAGGGTGGTGTGCGGCAGCGGGGACCTCCCGGAGCCTCCGGAGCCCGGCCTCCTCCCGAACGGCACCGTCACGCTGTGAGTACCCTGCCGGCCGGCGAGGACCGGGGCACGCGGGTGCGGGGTGTGGGCAGAGGGCAAGGGCAACCCTGTTAGTCCAGCGACCGAGGGCAGGCCCGAGAGCAGAGGCTTGGAGAAGAGAGCAAAGACTGGGGTTCGGGAGCCTGGAGGGAGGGAGGGGGTGCGGGTAGGTGCGCCCCAGCGCGTGGCACCTCACCTGCGCAGGTGAGGCGGCTGCGCGCCCGGGTCTCCAGCCCAGCCCCCGCGTGCAGGTAGTGGGGACCTAAGCGGGGTGGGAGCGGGGAAGGCTCTGGAAGGATCGACGCCGGGGTTCTCGCCGCCGCGGACTCGTTCAGATCCGCGCTGAGGTGTCCCCCGCATTTAGTCGGCAGGCACGACTCCTCGCTCGATGGGGCAACCCGTCCGCCACTTGAGCCTTCCCACCCGCTTCCCCTGTGTGTGCCCGGCAGCTGCGACGCTGAGCTCGGAAAAGCCTGCACTTGGAAGGCGGGCGCTTCTAGCCTGAACGAGACCCCAGCGTCCGGGTTGCTCTTGGGCCCTGTCCCACTGTGCGCGTTTGTGCGGTGAACTTGCGCCGGGTCAGGCTTCCCCTTCCCAGCAAAAACAGCTTTGGCTGTTTCTCGACTACTCCAAGATTGCGAGTAAATCAATCCGTCTGAGCAGAGGCGTGCGTCCCAGCAGCCTCCTTCCGCGATTCCCACAGCGGCCAGGGTCTCGATCCCGCCTCGCTTTGCCCCCCTCGCCGCCCCCACCGCTTCCTCCACAGGGTCTCAGTCCCGGCAACTGAAGGAGTCTTCGCGACCCTTCCCTGCCACGGCGCTTTCCTGCGCTGGCCACGTCCTCAGGACTCCACGCACCCCGCGGAGTTGAGGGTCGGGGCCCTAGCCGTGGCCCCTTGCTTTCCTGTCCTGGTCTAGCTGAGAAGCCAGCCGCTTCCCGTTCCCTGTCCTCTTGACGCCAGTGGCAACCTTTTCTCCACCGCCCCTTGCCCAGAGTTGGGGCTGGCTCCTCTATTCGATTGTGTCCAGAACAATACAGTAAGGCCTCTGGTTGGGTGAGTTCAGAGGGTGCCTGCTTCCTGACAGGACGCAACTGGTCAGCCTGTGACGCTGGCCTGGCTCTGTGTGTGTGTGTGTGTGTGTGTGTGTGTGTGTGTGTGTGTGTGGTGTGTGTGTGCCCGCGCGCCTGGAGGTGGAGGTGGGGTGCCAGTCCTCATCCAGCTCCCTGCAGCCCGGCTGTGGCTGAGTGGTCTCTGAGAGTCCATTGGGTAAGGTCCCGCAGGCCTGGGCCTTCCCCTGCCCACTCCTGGAGGGGAAGTGCTGGCTGTGTGGAAGAGCAGGGCTCCTGTCCCCGCATAGGTTCACAGATGTGGGACACAGTCTCTGTGAGTGTAGGCAGGATTGCTTAGGAGACCCTAACATAGCCAAGGCAGAGGGAAGGGGGAAAATAGAGGGGTGGTTTTGCCGTACATCTTAGAATGATTTGGCAACTAATACTTTCCAGCCATGGCTAATTCCCATCGACGCCACTCCCAGGGGAGAGTGGGGCCGACCACTCTGGGTGAGAATATATTGTAACAGGGTAGAAGCAGATGTGACCCCACCCCACCTTCGTCCCATCCCCTCCCTAGAGGAAGCGCCCCCCTCCTTGCAGACCACTGACCTAGCTGGCTTAAAAAAACCTTCCAAAGGTAGATGCCTTCCAGGACAGGGAAGTTGGACAGGACAGGACAGGACAATGCACAGGACAGGACAGAGAAGCCACGGAACCCTTCAGCTTGCAGTGGGACCAAATACCCGGCCCGACATGTTTCTTAGCTTCACATAATTTTGATCCCTATGTGCCTCCCAGCTGGTTCCCAAGGGAAAGGAACCCAGGGCTGTCTTTCTGCAGAAGCTCAGCAAGGAGTCTGTGTTCTTAGGCCTCAGTCCCACACATCCACTGTACCCTTAGATAGTCTTTTTTTGTTGTTCTTTTTGAGACAGGGTCTCAGTATGCAGTTTAGGCTGGCCTTGAGCTCACTTTGTAGCCCAGGCTGGCCTTGAACTTGCAACGATCCTCCTGCCTCAGCCTCCCAAGTGCTGGGATTACAGGCGTGCACCCCCACGCCCTGCTACCCTAAGGTAGTCTTGAGGGAAGAGGAGGAAAGGGGCCAGGCAGCAAGGAGTAGGTTAAAGGCTAGAAGCGGGGAAGCTTACTGTCACCCACACCAACGCCACACAACTTTTCACCTTTGACCTTGTCACCTGGTACAAACCACCAGTACTGGAGCCAATTGCTTTTTTTTTTTTTTTTTGAGACAGGGTCTCACTATGCTGTTCAGGCTGGTCTTGAGCTCGTTTTGTAGCCCAGGCTGGTCACTAACTTGCAACGATCCTCCTGCCTCATCCTCCTGAGTGCTGGGCTTACAGGCGTGCACCACCACGCCTGGCAGCTAATTGCTTTTTAGGTGTGGTTGCACCCTCTGTCCCCAACATTTCCTCTATTTCCCTCCAGAATACACCTCCAGGTTCCAGTCACACGAGTCCCTTGAGTCCCTTGAGGACTCAGGATGCCACCTGGGGAAGCCTGGCAGACGCTGAGTGGTGGAGCTCAAAGCACCACCTAAAACCCCAGCCTGCAGCCTCCGTCCGCAGCCCCAGGGCCAGGAGCATCTGCACAGCTCAGCAGCCTCCTGTTTACCTCAGCAGACACCCTTCCTCCACTGCGTTATCTCAACTTCTGCCTTCTGTTTTTGTAGACTCCATGCCCCCTCGTCCCAACCTTTGCTTTTTTTCTTTTTTCCTCTTGTGGACTTTCGTTCTCAGTTTTGCAGGGAAGCAGAGCTCTCAGCTTCCTTCCTGATCCGTGCCCCTACCCCACCCCCAGTCTTGGCCCAGCCCACGGGCAGCTGTGGGCAGGGGCCCCCAGAGGAGGGGAAAGGTCCCAGGGTGGGCGGCTGGTGACCAGAAACTGAAAGTAGTTGGTGTGGATGGGGCCCGCTGTGAGCCCCTACTCTGGGCAGCAGCTGAGGGCCTGCCCAGTTTCTTGGCTCTGCAAGTTCAAGCAAGGGGTAAGGGGCCTGAGAATAAGGGATTCCACGACCACACTTCATAAATAAGCCCAGAAGCAGAGCTGAGAGGACCTCCCGGTACATCTGAGCAACCCCTCAGAGGACATCAGCCATTCCTTGCAGGGTCTGGAAAGGGTCTCAGAGATAAGCAAGCAAGTCCAGCTCCCCCATCTTATAGCTGAGCAAGTTGTGGTCAGAGAGGGATGGCGCCTTGCCATAGTCACACAGCAGCCTTATCTGGGTGGATCCCTTAGTGTTCCTGTCAGGTGAGGGCCTGTGGTTTACCTGACTGGACTTGACACCCACTGGACACACATGCATATGCATGCACGCACACAGACAAATGAACACACGCGCACACACACACACTTTTTTTTTTTTTTAAGTCTTTTCCCAGCAGGACCAGAGCCCTTTTGACCTGGGAACATTCCATGCTGGGTGAGAAGGGGCAGACAAGGGACAGACAGGTCGCTCTGTATTTTCCCAGAACGGGCAAACCCGGAATCTACTCGGTCTCCCAGGTGGGCAGAAGGGGCTGTGGTCACATGTGACCAGCACTGTCTGGGTGCCTTGGTGGAGTTTGGGGGTCATGCGGGGAGGTGGGGAGAGGGTGGGAAGCCCCTTCCCAGCCTCTGGGGAAAGCTTCCCCCTCAGGGATGGAGGTCTGAAGCAGAGACCTCCCTTCAGACCTCCAGCTCTTGGCTGGGACTCAGTTGCTGCAGCCTCAGGGATCCAGCTAGGGGAGCTTGGGGCTCTGCAGCCTAGGGGATCCAGTCAAGGAAGCTTGGGGCGCTGCACTCTGAGCGCCAGGCGCCCAGCCTGAGGGCAGTGGAAAGAGAGGGCCGGGCCGGAGGGGCGGGCCGACGTCCCCCACCCCCTTCCCTTCCACCCTCTTTCCCCCATATGGTTCTCATAAGGTCTGGGCGCAGAGACAGCAGCCAGAGGAAGTGGCTATGTACAGAGAGCTTTTGTGAGCAGAGGAGGGGGAGGGGGAGAGAGGGAAGAGAAAGAAGGGACGAGGGAAGGGGCTGGAGACTTAGGAGGCCGGGACGGGGAGCACCCAGACTCTTGCTTCCCCTCCCAGAGGTGGGGCCAGCTGCGGCACCCCTGGGTGGGCTCCTGGACCCCCGCCCAAGCGCATCTGAACTGAGGGCCCTGGAGGAATCCAAGTGCCTCCCTGACTTTGCCTGCTCCTTTGGGAACCCCCACCTCTAAGGCCCCACTGGTGGGGAAGGTTAGGGCCCCGGGGCTAAGACAGAGCACCGGGCCGAGAACAGAGCCAGAAGCTGAACAGAGACTGCACACATTGAGCCCACGATGCGCTGTGCCTTTCGGCCCCGCATGTGCCCAGGACCCCAGGACCCAGCCTGTGCTGCACCCCAAGGAATTCCCTCCTGTGAGCGACTGTGGATCGCCCCTCTGAGACTGGGAGGGGAACCCCAACCCCCAGCTGGGGGAGTCTGAGATATCCCCTCCAAGGCCCAGGCAAAGCACTGTAACTTGAACCTAACCGTAGATTGACCCTTAAATTTGGGGTCATGTTTTTAAAGAAAGAGAGTGTTTCTAAGTTTATCCCACACGGGAGTCATTGGGATAAGAACTCTTTTCTGCTGTGGAAAAAGTTGCAGCCACTTCTGAGCTGGCCCAGGTCTTTCCAGTCCGTGGAGGAGGGTGACTGGCTGCTTACTTCACCAGAGCCCAGAGAGGGGAGGCAGGTTCTGGGATGTCACACAGCCTGGCCCCTGAGCCCAGCCCTCCTGAGGTTCAGGCTGCCACTAGGAGGGGAGCTGAGAGGAGAAGAGGGAAATGGCCCTGGGCTAAGGGACCAGAAGGAAACTCCGGTGACCACTAGGAAGGGCTGCTCAGAGGGGCTGTTTATTTTCATTCCCCCAGCCCAGCCGCTGTGTTCTATTTAGAGCTCAGACACTAACAGGACAAGCTGCCTCCTCCCCTTCCTCCCTCCGTGAGGGGCCCCCATCCTTCCCAAACTCCAGAACATTCCTTTGCTTTTAGGACTGGGCTGTGGAGAGGGGAGGGCGAGGAGGGAAGTCAGCAGAGAAGCTGAGTGAGCTGGCTCTCAGGGCAGCCTCCCGCTCGGCTGCTCTCCCAGCCTTTGCTTCCATTTTCCCCTGGGAGCCAAGCAGGCCTGGATGGGGAGGAGTGGCTGGAAGACGGATGGGGCCAGGTGAGGGCAGGGGAGCCCATCTGTCAAGGAGGAGCAGGCAGGCAGGAGAGCAGCCTGAACCTGGGACAAGATGTCGCCCAGCTGGGAGGGGAGGGGGAGGCTGGGACACTTCTCAGGCCTCTGGGGTGCTTTCCACCCTGGGTCACAGGTAACAGGGGTCCAGAACTGAGGAAGGAAGAGGCCCCAAAATTACTCCTTTCCTTCACTCGAGGTGGGCTGCTTTAGAGAAAATCAGCAGAGAAAAGGAGATCAGAATACCGTTTATGACTGACAGAAGCTTCACTGGGAGACCTGGCGGAGAAGTTCTATGACAATGGGTTTAGTCCACTCTGCATCCTTGGTGCACCCCACCCTGGGAGGGACAGGGTGCCACAGCACCCAGCTTAGCACACAGCCGACCAGACACTTCCGCCCACACGGACGCACGGGGATGTTGTGCCTGGGACAAGAAGGCCAGGTCCGCAAATCCCTCTTCCCCACATGGATGCCTGAGTCAGGGGAAGGGGGCTTCCCGTGGCAACAGCCTAGCAAGGCCGTGTGAGCGCCCCCAGCCCCTGCACAGTACTCAAAATGAGACTGAGGCAGGAGGCTGAGACTGATGGTCTCTACAGTGTGCGAGCAGCTGCTGGCTCCCTCTCATGCACCCTCTCGAACTGTCTTAGGGTGGATGTGACCCCCAAGGGGGCCGTGTCACCGAGGACTGTGCTGCAGAGCCCCGCAAGCCTGGGAAAGGATGGGCGCTCTGTCCAGGAGGGGGCAGGAATTGGAGGCAGAGGGGACCTCTGCCCCTCCCTGCCCAGCTCTCCTCTACGGAGGAGAGATAGTCATGAGACTAATTTATATGCAGGCATAAAAGACTCACAATAGATTTATCTTTCAGGTCCATTTTTATTTTGTTTTAACTTTATTTTATTTTTGTAGGGCAGGGGGTTGAACACAGGGCCTCCTGCATACTAAGCATGCACTCTACACCACATTCCCAGCTTCGTTTATATTTCAAGGGAGACCTGCTTTCTTCACCCCAAAGCTTAGCTCCCACTGGGAGGACTTCCAGCTTGCAGGGAGGAAGTATATAAGGTGGACTGGGAGTAATGTCCCAGCTTCTACAAACCAGGTGGACACACACACACAGAGACCCACACATGCGTGAACATCCCACCCTGCTGGATATGGCTCCCTCCACCTTCTAGGAATGGAAGTGTGTTGTTCTTCTGCAGTACCAATGCATTACACAGGGTTGCATGGGATGAGTATTTAGGTAGGTTTGAAGAGTGAGTGAGTGAGTGAATGTGTGGATGGTTTCAGCACACTATTCCTTGTGCTCAAGCTGGGGTGCTAGGATCCCAGAATCCCCATCTAGGCACCTTCCTCATCTCCCACAGATTATAGCATCTTTTTTGTTTTTTTGGTACCAGGAATCAAACTCACAACCTCGTGCTTGCCAGGCAGGCACTGTGCTGCTGAGCTACATCCCCGGCCCAGACCATAACATCTTTCTTAAGCTTCTGCTTCCAGATTTGGTCCCAAAACTTCAAGCTCCCTCAAAGTTAGCACTTTCCACCCAAGCCCCAATTTTTGGTTCTGCTGGTTCACAACCAAGATATGAAACTCTTATAGAGAGGGTAGGTGAGAGAAAAAAGACAAGACCTTCAAGAAAATTGTAGATTAGTAACTGGACCTGGTGATGCACACAGCTGTAATCCCAGCTCTTCAGAGGCTGAGGCAGAAGAAGGATGGGAAGTTCAAGGTAGGCAATTTAGCGAGCCCCTGTCTCTAAATAAATAAATGGCTGGGGATGAAGCTCGGCACTCCCTTCTTGTTCAATCCCCAGAACCACCACCACCAAAAAAGAAAAAGAAAAATGGTTAAATGAGAGGAGACAAGCAAGAGTTACTGGGAGCCTGTTTCCTTTCTTGGCTGTGGTCTCTGCCTCCATCCCCTCCCCGGATGGCCCAGCTTCCAGCCAGGATTCAGGGGCAGTCTGAGGGCACAGCCCTCGAAGGCCTGGGGAAGGAAACCCCGCCTGTTCTCCTAGAAGCAGCAGGTGTGCAGGGCTGACTGGCTGGGCATCCAGCCAAGGAAGGGATGACGTGAAGTTGAGGAGGGACCAGACACCTTGCGTGTTCTCACCAACACCGTGTGCCCTGCAGCCAGACAAAATGGTCAGGAAAGAAGGTCCTGCAGAGAAGCCAGGCCTCAGGGCTGCCTTGAGCACAAGGGTACGCGTGCCAGCGGGGCCTGCGGGCAACGGGCCTTACTCTTTGGAGGACTAGTTATGGATTGGTCAGTACTGAAATTACCCACATCCTTCATTGCACATAATAATTAGTGCTTAAGGACAAAGCATGGCATTTGATAGTCAGATAACTAAGCATTTGTGAATTGCCACTTTGCAGCATTTGTGTGTGTGTGTTTGCAGCACTAGGGAGGGAACCCATGGCCTTGGGCATGGTAGGCAAGTGCTCAACCATTGAGCTCTACCCTCAGCCCTGCATTTATATGTCCAATGCAATGATTATTATTTTTTTAGGTTTCAGGTTTCTTTGTGAGCCATGGAAATCCTTGAAGGCCCTGGGCCCAGTGCCTTTAGGATGGGCTGGGAGCTCTAGTTCCTCAATGGTTCTGGTTGGGTTATGGGCCTCAGGCCTTTTGGATATCAGCAAGCGTCCACCTCTTATCTCCCTAGGACACTGCCCAGCCACTAGCAGCAGAATGGGGGGACCAGGCCTTCCCAGACTCCAGGCATCAGCTGATGGTCTGGCCCTGCTGAGGCGCTGGGCCTGGACTCCCAGAGCAGGCTGATCCTCAGAGCCCAGGGAAGCAGTCACTTCCTCTGTTTGGTTTGGGGAGGAGGCTGGCTGTGTGACTCCTCCTGAACGTGTGAGAACCGTGCAGAGCTGGCGCGTGCTGGCCCGCCCCACAGAGCAGTGCCCACGTGACCCCGTGGGGTTGCCTTTGATGTCAGGGTGCAGGATCTGGTGAGTTCCTGTGGCTGCCCAGACGTCTCCATAGACGCCAGCCACTCGCTCTGTTGGCCTCCAGTCTCATTAGTGGTGACTCTGCTTGCTCTCTTCCCTGATGGAACCCCAGCCGGGAGAGAGTTCTGGAATAGCCTCAACGTGTGCCCTCCGTTTGGCCAGAGTTCAGTCTCTGGAGTAGAGAACAGGCGACCCCAAGGACTGGGCCTCCTTCCCCTAGAAAGCTTGAGGTTGCGTCAGGAAGAGGGAGGGAAGCTGCTGGAGGTGCCCTGGGGGCCTGTGGGGTTCGTGGTTAGAAAGGGACCGCCAGGCTGGCTCCCTGGGAGGGGGTTGGGCCAGAGGATGGAGAGCCTGAGGAGCTGTTTGCTGGGGATAAAGAGGGCCCCAGCTGGGCTGGCACCGTGTCCTGGACAGCTGGATAGAGCTGTGGGCCCAGAGCTCCCTCCTCCCTGCCCAGCTGTGGCCTCGAGGCCTGTTTTCCTCCCCCGAGGCAGCCTGGAACGGTGGGAACGTTTTTTTTCCCATTGCATGAAGTTGTGTGGGGCATGTGTTCAGCTATCCCACTACAGCCCTGGACTAACTGCCCGCTTCCCACCTGCCTGTGAATGCCCCAGGCCCTGGGGCCAGAGTGTTGCTCAGTGGTAGAGCACTACCTAGTAGGTGCAAGGCTCTGGGTTCTATCCCCAGCAACACAAAAAGTAAAAAATGAGCACCAAGTGGTGGTGCACCCTGTAATCCCAGCACTCTGGGAGGCTGAGGCGGGAAGATCACAAGTTTAAGTCCAGCCTGAGCAATTTAGCAATTTAATGAGACCTTGTCCCAAAAATTAAAAATAAAATAAGGAATGAAGCTCAGCATGAAGGTCCCAGTTTTGATTTCCCCGCACCACCACCACCACAACAACAACAAATCCCCAGACCTGTGCACTTGCAAACAGAACCAGCAAACTCTCTCCAGATGATCTGGGATTCAATTAGCTCCCGAGTGTGTGGACATCTGAACTGCCTGCCTGAAGTCATCCTGGAGCTAGCAATGTGGCTCGAAAGAAGCCTGCTGGAGGAGCAGCCGTGGCAGCCGAGGGTCAAGGCTGGGTGCGCTGCAGCGAGGAGAGCTGCGCATGGCGCTTGGGGGCTGGAGACTGCTGAACAAGGCAAGCCGGGCAAGGGGCACTGCCCCGCCCGCCTGCTGTCTGCTCGGAGGGGTGGCCGCAAGAGACTGGGTCAGGGTAGGTGGGATGCGGGTGGCAGCACCCCTCAGGGATAACCCTTCCAGGCCAGACTCATCTGGCCTCCCCAGGCTGCTCCTGGGTCTTTTACTCTGCCTCCCAACCCCGCAGAGTGTGTGGCTGGTCTTTTCTGAATGAAGATGTGCTGGTCTAGTGAAATACAGTGCAGACTGGATTTACACGCAGGAAACTATCTCAGAGTGTGTGTGTGTGTCTCTCTCTCTGTATGTGTGTCTGTTTATCTGTCTATATGTATTTTTTCTGTACCAGGGATTGAACCCAAGGCCTTCACACCAAGCTACATCCTTAGCCCTTTTTTTCAAATTTTTAATTTTGAGACAAGGTCTCATTAAGCTCCTAAGTTGCCCTGGCTGGGCTCGAATTTGAGATCCTCCTGCCTCAGCCTCCCAGGATGCTAGGGTTTCAGTTGTGTGCCTAGTGTCAGTAATAATTTTGTATAAGGCTAAGGGTGTAGAGTGCTTGGGTTTAGTCCCCAGCACCACACATACTTACCGACATGAATTGTATATTGATTATGTATTGAAGTGATAGTACTTTGGATACACTGGATTTGATAAAATACATTGCTAGAATTAATTTTTAAACTTTTTAAAAATGTGGCTACTAGAAGATGTAAAATGACACATGCAGCTCACAAATTTCTGTGAGTTCTGAGTTAAGCATTTGGGGGCATGTGGGAGGGGCTAGGGTCAGTGGCTGAGGATCTGGAAAATGTGGGGGCCCCTTAACACCTTCCCTGGGTCCCTCTGGATAAGGTCCTCAAATTGGGATCCCAGTTTTTCATTTTAGAGACCTGGGAGTGGGAGAACTGTTTAGTGTTCTGTTGGCTAGGTTTTCCTTTGTGGTACTAGGGATTGACTCAGGACCTGTTAGGCAAATACTATGCTGAGCAACATCCCTGCTTCTTTTTATTTTATCTTGACACAGGCCTTGCTAAATTGCCTATCCTGGCTTTGAATTTGCGATCCTTTGGCCTCAGCCTCCCAAGTAGCTGGGATTACAGGCATTCATG
>NW_004955463.1:13524842-13562296 GCF_000276665.1 Chinchilla lanigera
TAAAGAAAATTTAGATAATTTTTAATTGGAAAGCATTTTCATAGTGTAAGATTTATCTATTTATTCATTGCATTAGGGATTGAACCCAGGGCTTTTGCACTGAGCTCCGTCTCCAGCCCTTTTTTATATTTTTGTTTTGAAACAGAGTCCAAGTCACTAAGCTGCACAAGCTGAGCTCAAACTTATGATCCTCCTGCCTCAGCCTCCCACAGTGCGGGGATTGCAGACATGTGCCACCATTCCTGGCTATAGTATAAGATTTTTAAAGTGTTTTCCAAACTGGAATCCTAAACATATTCTCAGCAAATCAACCATTTTCCCCCCTCTAACAGGCCCACGTACTTTTCAACCTTGAGAAATAATTTTCTCCAGCTTGCCCTGTGGGTGCTGCAGTGGTGATCGGGGAGCCCTGTTCCTCCTTCTTTCTGCACTATAGCCCCCAAGCCTTCTAGTCCTTTTCCCTCACCATGGAGGGGATAGTCCTTGGGAGAGGGCCCAGGGTGGGAGAGGCTGGAATGGACACCAGAGATCCCTCCCTGGCCCTCCCAAGGGAACTGAGGGGTCCACTTACCTTCTCAGATATTTGGCAAAAACTTTGGGGTATATGAAAGGAAGTAACTGGTGACAGGCTAAGGTAGGTTTTGATTGAAGATGTAGTTCACACCATCAAGAGCCTGTTGCCACTGGGGGGTCACCCCAGCCCTCCTGAGGCCCAAGGAGAAATTTAGAGGCCCTGAGAGCTGACTAGATTGTGGTTTACCACTAGCCCCACCACATGCATAATGCAAAATAAAATTACCTTAATCTATACAATTAGGGTTACGGTATTCATGAATGCTCTAGTTTTTCAGCAGTGCATAGTGTAAGGTACTTCTGGTTTTTGATGAGTTATTTCTTTTGTGCTGTTGGGGATGGAGTCCAGGGCCTCAGGCATGCTAAACACCCTCTGTACCACTGGACTACAGCCCCAGCCCTCTGATGTAATTTTCAAAATATCAAAATGTTAAACTGGGCATGGTACACGTACACATGTAAATCCCAGCACTCAGGTGGCTGAGGCAGGAGGATTGCCACCAGGTTGAGATCAGCCTGGGCTATATAGTGAGTTCAAGGCCTGCCTGAACTACGTAACAAGACCCTGTCTCAAAAAATAAAAAACAAAAAAGGGGGAAAAAATGTTGTATATGTGAAGCTTTTTGGAAACCCAGCAGTCCCTCTGGGTCGTTCTTCAGGACACCCTAGGAAATGTCACTATGGCAGGGACCCTTGGGCAGTGACTAGGAGGGGTCTGTCTGGGGCAGGGAGAAAGCAGGGAGACAGGCCTCCACCCATTCCCGCTGACCCAGAAAGGATCCCCTTGGCACCTGCCTTCATCGGACCCCTGCATTCCAGGAGCCTGTTGCCAATGGAGCAGGGGGCTGGAGATGTAACCCAGAGGCGGAGCACTTACCTAACATGCACAGAGCCATGGGTTTGATCCTAAGCACACATTAAAATTTTTTTAAGAAAGAACTGGGCATGGTGGTACATGCTGGTAATCCCACCGCTCTGGGAGACTGAAAGCGGAGGATAGAAAATTCCAGCCTAGCCTGAGCAGCTTACCCCTTTAGAGAGACACGATCTCAAAATGAAAAAGGGCTGGGGATGTAGCTCAGTGTACAGGCCCTGGGTTTGATCCACAGTACCAGCAGCACACACAAAAAATGAACCCGAGGCGTCTGAGGGCCCTCACTGCGTGGTCACTCTTCCCCTTCCAGGAAGCTGAGCGCAGATCTCCCTGCCCATCCCCACCCCTGCGGTCTCCTCTCCCTTGCTGTCCAGCCCAGGTCCGCCCACTCTAGAGAAGGCGCTGCAGCCTTCCACCCCTTCTTCAGTAACAGCAGAGCAAAGGAGGGAACCACTCACCTCAGTCCAGCCACCCAGAGCTCCTCTGAGAGGCTCATTAAAGCTTTCGAATAAGCAATTAAGGGATGAGCCCATTGCCGGTCTGGATTCTCTGTTCCCAGTGGGGAGTCTGGCAGAGAAAGGCTGAGTGGGTGGACAGAGAGGAGACGGGCCCTTCTCCGCCAAACATAACCAAGCGCACAAACAGAACTCCCAGGGGGGCAGTGCAAGGCTGAGCCCTAACTTCCCCCAGACCCTGGGCTCAGGGAGCTTTCATCAAAGCTGCGGACAAGCTGGGGGAGGCAAGGGTACCTCAACTGAACAGTGCCCTCTGAATTGGGCCACCTCCCTTGAGGTCTGCAGCGGCCGGGGTGTTGGGGAGGCTGCAGAAGAGCAGCTCCCCGCCTGCCTCTTCCACCTGGGCCGAGTTGTGGCGAGCGGCGGCCTCCCCTGCTCTGTACTGGCCGTTGGGCTAAGGGCTTGAACAGTCGAGGGCAGTGGAGGGCAGGATGGGAACACTGAGCCCAGTCCTGGGGTGCCCAAGTAGAAAGGGGCCATCGCAACTTCGCACCTGCTCAGCCCACCTGCACAGGGAACCCCAAGTCAGATCCAGGCTTGGGGAGACTCAGGGCAGGTCAAATAGCTGACTTGGGACTGCTGCCCTGCCCAACTCCAGGGGGCGCCGTGTTCACAGAACAGAGCACAGCGCTAACCAGGAGCCCAGTGCCCCCGACTCTTCCAGCATCTCACATCACCTTCCGTCTGTGTCCTCCCTGTCCCCTCAGACTCCTGAGCAACAACAAGATCACTGTGCTCCGCAATGGATCCTTCCTGGGACTGTCCCTGCTGGAGAAGCTGTAAGTGCTGGGTGAGGTGGGGTGCGGAGGTGACGGTGGACGGAAAGGTCCCTGAGCAAGCCTGAACCGTGGGGCCACGCCAGGCCCCCATGGACCTGCCCAGGACTTGACCACCGGGCACAGGACAGTGCAGGGCTGGTCTGGGAGCAGGAGCAGAGGGGCAGAGAGGAGCAGGGAATCCTTGCTGGTTGGCAGGGGTGGGGCCGAGGGAGCTCATTAACGCTCTTTAATGAGCAATTAGCTGAGAGGGCTGAGCCCTTTAGCTGGCCGCCTCCTCCCGGCGGGGGACCCAGCAGGAAAGGGCCGAGGCGGACTTAGTGTGACCGAAGCCTCTCTGTCTTTCTGGAAAAACAAATCAACAAATAAAGCCCCGAGGGGGGCGAACTGATCCTTTCGGAGCCTCCTGCCTCCCTCTGGCCTGCTTTAAAGCTGAGTTTTCTGCAGTGTCCGCAGGCGGATCAGAAGCCCCCACCTGCCCTCTGAGCTCCCTCGAGGCAGTGAGGTGCAGGGGTCGCCTGAGGTCTGCTGTGGCGGGTTTGTGGGAGAAAGTTAGTGAGAATCAATGCAGAAGGCCTGGCCTGGACCTCGTCAAAGTGTTTGTGAGGCAACGAGGGCTTGGGAGAGGTACGCGGGTCACCTAACTCGATACCCGAGGGGTTTTGCTCATCCTCTCCAAACTCTCTGTTCTGGGGGCTCCCAGAACCACAGCCTGCACCAAGGCCTCAGACCCTGGTCCCCAGCTCAGAAGAGACCTGGCCCACCTTCTCGCCTTGAGACCGGTTCTCGCTTTCTCCCCACTCACTGCAAGCCCCTGGGCTCTCTGTGTTACCCTCCTGCCTGGCATCACTAACTCCTCTCACAGGGCCCTCGGCCCCCCTGGGCCCAAAAGCTTTGCATCGGTGATATGGGAGACCCAAAAGGAGCCTCCTGATGAGCAGCCTGACGTCTAGTGGAGATCAGAACAATGCCGGGCTCTGGGCATTAAGTAGGTTGGAGTTTCTGTTGGGTCAAAGGAGGTACCTGGAAGGCTGAAACGCTGGAGGGTGATGGAGATGCAGCTCCAACGGGACAGGACGTGGTATTTAGACTTCCCGAGGGACAGTTTCTCCCAGGCAGCCTCTGCCCCACCCATTCCCCAGTGTAAGGAAAGCCTTTCGCCCATGTCCTCAGACCCCAGGAGGCACTTGATGGCCTAGCTGGGTTGGTGGGAGTGCAGAGGGCCGTGGTCCACATCAGAGCAGGCTGGGGATGTCAGGGGTCTTGGCGGTGGGGGTGGCGCGTGCGCACAGCTGGGCCGGGGTCTCTGTCCAGACTCCACAGCTCACAGAGCAAGGGCTGCAGCCACTCAAGGTTCTCCACTGAGGGCTGGGTCATCCCTCAGTGAGACTTGCTCTTTAGAATGCCCAGGGGCTGGAAACCAAATGCTCTCCCGGGTCTTGGCGGGGGTGGGGGTGCGCAGCTGGAACGGCCTGCCCTCTCCCTGCCCCAGAGCACTGGTTGCCAGCAGTTACTCTTCCTTCTCTGCTTGGTGAGCACAGCTCGGAGCTCCCTGGCTCTTCTCCCGTTGCCCTCATCATCTGCCGCCTCTTCTTTGGCTTCAGTCTCACGAGATATATTTTCTGATGAAGGCAACAAGATGGGCCTCTCCTTCCCACCGGTGCAAACGTACCGAACCCATTCCTCTCCACAGCACTGGAGTGGAGGGAGGCCCTGCAGCAGGCGCATTCAAGGCGTGCCCCAAAACACAGGGCAATCAGAGATGCATGAGAGAAGGCATCTGACTCAGCACTGAGCCGAGGGGTATGGGAGGAGTGTGGGCATGGGACAGGGCACCATAGCTGGACACGATGTGTGTAACCCCAGGGGCACCGGAGGCTGAGGCAGGATGTGGCAAGTTCCAACCCATCCTGGGCAATTTAGTGAGGCCCTGTCTCAAAATAAATTTTATAAGGGCTGGAGCTGTAGCTCACTGGTAAAGCCCACCTGGGTTTGATGTCCAGTACTGAAAAAAAAGAAATCTCCCAGCCCTGTATGAGCCCTGCTCTGCTATGAATCACTCCATTCATTTATTTTTCGGATGGTTTTGGAGCTCCTCCCTGTGCCAGGCTCCACTACAGGCATGAGGGGTGAGCATAGCTCCTCACCCTCTCCTGCAGACCTAGGAAGTGGCAAAGCCATGTGTCATATGTCAGGAGATAGACACAGAGAAAACAAAGCAGGGTGAGGGGCGGGAAGCAAGGGGAGCAGGTGCTGATTTATGTAGTGAGAGCAAGGAAGGGCTGATAAGGCCAGAAGGGGTGGAGGAGAGAGGAAGCTGCACACAGATCTTGCAGGGACCCTGGAGAAATCAGCTTCGCAAAGCCCTGGAGTGCAGAGTGATGGCGGCGAGGTAAAGAAACGAAAGGACAGGGCAGTGTGGTGAGCACTTTTGTAGTCCCAGCCACTCTGGAGTTTGCATTGTGTAGGAAGATTGCTTGAGCTCCAGAATTTGAGGCCAGCCTGGGCCACACTGTGAGATCCTATCTCAAGAGAGAGAGAGAGAGACAGACAGGGGGAGGGAAAGAGGATAAAGAAGGGAAGAGGGGAGGGAGGAAAGGAAAGAAAGGTCCTAGTGTGGCTAGGGAGAAGCACGGAGCCTGCTGCTGGGGACGGCTTCCCAGAGAAGGAGTCCCGGGCAGAAGCATGTGAGCAGGACCGGGTGCTGGGTAGAGTCTGTGACCCGCTCACCCTGCTCAAGAGCAGGCAGGACTTGATGCTTCCATCTCAAAGCAGTTTCTTCTCCAGGAAGCCTCAGTTTCACCTCCTGAGGTCTTCCCTGATTGGATGAGACCCACCCACATTGTTAAGGGTCATCTTTCCCTTAGGTCAGCTGATGGTAGGTATTTCTACACCTACAAAACCTCCACAGCAACATCTAGAATGCTATTTTTTGCTTTGTTTTTTTGAGTCTGGGTCTCACTGCGTTACCCCAGCTGGGTTCAAACTCCTGAGCTCATGTGATCTTGTTTCAGCCTCTGCAGTAGCAGAGACTGTAGGTATAAGCTCTCTACCCAGCCAGACTAGTGTTGAACCAAGAGCTAAGAGCCAAGTCCATGCATGACAAACCATCATAGCCACGCCCAGGGTGGGGAGAGGGCCCAAAATGAGACATATCCTGCACCCTACTCCTGCAGAGGCCAAGTTCTCGGGTCAGGTTGAGGGGGCCTGGGAAACTTCTGCATGGTATTCAGACAACTCTTATGCTCAGAGGGATGGGAAACTGTAGGGAGATGACCCCAAGACTGTGGGCCTATTCATCTCAGACATGATGCGAGGGCTGGCATGGGCTGGGCCCAGGACACACTAAGTCCTCTGTCCAGCTGGGCTTAGCTGTCTCAGCTGGGCATGGAGGCCAGGGCAGCTTAATGTCCCACTGTCTGTGAGCAACCCGTGGGAGGCTGCAACCAGACTATGAAGAGAATGGTGGGTCCAGACTGCTCCCAAAGGTACCCACCCGGATTCCTCCTTCTGAGAGCCCCTGGCCTTTGAGGATGAGTTGTTTGTTGATGTGTGTGTCGGGAAGGGGTCGCCTTGCTGTCCAGTGGTAGGGAGGAGACCTGCTGCATAGTGCCTGTTTTGTTGTGTTGTGTTTTTTGTGATTCTGGGGATTGAACCCAGGGCCTTTGCTGAGTCACTGAGTTGTCCAGGCTGGGTCTGAACTTATGCTCCACCATGTCAGGCCTCAGTGTCTGTTTTGTAGTACAGGGCCAAGACCAAGGATTTAGGCAGGTGGCAGGTGACATCTATGTGAGTGTGGACAGGGAGGTCACGGGGAAGGGAGACAGAGTGGACACAGAGTAGGGATGTATCTCAGAGGCTCTTTGGGAGGCTGGCAGGGGAGCCAGGGGCCCACCTTTATCAGAAACCCCAAAACAGGGCCAGCAGCGGCAGTTCATGGCCAGCCCAGACTTCACGAGGTCTTGTGCCTGAGCTCTGCCCTGTGTCCCGCCGCCTCTCAGCCTGGCCAAGCCTGTGTCATCCAGGGGAGCGTGGAAAGGCCTGGGACTGAGGCCTGCTTTTGTCCTTCACCCTGTGGTGCCCTCCCCAGCCTCATGATCCTCACCTGGAAAGTAGGGCTAGGACCGACTCCCAGACAAGTTGTTCTGTGCATGGAGGACTCTTCCCAGACAGCATGTGCCTTCAGCAAATGGCTGTCCCCTTCCCTGCTAACGAATCCCCAGTTCCACGGTCAGCCTGGTAGCCCGCACTTGCTTAGGCAAGTGGTTATGGTGCCTTTGCCTTTTCCTTGGCCATGCTGGGGATGGAACTCAGCACTTCCCACTTGCTGAGCAAGTGCTCTATCACTGAGCAACAGCCCAGCCAGAACCGTAAGTGCACCAAGTGGGCAGGTGACTCATTCCTCTGGTTCCTTGCTGGGCTATCCAGATCCCCCACCAAGCAGGCAGCAGGCAGCAGGCAGCAGACCACCAGACTTTTCAAGGAACTCTGAGGGTGTCCTGATCCCAGTATGAGGCCCCTAGACCACAGACCAAGGAGGCCACAGGCATCCGTATCTGCGTGTGGATCAGTGTGGATCTGTGTGGACGCAGCCTGCCGCAGGCTCAGCTCGAAGAGGCTGGAAGAAGAGATTGGGGAGGGGCCTGCTCACCCCCCCTCCCCGATGATTTGTCATTGCCTAATGAGATTAATGAGCCCTGGGGCTGGTATGCGGCGGTGCTGGGCACTCATTAGAAGCAGATGCTCATGGGAACCAGGGAGTGGGGGCTGGGGTAGCAGCCCCCTCCACGTGCCAGGTGGTTTCCATTAATCTGGGGGCTGGGCAGGCCAGAAGGCCTGGAGCTCTGTCCTGCCACACTGGGAAAGCGTGTGCTCAGAAGGGAAGGCGATGGACAGGTACAGGGACAGTCCGCCTGCTTGCTGTGGTGGCCCCGGGGCCCAGCACAATATATGTGCTGAATAAATACCTGCCGGGAGATATCAGAGACTGGAGGGCCTGGGAGACGGTGTGGGAGGGAGGCTCGGCCTCAGCGGGGCCTTTGGGACCCCAGAACCTCTCCTCCTTCTCCCCCTAAAGCCTCTATACCTGAAAGGGTGCTCTGGCCCTCATCAGAGCCGGCCCACACTTTCTAATCAACCCGGGAAGTCTTGTAGGGCCCAGGGCAAGCTGCTCTGTGGCCTCCAAGCCTATAATTTGGTTTTCAAACCCACAAACAGGGAGGTCTGTGGGGCTTGAGGGAGCCAGTGTTGTGCCACCCCGCCCTGCCTGAATGTGGAGACACAGGCACACACAGTCACACCAACCCGTGCGCACACTCTTAACAGCTCTAATGAAATCTAATTTATGCACCATAAAATTCACCCATTTAAAGTCCACAGTCCAGTGGCTTTTAGTGCATTTTAAATAATTGTGTGATCATCACCATGTTCTAATTTTAGAACATTTTCATCATCTACCAAAGAACCGTGAATAATTAGCAGTTCCTCCCTGTTCTTCCAGCCCCTGCTCCCCAGCCCTGAGCAACCACTAATCTACTTTCTGCTCCTATAGATTTGTTTATTATGGCCCTGTCACAGAAATGGAATCATATACTACGTAATCTTTTATAACTGGCTTCTTTCACCCAGTGTAACATTTTCCAGGTTATCCACATCTTAGCATGCATCAGTGCCTTATTCTATGTTGTGGCCAATAATATTCCACCGTGTGAGTATACCACCTCTCTATCCATTCATCAGATGCTGAACTTCTGGCTGCCTTCCCCTTTGTGGCTATTATAAATAATGCTGCTAGGGACTTTCACCTGCCCATTCGTGTGTGGGTGTTTCTTTGCTTCTCTTGGATATATACCTAGGAAATGGAATTGCTGGGTTTTATGGTAACTCTAAATGCCAAATTATTTTTCAAAGTGCCTATACCATTTTACATTCCTACCAATAATAGGTAAGGGTTCCACTTTCTCCACATCCTCACCAACACTTGTTATTGTCTATGTTGTTTTTTTTTGTCTTTTGAGACAAGATCTCACTATATAGTCTAGGCTGGCCTGGAACTCGCTGTGTATCCCAGGCTGGCTATGAACTCACAATCCTTCTGCCTTGGCCTCCCAAATTGTGGAATTACAGGTGTGTGCTACCACACCCAGCTCTTGTCTTTTTTTATTATAGTCATCTGAATGATATAAAGTGGCATCTCTTTGCTATTTTGATTTTTAGTTCCCTTATGATTAATGACATCAAACATCTTTTGATAGGTTTATTGGCCATTAACATGAGTTGGGGGTCTTGCTGTTTTACCCAGGCTGGCTTCAAAGTCCTGGGCTCAAGCGATTTTTCAGCCTCAGCCTCCCCCATAGTTGGGACTATAGCTATGCCCCTGTAGATTTCTTTGAAGAAATGAGATGTTCAAATAATGTGCCATTTTTTTTCAACTGGATTGTCTTCATTACTGAGTTACAGTTCTGTATGTATTCTGGATAGAAATTCCTTATCTGATGTCCGATTTGCAAATATTTTCTTTCATTCTCTGGTTTTCTTTCTTTCTTCTTTTTCTTCTTCTTTTTTTTTGAGACAAGGTCTCTCTGTATTTCAGGCTGGCCTTGAGTTCACTATGTAGCCCAAGCTGGTCTCAAATTCACAATGATCCTCCTGCCTCAGCCTCCCAAGTACTGGGATTACAGGCATATACTACCGTGTTCAGCTGGTTTGCTTTCTTTTTTAAAAAAAATTACGTTTATTAGTTTGCAATACATAATGGATACATTCATCATAAGGAGTTGATACATGTATGATTTCACTTTGTGGAAGGTGGCCTTTAAGATACAAAAGTTTGTTTGTTTATTTTGTGGTACTAGGGATTGAATTCAGGACCTTTACACAGAACTACATTCCCCAGCCATTTTTAAATTGCTTTATTTTGAAACAGGATCTTGGTTTCGTTTTTCATTTTTGAGACTGGCTCTTTATGTAGCCAAGACTGGCATCAAACTAGGTGATCCTCCTGCTTCAGCTCTGGAGTGCTATCATTACAGGGGTGTACCATCACGCCTGGCTGAAGGTTTAAAATTCTTATGTCCAGCTCATCAACTCTCTCTCTCTCATTGCTGTGCTCACACACTCTTACACACTCAGGGCACAGTGCACAGTTGCTCCCAGGAGCCTTCCTCACTTCCAACTTAGGGTCCTTCTCCACCTTAGCGTTGTGGTGCAGTTGGTGGAGAGGGGTTTGTGCCTGCAGTCAGAGGCGTGATGAGCAGTCTCCACGGCAGATAGATGGGGCAAGCGGGAGGTTCTGGCAATGCACCACATCTCTCCCAGGTTCCAGGAACAGATTCTGTGGAAGCAGATCTGTGCTGCTTGGTCCCACTTAACAAATACACCAGGCATGGTGGTACACATCTATAATCCCAGCACTGTGGGGGGCTGAGGCAGGAGGATTGAAAGTTCAACCTAGACTGGGCAATTTAATGACTTGGTGAAGACCTGTCTCAAAATAAAAAATAAAAGGGCTAGCTAGAGATGTTGCTCAGTGTGAAGGGTCAGTTGAGAGAGAGAGAGAAAGATAGGAAGGGATCGGTTTAGACAACCCAGGGCAAGTGTTCTTAACCTGGGTTCCACAGCACCCCTGAAACCCTGTGCATGATGTTGGGTGTAGTCCATTTTTCTAGGACAGGAGTCCATGGCCTTCATCAGATTTCCCAAATGATTTGCTAAACAAGAAGGGCTCAGAACCACCAATCAATAGCGCCTTGCAGATCCAAACAATGTCCAAGTTCTGTGGCTGAATTTCTTCCTGCCCCAAGGGGTGCAAGCCCCAAGTCCCTTATTGAGATATCGGGGGTGTCACCTGCCAGTGGCCCATTGGGCTGTCAGAATTCAGCCCAGGGAGCAGGCTGGACCCAGGGAAGGACCAGGACCACCTGCGCCCTGCCTTGGATCCCTGAAGGCACTCCGAAGGCAGGCACACGGGGGGAAGAATAGCCCTTCTCCCCTCTCCTAGAGGCCCCCAGATCCACCGCAGAAAATCGAGGGCAGGAAGAGGGGCTGGGCCTGAGGGGCCGCCTCGCTCCCATCTGCAGCGCATCAGTGGGGCAGCGGGTGGGGCTCACCAGGGGGCCGAGAGGAAATGAGAATAAACACAGCACACGGAGCGGGAAGGGGCGGGGGGCTGCAGCCTCAGCCCCTTGGCAGCCCATGAAGGGAAGTGACACAATGAGGAATGTGTTTCCCTCTGCTGTCCCCATGTGGGGGTGGGAGGCAGAGCCCTGAGAATGGCCAGACCCCACCAGGGGTCCAGGGCGCAGGCTGCAGCCCAGGAGGGGCGGGCATGGAGGGCGGGGCCTGGAAGCCAAAGAGCGCGGACAGGAAGGGCACCACCCCCAGGCAGGCTGTGCTTATCTGCCTGCAGTGTCACCTTGTGCACGTCCTGCATGCGCCCAGCGCTGGGAGCCCAACACCGGCTCCTTTTCCTCAAGCAAATCCAGGACTCTGGAGACCAGCTGAGTCCTGGCCGTGGGAAAGGCTGAGCAGGTTACTTGGTCCACCCCCGACGCAGGGAGCAAGCCTCCCTCCCTGCCCTAGACACCCATTTCCTCTCCCTGGCAAGATAAGGCACTGGCTTCAATAACCACCCCTTCTTGTAATCTGGAGCTGTCCTCAGGCTTTGTCTGCAGAGCCCAAACTCCCTGCCTCTGCCTGGGCTGAGAAGGGGAGGCAGGATCCCTCTGTGCACTCCCCCACCAACCCATGTTCTTGCTGTGGCCCTTCTGAGGCCGAGTTCATTCCAGGAGTTGGCCACGCTCACCCTTTGCCCCCTGATCTCCCAGGCCCTGGGATGGGTGCAGAGAGGATGCTGGGACACAGGCAGGCAGGAGGCACCTCAGCAGTGAGGCTTGGGACACACTCTGGCCTCAGGCTGGTCTGGGTTGCCCTTGAGTTGGTGGGTCATGACCCTGGCCCTCTAGGCAGCTCTCTCCCTGGGTATGCCTGGCACAGAGGATGGGCTGAGGGAGAAAATGGTGGTCCAGCACCCACCTTAGTCTTTGGGGGCCCCCCAGCACCCCCCAACCCTGATGTATCAGACGCAGGTGCCATATGTCCCCAGAGGGTGGGAACTACCTGCAGCCTGACAGAGCTGCACTCTGGCCTTGTGTTGGTGGAACACAAGGTCAAAGGCTGCCATCCCCTACCCCAGGCAGGGTGGAGTTTGGCCCCAGCCTCTTCTTGTCCTGCCTGGAAGCCATGCTTCTGTGGCTCCTAGTTCTGTGACTCCTAAGAGCGGTGGAGGAGGCAGAACTGAGCACCTTCAGTGGAACTGTTACCCCGGGGCTCTTCTGAAGACTGAGGAGGCTGGGCCATGGCTTACAACCCTGCCCTGAAATCTGGACTGGGCAGATCACCACCAGCTGCCTCCTGTGTCCTCCAGCCCACGGAGAGAGCTGCAGGGATATAGTTGCTGTCACTTTCACAGAAGACTGTGACAGCTGGGCTGGAGGTTCCCAGGGAAGTCCTGAGAGGTCCTGGAGGTGCCGGGCAGCTGGAAGTGGAGCAGTGTGGCCTCCTGAGTCCCTGTGCATGCAGTGCTCTGGCCACCCCTTGAAGGCCTCATCTGAAGCCTTCCTGTCCCATCTCTTGGCTTCTCCATTGAACATTTTCTGGCCCAGCCCCCTTGATGGTGGTCAGAAAAGCTGAGGAGACCTATGGGGGTGCAAAGGGCGTCCTGCCAGGGCTGAGGAGAGCAGAGATGTAGAAGGAAATCAAGTCCCAGGACAGGCCAGCTCCTGTGGGGGTGCCGAGCGGGACAGGCTGAGGCCTCCACATGCCTCCACAGGGACCTGAGGAACAACGTCATCAGCACGGTGCAGCCGGGAGCCTTCCTGGGCCTGGGGGAGCTGAAGCGCTTGTGAGTGGCATGTCCTGCCCCCAACCTCCCTGTTCCCCTAAACCCTAGAGAAAGTCCCGGATCCCGTGAGCCCCTCTTTATCAGTCCCCACTGTCTGTTTCTCAGCCCCCAGCCTCTACTGGGCACACTGGCTGGGATCAAGTGCACAGGCATTTCAAGCCCTCTGTGGCACTGGGCCCCAGCCCTCCCCCCACGCACGCGTGTCCCAGGTGCACACGTGTAGCTCTCACAAGCAAAGCACGTGCCACCTTGGAGCCTACGTGTTGAGTGTGCCTCTTTCTCTAGAGATCTCTCCAACAACCGGATCGGCTGTCTCCCCTCCGACACCTTCCAAGGCCTCCCCAGGCTTGTCCGGCTGTGAGTGATGGGAGGGAGGAGGCGGCGCCAGACCCTTCAGTCCCTGCCTTCTCTCCTCCCACCCTCCTGTTCCCTGGCCCAGGAAGGGCCTGAATCTGCTCCCCATTCCCCTGCCCCCTGCTCCCTGCAGGAACATATCTGGAAACATCTTCTCCAGCCTGCAACCCGGGGTCTTTGATGAGCTGCCAGCCCTTAAGGTCGTGTGAGTATCTTTCCCAGCCCAGGAGAGGACTCTGCTCTTTTCCTCTGCCCAGGAGGCAGCCTGGAGCCCGATGAGTAGGCAGTACACAGTGTCCCTGTGGAGGGGCGCTCACACGCCCACGTCTGTCCTTCCTAGCCCTGCCAACCTCAGTCACATGCCCGTTCCTCTGCTCTGCTCTGTGACCTGTCTGCCCATCCCACAGGGACTTTGGCACTGAGTTCCTGACCTGCGACTGCCACCTAGGCTGGCTGCTCCCCTGGGCCCGGAATCACTCCCTGCAGCTGTCCGAGCGCACACAGTGTGCCTATCCCAGTGCCCTGCACGGCCGCACCCTGGGTGCCCTACAGGAGACACAGCTCCGCTGCGGTGAGCCAACCCCAGCCTGCCCTCAGCGCAGCCTGTGTGCTGCGGGGCCCTGTGGCGGGTATGTCCTCCTCCTCCTCCTCCCCTCCTTCCGCAGGGTAGTCCTCCACCACCTTTCCTAAACTTCCTTTGGGGCTGGCTGCCCTGTCACATTTCCATCTAGTCCCAACCTCTTTGGGTAGCACATGTGCTTAAAAGGAGGAGCCCTCCTCTGTGTCCCAAATCCGCCCACTCCTCCCCTTTGCTCTCACCTCTGCAGACTTTGTCTTGCCCCCTTTTTTTTCCTGCCTTGCCCACCGAGCCCAGTGGGCCCTTTTGCATGCAGGCAAATAGTTCAGGCCTCAGTGTGTGCATCTCCTCGTAGAGGGGGCCCTGGAGCTGCATACCCACCACCTCATCCCATCCCTGCGCCAAGTGGTGTTCCAGGGCGACCGGCTGCCCTTCCAGTGCTCCGCCAGCTACTTGGGCAATGACACCCACATCCGATGGTACCACAACCGGGCCCCAGTGGAGGGAGACGAGCAGGCAGGCATCCTCCTGGCCGAGAGCCTCATCCATGACTGTACCTTCATCACCAGGTAGGGGCTGGGCTACCCCTTCTCTGCGTGTGCACAGGGTAGGGTGGCCACCTTCCGTATCGGCCATCTGCCAAAAAGCTGTGCCCAGATGTGCTTAGGGGTGTGTGTGTGTGTGTGTGTGTGTAGACCTAAGATTTGATCACAAGTGGTCTGAATAGAGCCTAGGAGTTTAAAAGTGACATTTCTTTAGTGGCTTAATCCCTACAGTAGACCTGTAAGATGTGAGATTATTTCCATAGGAAAAAAGGGAAATTTGCCAGCTGTGGTGGTACATGCCTGTAAACCCAGCACTCTGGGTGATTGTTAGCAAAAATTAAAGATACACTGGGGATGTAGCTCAGTGTGAAGGCCCTGGTGAATCTCCAGGACCAAAAAAATAAATATATAAATAAATAAAGGGAAATCAAAACTCAGGAAAACAATAACCACAAGGATGATCAGAATGAAAGGAGTGTGTGCCCTGTCCCTGGTACACTGAAGGACAGAGGCTGTGTCTGGGCACCTGTGGGGGCCTGGCCGGAGGGCATGGAGAGTGGCAGCAGACTGGGCTGGACTGCACCTCACTGAGCCGATGCCCGTCCACCTGCCCACAGCGAGCTGACTCTGTCTCACATCGGCGTGTGGGCCTCAGGCGAATGGGAGTGCTCCGTGTCCACGGTCCAGGGCAATGCCAGCAAGAAGGTGGAGATCGTGGTGCTGGAGACCTCTGCCTCCTACTGCCCTGCCGAGCGCATTGCCAACAACCGCGGCGACTTCAGGTTCGCACTGCTCTGCTCCGGAGAGGGTGACCCGAGATCCGAGCACAACCCTCTCTGCTGCCCCTGCCCGACACCCACTTTCACACCTGAGAGCACTGGGGACCAGAGGCTCGCTGTCCTCTTGTCACAGAGCCATTTCAGGCGGCCACAGCCCTGTGGGTAGGGCCACCATCTGTGAGGTGTTGCACATGGCACAAAGGCTTCTCACAGCTCCCTTCCATGAAGAGTTTGCAAAGGTCTCCCACAGACACTGTCGCATTTCTTGCTGGCACATGTACATGATACCGTCACATTTTAATATCTCAACAGCCTTCCCTGGAAGCAGGGTAGGTATGAGATTCCCCACTGTACAGCCTAAAATAGGAGCCCAGAGAGGGCAAGGGACTTGCCTAACGCCATAGCTAAGTGGCAGAGCTTAGATTTAAACTCCAAAGTCTGAGTTGTGCCCCAGGACCCAGTCACCTGGGACCACACTGTCAGAGCACAGAGTTAGCAAGCAGAAACTGGGAACCCCGTGGACACCCTCTGGCATCCCCTCTGGGATCCTCACCCAGACCTAGGGTCTGGCCTCAGTCCTAAGGGTGGGGTTGGGGTTGGTCCTGAGGCACCAGGGTCATGGCACTTTCCTGCTCTGCCCCTAGGTGGCCTCGAACTCTGGCGGGCATCACGGCCTACCAGCCCTGCCTACAGTATCCCTTTACCTCCGTGCCCTTGAGTGGAGGTGCCCCAGGCACCCGAGCCTCCCGTCGCTGTGACCGGGCTGGCCACTGGGAGCCGGGGGACTATTCCCACTGCCTGTACACCAATGACATCACCAGGGTGCTGTACACCTTCGTGCTGGTGAGGCTGGGAGCAGAGGGGAGGATGGGACGGTGGAGCCGGATGGCCCACGGGGGTTGGGGGGGAGCCCAGCCCCCAGGGCTGCACACAGGGCTGTGGGCCAGGACCTTCTCTGCTGGCATTGTCCTTTACCTTCCCTCTTCTGGGAGTTCAGAGCCACCAAAGCCACCCTAGGAGAGTGGACCAGGCCTCTACCCCACTCCTCTCTCCGCCAAAACATTGAGACATGGTCCATTCGTCCTTGCTGCTGGAAGGGGATGGCTTCAGCCTCGCATCACCTCCTACCTTGACTTGATGACCGGTAGTTTAGGCCCCTTTCCACAGCCACAGCGGCCCCAGGAGAGAGGCCTTTGGGGCCGTGCAGGGGCAAAAGGACAAGACAGGAAGCAGGATGCTGCTCTTTCCTCCTCCTACACCCTCAGATGCCCATCAATGCTTCCAATGCACTGACCCTGGCCCACCAGCTGCGAGTGTACACGGCAGAGGCTGCCAGCTTCTCGGACATGATGGATGTAGTCTACGTGGCTCAGATGATCCAGAAATTTTTGGGTTATGTTGACCAGATTAAAGAGGTGAGATTTTGTTCTCTGGAGCCCCTGGAAAGCACCTGCCATGGGCTTAGCCCCTAGGTCCCAACCCGCCTCCTGCCCTCTGACCACCCTGCCCCCTCCAGCTGGTGGAGGTGATGGTGGACATGGCCAGCAACCTGATGCTGGTGGACGAGCACCTGCTGTGGCTGGCCCAGCGCGAGGACAAGGCCTGCAGTGGCATCTTGGGCGCCCTGGAGCGCATCGGGGGTGCTGTCCTCAGCCCCCACGCCCAGCACATCTCTGTGGTAACGTGGGTCAGCACGGGGGGAGGAGCCAGCCCTTTCTTCTCCACTGTGTCCCCAAGGACAGTGAGCTAAGTTTGAGGTGTCAGGGGCAGTCCAGAGGGCAGGTCCAGGGCTGCTGAAGTCTTCGGCTTCCTGGTGGACTGAGTTGCAGGGCCGGCCTGATGGCAACAAACAGGAGCTGGAGGAACAACAGGGAGGCTCGGTCACTCGTGACAGTAAGAAGGGATGGCAGTTCCATGAGGCAGTGACATTTCCAACTTGGTGGGGTCGTTCACCAATGAATGACCATGGTAAAGCTGTGCCTACATGCAAGATACCATTTCGGCACTTTGGGAAGTGCCAAGGTTAGATGTGGACCCTGCTCTATAACCAAGTTGAGGCAGAGTGTGGTGGTGCTTGCCTATAATCCCAGCACTCAGGAGGCTGAGCGAGGAGGATCTTGAGTTTGAGGCCAGCCTGCGCTATAGGAGACTTTGTCTCAGAAAAGCAGCAGGAAGAGGTGAGCAGCGCAGATGAGAACATTGATGGAGCACCAGTGCCACAGCAGGAAGAGGAAAGTCCCTGGCCAGGGCGTGGGTGGGAGAGCCCTGCACACTAAGGCACCCACTTTGAAAAGACCTCAAGGAATAAAGGGATGCAGGCACCGCCCCAGCGGGTCTGCACCAGGGACATGTGCAACACCGGGAGCTGCCCAATCTCTGTCCTAGAACTCCAGGAATGTAGCGCTAGAGGCCTACCTCATCAAGCCACACAGCTACATGGGTCTCAGCTGTACAGCCTTCCAGAGACAGGAGCTGGGGGTGGTGGGGCCAAGGCTGGGCGGCCCTGGCCACAGCACCCCACCTGAGCCCGAGCTCCTCGCTGACCAGCACCTCCGCTTCCGCTGCACCACCGGGAGACCCAACATTTCCCTGTCATCCTTCCACATCAAGGTGGGCGTGGGGGCGGTTGGGGGTCAGTGTCTGGTGGTGAGGTGGGTGGTATGGGGGCAGGTCGGAAGACTTCAGAGCCCACAGGTCTCGAGTGTCTCTGAGGACCTCCTCTGTCCCCCCAGAACAGCGTGGCCCTGGCCTCCATCCAGCTGCCACCCAGCCTCTTCTCATCCCTTCCGGCTTCCCTGGCTCCCCCGGTACCTCCAGACTGCACCCTGCAACTGCTGGTCTTCCGAAACGGCCGCCTCTTCCGCAGCCATGGCAACACCTCCCGGCCCGGAGCTGGCGGGCCTGGCAAGAGGCGTGGTGTGGCCACCCCTGTCATCTTCGCGGGCACCAGTAAGGGACTGAACTCCCCGCACACGTCTGCCCTTCCTGCCCGCAGCACCACTGCCCTGGGGGAGGGCTGAGGATAAAGGGTCTCTCACTCGTTCCTAAGGAGAACAGGCTCCAGTGAACAGCAGATTTTAGGAGGGCTGTAAGCACAAATTTCAGCACACTCTGAACACACTTGCACTTCCTGCTGAGCCACACACGGCCCTGGCAGGTGCTGTCCCTGTGTTACAAGGGGCGCAGGAGAATGCAGCCCATGTCCTGCCACACGGAGGCTACTGTCTTCCTGAGTGGTCGGAGACTGGAGTAACACTCAGGGCCGCCTTGGACAGGGCCGAGGAGGCTGCTGCCCAACAGGCGGCCCTGGTGAGAGGTGTCCTGAAAGACTATGGCCCTGGCATTGCGGCCAGAGGTGGGGCTGAGCAGGAAGCCTTGCTCATGGCCAGGATTCCCAAAGGCATAAAGGGGTGTGGGGACCAGGGTGGGGGGCAAAGTGACTCGAGACAGGGCGGATGGGGACACTGCCGGACAGAAGGCCTCACTTAGGTCTGGCACCAGGAGCAAAGGGACACACACTGGCAGCCCCACTCTCAGCGAGAAGCTCCATGCAGCAGGCCCAGGCCAGTGCAAAACATGGCTAGGCACATCTGAAAGCCCCTCAGAGTCTCAGCACTGCCTTCCAAGCCTTGTGTGGTGGCACGTGCCTGTCATTCTGGCATTCTGGAAGGCTGAATCAGGAGGGTTGCAATTTTGCCTGAGCAACTTGGTGATTTAGGGAGACTGTCTCAAAGAGAAAAAGGGGTTCTGGGTTTAATCACCAATACCACTAGATAAATGATAGATATATTGATAGATGATAGATAGATCTGCCTTCCTCTGTATACCATCCCTACAAGAAGGACTCTGTGCCCTTTTCCCAGCCAGGTTGGCTGTCACTACCCCGGGTCCCCTGCCTGCCCCGCTCTGGCTGGAAAGGCTCCCTAAGCTGCACAGCGCTGTGGTACACGTGCACCCCTGCACAGACAACTGCGTCCTTGCAGACGGCACCCTTCAGCAGGGAGCAGTCCCTGGCATTGAACAGCAGTGCTGGACATTCAGCGTGCATAGTTAACAAGGGACAACCCAGCCTTGTAGGGGTCAGGAAGGCCTTTCCTGAAAACCAAGCTTTCTGAGACCCGAGTCCCCCAAGGAAGGCAATGTCGGTGTCAGCGGCAGTGGAAAGTGTAGGGTTAGGGATCCGTGTGGCCCAAGTGCCAGGCACATCCCCTCACAGGTCTGCCCGGAGCTTCTCTCTTCCTTGTCCTCCCATGCCACCCTGCTGGCCCCTCCCAGGTGTCCTCCTGACACCTGCCTTCACCCAGCCTCCTCCACATTAGCCGCTTCCTCCCTGTCCCAAGTACGCAGCGAGTCCTCTCTTCCTGGAGGAGCATGCCATCCTTCTCCTTGGGCATCTATAGTGGCACTCTACACTAAGCCGTATCCCCTCTTATTCATTATTTATTTTGAGACAAGTTCTATGTTGCCCAGGCTGGGCTCAAATTTAGAATCCTCCTGCCTCAGCTTCCTAACTGTCAGCCATGAACTTCCGTAGCCAGCTAGCGCTTCTTTATTTTTGCTTCTCACACCTGCCTAGTCTCCCCGATTAGACTGTGGCTCATACTTGGCATCCACCTCTGTCTCCAAGCCCCACCCAGTGCTCCACCCCGCAGGTATCATGCAAGCTCCGACTGCTGCCACCACTGCCACTTGTCCGCCCTCCCTGCTCTGCATCCAGGCCAGCCTCCCACACAGCCTGTGTGTCCACATGGACTTCCCTCTCCCTGTAGGTGGCTGTGGCGTGGGGAACCTGACCGAGCCAGTGGCTGTGTCTCTGCGACACTGGGCTGAGGGGGCCGATCCCATGGCAGCCTGGTGGAGCCAGGAGGGGCCCGGGGGCTGGAGCTCAGAAGGCTGCCAGCTGCGCTCCAGCCAGCCCAACGTCAGCTCCCTGCACTGCCAGCACCTGGGCAGTGTGGCTGTGCTCATGGTGGGTATGATGGGGCATGATGGGCAAGGGGCACATGGGCAGTGATGTGGGAGACTCTAATCACAGACAGGCAGCAGCCTACTGAGCCCCATACCTGTGTGGGCTCCCAGGACGCAGCCTCTGGCCTCTCTGTCACAGGAGATGGGCGGTCCTGTGTCTCCCCTTATGTGCAGAGCTGGACCTGAAACCCGTGGCCTTCCCCCTGCACCGTACTCCCCGAAACCGAGACTCTCCGAGGGGAAAACCAACATGGGAGCATTCACGACCCCTCTCTTACCACATCTGTCCCCTACTTTCCCGGATTCTGAGCAGGCCTGCAGCTGTGTCACAGATAGAACCTGCCCCGCCACTTCTGGATTTTACAGGCTGAGGATGTGAAAAGTTCCTGGAGAGGCAGGACATCAAGGCTGTCAGTGTCTCCTCTAGCGGACTCCTAAGAGTGGCTGGCCGTGCCTAGGAAAAGGGCCTGGGGGGCTGGCAAGTTTGGCTCACTCCTTCCTCCCTCCTTCTCAGGAGCTGAGTGCTTTCCCCAAGGAGCCTGGGGGCTCTGGGGCCGGGCTGCACCCTGTCGTGTACCCCTGCACAGCCCTGCTGCTGCTCTGCCTCTTCTCTACCATCATCACCTACATCCTCAACCACAGGTGAGCGCTGCAGGGAGGGTGGTCAGGCTCACCCAGGACAGTGACTGCCCAGGTCCACCTGGCCTGCAGCAGCTCTTGCCTAGCACTGTATTGGAGGGTTCTGGGGCTGGAGCACACATTTTGGGAGTTACGGACTCCTGCCCTGTGTCCTCGGCCACATTCACACGCATACACACGTGGGCACATACACAGGTGTCTGCCTTCCCCTTCGGCGCTCCCAGTGGCCTCGAGACCCCGTGGGCTGACCTTGGGCTGGGCAGCCCATTAATGAAAGATTTTCTCTGGGAAAGCTCCATCCACGTGTCCCGGAAGGCGTGGCACATGCTGCTGAACCTATGTTTCCACATGGCCATGACCTCTGCCGTCTTTGCAGGAGGCATTATGCTCACCAATTACCAGATGGTCTGCCAGGCGGTAAGCGGGCACGGGTGCCAGGGGCTCCGAGCTAAGCAGTGGCAGTGTAGGTGTAGATTAGGGAGATGCAGAGCAAGAGAAGAGAGGCTCCTGGGAACAGGCCCCAGCTCCAGTTCTCTCTGCCAGCTCGGAGGGTGACGTGGGGTCTGCAATGGCATAGAGTGCACTGGTAGGAACCAGGCCAGAGGAGGTAGGAGATGAGGCTTCGGAGTGCAGAGAGGATCGATAGAAGTCAGGGATGGACCACAAAGCGCCAGCAGATTCCAAAGAACCCCTGGGGCGGGCACAAAGCTTGGGTGGAAGTGGAGAGGACAACAGCAAGGACAGAGTGTGGGGGGCACCCGGTCACCAGGGACTGAGTAGAAAGAGCTGGGGGTCTGAAGACGTGGGGCATGCTGGCAGGCTGAGCTCTGGGGTGGCCCAGCCAAGCTGCCCTGGCCCCAGCCTCAGCTCCCTGACCACAGGTGGGCATCACTCTGCACTACTCTTCACTGTCCACCCTGCTGTGGATGGGGGTGAAGGCGCGAGTCCTGCATAAGGAGCTCACCTGGAAGGTGCCCCCTCCACAAGAAGGTGACCCTCTGCCACCTGCTCCCCAGCCCATGCTCCGGTAAGCATGTCACCTGTCGGCTGTGCAGGGGCAGCAGAGTTCCCAGGGTGGAGGCAGGGAGGCCCTGCACCCAGGCAAAGCCCTCGCTGCAGCTAGCCACGCAGACTGCAGTATGAACACATCCCCAGGCTCTGCAGATACACAGGGCGGGGAACCTGGGAGCCTGAGGGGTAGCCCAATTTCAAGAGAGCAATTCTGGCTTCTGTCCCTTAGAACGGTCTTGGCCAAGGCCAAGGCCTGTCTTCCAGGCCTGGCTGACAGTGGCTTTGCATCCCTGGCACAAAACAAACAAAAAATCCCGAAACAAAACAATGACAACAACAAAACACCAACAACCAAGCTGTGACAGATTTAAAGGGAACACGGTAGGGGGCAGAGGTACCAAGTGGAGGTTCCTGTTCTTCCTTCCACCCCATCTCTCTGATATCCCAACCCTGCTCCCTTCCAGGTTCTATTTGATTGCCGGAGGGATCCCACTCATCATCTGTGGCATCACAGCTGCGGTCAACATCCACAACTACCGGGACCACAGTCCCTAGTGAGCACCTCTCCCTGCTACCTGTCACTGCTGCCTGCATGGCTGCCCAACACCTACTCATCGGGCACCAGAGGCCCCCCACACCCGCCCCAGACAGCAGCCTGACCCCCCAACCCTGCATGGGACTAAGCCAGGGCTGCCTCTCAACTCCTCAGATCCTACCTCCCCCAGCCCGGCCTGATGTCTCCTTCTTCATCCTCTGCCCCTGTCTCCCCTAGCTGCTGGCTGGTGTGGCGTCCCAGCCTCGGCGCCTTTTACATCCCGGTGGCTTTGATTCTGCTGATCACCTGGATCTACTTCCTGTGTGCAGGACTGCACTTACGGGGTCCTCTGGCAAAGAGCCCGAAGGGCGGCGGCAGCAGGATCTCCCTAGAGCCAGGGGAGGAACTGAGGGCTTCCACCAGGCTCAGGAGCAGCGGCGCCCTCCAGAGTGACTCAGGTTCCCTGCTGGCAACCGCGAGCACAGGGGTGGCGACCCCAGGTTTCCCGGAGGACTGTGACGGCCTCTATTCCCCAGGAGTCCAGCTGGGGGCGCTGATGACCACGCACTTCCTGTACCTGGCCATGTGGGCCTGCGGGGCTCTGGCCGTGTCCCAGCGCTGGCTGCCACGTGTGGTGTGCAGCTGTCTCTATGGAGTGGCGGCCTCGGCCCTGGGCCTCTTTGTCTTCACGCATCACTGTGCCAGGCGCAGGGACGTCAGGGCCTCCTGGCGCGTGTGCTGTCCCCCGGCTTCTCCCTCGGCCCCCCACGCTTCAACCCGTGCGGTGCCCACCACCATCGAGGACGGTCCCTTTGTGGTGGCCGAGGGGCCCGGGTCCCTCCAGTCCTCCCCGAGCGGCAGCAGCGGGCCTTGCAAGCTCACCAATCTGCAGCTGGCCCAGAGTCAGGGGTGCGAGATGGGGATACCCCGCGGGGATGGGGACCCGGAGCCCACGGGTCCCCGGGCGGGCCTGGCCCCACGCCACCCCAACAACGTGCACCACGGGCGCCGCGCGCACCGGAGCCGAGCCAAGACGCCCCGCGCGGGGGAGGCGGGCGGCAGGAGCCGGCTGCGGGCGGTGCGGGCGGGCGCGATCCCCGGGGCGCCAGAGCCGCCTTCCAGCGAGAGCGGCAGCCTGCGCCGCAGCCCTAGCGACAGCCACCCGCCCGAGGGCGAGGCCGCGCTCACGCTGTCAGAAGGCAGCGACACGAGTGCCGCGCCGGCCCCTGAGGCCGGGCGGCCGGGCCAGCGCCGCAGTATCAGCCGCGACAACCTCAAAGGTGGCGGCGCGCCGGAGAAGGAGAGCAAGCGGCGCTCGTACCCGCTCAACAGCGCCAGCCTGAACGGCGCGCCCAAGGGCAGCAAGTACGACGACAGCGCCGCCTGCGTGGAGGCGGCGGGCAGCGGCTGCATGAAGACAGGCCTCTGGAAGAGCGAGACCACCGTCTAGGGCCGGCCGCCGCACGCTAGGACGAGCCGCAGCGGGCTGTTACCGGAGCTGGAGCCCGGGCCCGGCCGCACAGCGCAGTCAGCAGGGCCGAGGGTGCTGCCCGGCCGAGGCTGGGGAGAGGCAGTGGTCTACTGCTTGCCTGCAGGGCCACCCCTCTGCGGTAGTAATACCCCGGAAACACGCTTGATAAACTTCCGTCCAGCTCAGGCCAGTTTTAAGGTTAAGCTCTAGGAGCCCTCCCAGGTAGGCTGAAAGCCCTGTCGGTCTGAGTGGGGGAGCACAGTTCAGCCAGGACGGGCTCCTTCCCAAGCGCCCCATGTTCCTGCGCACGGGGCCTCCGGCTACTGCCAGCCGCCCAGGAAGACAGGACAGGAGCTTGGGTCCGCCCTGACTGCCTAGCTCGGGGGAACCTTGCTCCTCCCGAGGCTCTGGCTCCGTGAGCCACCCTAGCACGCGAGCCACTGCCAGGCCCAGGGTGGTATTACCTGGTGCTGCTCTTAAGATTAGCTATGCAAGAGGGGACAGTGGGCGAAGGGCAGCTGTGGAGATCAACCAGTTCTGTAAGAGCAAGGCAGGTGGGAATGGCACGCAGTCAGAGGCAACACCACTCCGTGACTGGTACCCACGCAGGACCCAGCACTCAGAACACAGCCTAGGCGCCCCCACCTGCAAAGCTGACTGCAGGTGGCCACTAACTGTAGGAAAGTGGAGGCGCCCACACCTGGATTCGGGCAGGAATGAAGGAACAGTGCTCTGAAGATGGCTCCACCGTAACGCTGCTGCTGCCGCCGGTGGTTTGGAGAAGCCCTTCTGTTCAGTTACAAAACCGTCTCCACCTTCCACGCAGGGGACACAGGAAGACCACCTCCTTGCCTCTGTGAGGCCATATGGAAGAAGCACCCCAATAATGCAGTCTCTAACTCCACGGTAGGGAGAAACCTCCAAGATGTCAAAACAGCTTCTGACTCGAAGAAGCCCGAGCCAAGCCCTGAGGCAGGGACGGGTTCCTGCAGCTCAGGGGTCTGTGCCTTCACTACTTTGAAACACCAGCACCCGGACCTTTCCCAACCTAATATGCAAACACCAGCCTTACTATAGGACCAACACAAGTGGAGGGAACCCCGGACCCTATGAAGAGCAATGGGACCCAGGTCTGGCCCAGGTCCCCTCCCAGCCTCCATGTCCCCCGGCCTAATCACCACGTGGAAAGGACACAGGGAGAAGAAACTTCTGCTCCTTGAGATAGGTCCTGTTATTTATGCTTGCTGCACAGACAATATTAGGGGAAAATAAGCTTTGTATTATTCTTCCACATACGCTGGCTGCTGTTTACATACCCTGCCAATGCCTTAGCACTGGAGAGCTTTTTGCAATACGCTGGGGAGAGGGAGGGAGGGAATGAAAAGTGCCAAAGAAAACATGTATTTAAAAGCTCCGATTTTATACAATAGAATGTTTTCTAGCAGATGTCTCTTGTTTTAATATATTAAAATTTGCAAAGCCCTTTGAGCTATAGCCGTAGTCCACCCACGGTCCTTTTATTGAGGTAGACGATCGCATGACACCATGCACACACAGCACACAAGTGCCAGCCAGTGCCCAGAATCGACAGGCCAAGAGTTTCCCAGCTCCTACGCCTCTGTGGGTTAACAGCATTGCAAATGCTGGCGGCTCCACAAGCAGCAGGGAGAGCCCCACAGGCCTGCAGAATGATCAACAGCAATGTGTTCAATTCAAACCCGGGGAAGAAAGAGCCCAGCTATTTTCCCTAAGTCTTAAGAAGTCATCCCACAGAATGCAAATGCATGCAACCTGCCATCCTGCAGCCAAGGGACAGGCTCCTTCCCGACCCACAGCCATGCACACACTCCTCCCAACTTCTCTCCAGGACCTCAAGTCTGACTGACTGCAGCACCCCTCTTGGTTCCTTCAAACAAGAAATGATATCCAGACGCTTACACGCACCTATTTCCTGGGATCGCTATCACACTGCCGTTGGGGGAGGCATCAAGAAGGGTTGGGGACACTCAGAGCAGCCTGGCTAGCAGCTTGGGCTCTCTGAAAGTCCCTCACTTCCTGAGGGGTACGCAGATACTGCTCTATCTCACTGTCAGAAATGACCTCATCTCCAGTGACCATGGAGACAGGGGGCATGGAGCAGCTCCGCTTCGGGGGTTTCAGCATGCAGGGTGGGAGGAGGAGTGCAGGACTGGCTGGTCGCTTCCCCTGGAGCAAATCTGAGGTGCTACCCCCCACCTCCTCCTCTCTCTGTCCTTGTGGCTGCCTCTGCTGCTCCTTCTCCTGGGTCCCCCTTTCTGTTGATCCATCCTGAAAGGCCATTCGGACCAGCATGTGGCGGTGCTGGAGCAGGTCACCAATGTGTTTCACCACAGACCGTTTGTCAAGTTTCAGAACCTGCAGCCAGGCCAGCTGCTTTGCCATCCGCAGCAACACAGCCACCAGCTCCTGCAGCCGGGAGGCAGTCGGGTAGGGCAGATCCACATTTGCCATTTTACAAAATCGGGCCAGGGAACAAGTCAGCCGATCAGAAGGCTGTAGAGACTGCCACGCCAGGAAAGCAGCAGCGGTGATGACTGGCAGGGGATGCCGCCCAGTGACCAGCCATGTCTCACTGGCCAGTTCCACCAGCTGCAAGGTTCGAGACAGCATCTTGTCTTTATCTTCCACGTATTTGGCTGGCACAGATGGAGAGGCCTGGAAGAGTTTAAAGCTGCAACAACAAAAACGAGGGTCAGGTCTCTATGGCGGGGGCTGCTCTCCCAGAGTGAGAAAGAACAGTCCTCTCCAAATGGGGAAGCTATTCTGCCCTCAAACCCACGAGGCAGCAAATTCAGACAGGCCATGAAAGCAAACAGGGGCACATGCTCTGCAGGTCAGGGGAAGGGCAGCAGCCAACAGCAAGACACTAACAGCTGAGCACCTTCCTGTTTGCCACTATTCTTAATGCTTTTTAATATTCTCATTTAAAACTCTACTCTGTTTTGTGCATTTAGAGTTAAAAAAAACTCACACCTAGTCATCCTGCTAGGAAGGAGGCAAGGTTCAGCAATTACTTTTTCTTTCGGTGCTGGGGATTGAAGCCAGGCAGGCCCTCACTCATGGTAGACCCTCTGTAACCTATCTCGGAACCCAAGGCTATCTGTATCAACTGCCTTTGTTTTCTACTATTTTTGTTCAGAGAAACAAAAAAGAACATAGCTGTTTAAAAAAAAAAAAAAAAGGCTGTTTTTAACCACAGTTCTGCCTTTAACTAATACCCCTTCAGCTCCATTTACAGATGAGCCCATGAGGTGGTGCTGCTGCTCACAGCATGAAACTCCAGGAAGTGCCCTTCGTACAGCAGGTGACTCCAGCAGGACTCAGCAGCCCTATGCCAAGGCCAGTAACTACTTTCCTTAAACTGTTAGGTTGTTCTGAAGGCAATGAGATTTGAAAATTAAGTATTCTAGAAATGTACAACAGTATTAACCTTACTGGTAGCAGGCTTAAGATACAGAAAATAGATTTTTCCCCTACATCGATTTAAATGAGCTCTAATTAAAAAAAAAAAAAAAAAAAAAAAAACCCACGCAAAATGATTGAGATACACAGACCTAACCCATTTCACTGTCCCCTTCGAGGCAGGTACCTGCTACAGTAAGTCTTCACCAAGTCGGCCAAGCACAGAGAAGGCACGTCCAGCCCCAGGAGCTTCACTATCTGCATGTAGGTGCCAGAAAACACATCCAGGTCTGCATACAACAGGGTGCAGATGGTTCCCATGGTTAGGGGCCAGTTATGCTGCCGGCAGGTGATTAAAACACAGCATCCGACCAACACTTCCTTCTTCTGCAGCCTGGCTGTTCGGATGCCAGAGTGCCGGTATGCCTGCTGGTAGTACGTGATCGCAGTCTCCTCAAATGTCGCTGGCAACTGCAGAACTCGACAGAGATCTCTCACTCGGCGGAGACCTAGGAAAACCCACAGCAAAAGTTAGAGGGTTTGGAGGAAATAGTGTGAAACCTAGGAAGATCTGCTACAACTTAATTTAGTTCTGCTAAATGTCACCGATAACCAGAGGCACCAATAATGTACCTGGTCTATATCAACAGGGGAACATTTGATGGGAGGGGGGCTTTGTTTTGTTTTGTTTTTTGCAGTGCTGGGAATCAAACCTTGTGCCTCCCCACCCCTGAAGCCAAAGTTTTATCCAGGTTCCACTCAAACATACCCCCTGCAAGCCCAAAACGCACACTGAAAGGCCTCCGCTCTCAGAACCAGCACCAACCTTGATTTCTAGTTGCTAGTTTCTTCTACTCTGCCTTACACTACTAACACTGCAAACAAGAAAGCACGCAGATAAGTTCGGCTATCAGGATAACTTTCTTTAAAACCACTGTGTCATAAAAGGACAAGTCTCACCTCGTTGCTGGCTGCGACTAACTTGTTCGTTTTCCCCAGTGCTTCGAGAATATGTTATTTCTGTAAGACAACAAACAACAAACAGCACGCTTAGCCCCTATTCCTCAGAACCCTGCCCTCCCACCACACAAGGCCAGGGAGCAGAATTGTGAACACTGCCTTCTGTTCTCTGTCCCCCAGACAGTGCCCCTCCAAGCATAAGAAAAGGCCCCTCTGGTTTTCTACCTCCACAGGGGGATCAAATACCCCTGAGGAAGGTTAGTACTGTACTTAAAGCAATTCCAAGCATTCCAAAGTTTCAGTCCTTTTTCCTGTGCATTCAATCTAGGTAATTTTCTTGACTACAGATTTTGAAGGCTGCCCTGGTCAAAGACTTGGAAAGCGAAGGAAAAATGGAGGGTTTTTTGTTGTTTTGCCAATTAGTGCTCTTCTGGGATAACAGTATGTGCTGCATTCATAAAGAATTTACCCACAACCTTTCAACACTGACCAAAGGCTCCTGCTTCATTTATTCAACATTCATTACCGCCACTATGTACGACAGATGCTGCACTACAAAACAGCCGACTGGCAGCCCCTGACCGCGTTCATCTGGTCCACAGTTAAGTATGCGCAGGACACCGAAAGAGGGAGCTAAACGGGGGAACCTGGGGTTCACCGACCCACCGCCCCGGGCCGCCCCCAGGGCCCACGGCGGGCCAAGTACAGTACCTCGGAGGTTGCTCTCCTCGCTGAAGGTAGTGGTGAGGAGCCCCTCGGTGACCACACAGCCGCAGTCGGAGCACACCAGCTGGCTCTGCGAATAGTGCGAGTCTTCCACGAGCTCAGCGGAGCCGCAGTCGGGGCAGCGGCCGGCGCCCGGCATCTTACACTGCACACCGCTGCGGAGCCCCGGGACGGCGTCCACAACCACTGTGCGCTCAAGGAACTCAAGCGGGACCCTTATAAAGACCGCACCTCTGCCTTCTAGCAGCTTGAACAAGCAAGCACTGGCTCGCCCCGCCCCGCAGCGCGTAACTTCCGGTCTTCTGCTCCGCGCACTCGGGTAGAAACAAGAGCTAAAAATCGAGGTTCCTGGTCTGAACTCAATCTCAGGTTCTTTGCTGGCTATAGTTTGAAGTGGGCCACACTGGCGGGTTAAATCTGGATAAACTTTCCATTTACATGACTACAGAGTAGAAATTGTTGCCCTACCTAAACCCCCTTTCTTTCTTTTTTCTTTCTTTCTTTCTTTCTTTCTTTCTTTCTTTCTTTCTTTCTTTCTTTCCCTTTCTTTTTCCCTCCCTCCCTTGCTCCCTCCCTTCCTTCCTTCCTTCCTTTTCTCCCTCCTTCCCTGCTTGCTTGCTTGCTTGCTTTCTTTCCCTTTCTTTTTCCCTCCCTCCCTCACTCCCTCCCTCACTGCCTCCCTTCCTTCGTTTCCTCCTTCCTTCCTTTTCTCCCTCCTTCCCTCCCTTGCTTCTTCCTTTCGGTACTAGGTATTGAACTCAGCACCACACACTCCGCTAGCTACAACCACAGGCTGGGCCCGACCTTGGAATTTTCCTGCCTCAGCCTCCCAGACTGCTGGGATTGCAGGCCTGCACCACAAAGCCCAGCCCTACTCTCTTGAAAACGTGGAATCACAAGTTCTGCCTTTCTCTTTGGTAATGAATGTTGATTTGAGCCATAGTAAAAAATTTGTCACTAAAAGAGAGAGTAGTATATCCAGATGGTAAGAAAATATGTTGTTTTCCAGAGCTGCTTCCTCTAGAAAGTTGCTTCCTCTCTTTGAAGTCTTTTTTTTCCTCGACTATAAAATAAGGGAGTTGAGCTGGGTGTGCTGGGGCATGCCTGTAATCCCAGCACTCCAGAGGCTGAGGCAGGAGGATCATTGCAAGTTCAAGGCCAGCCTGGCCTGCAAAGTGAGCTCAAGACCAGCCTGAACTGCATAGCAAGACCCTGTCTCAAAAAGAACGACCCCCCCAAAAAAAAGTAAAATAAGGGAGTTGAATTCAAATCTGGAATTGTAACCTCAGATGGTTTCAGAGACCCAGCAAGGAATGTCTAACGGGCCTTGGGTGAACAATGTGGAGTAATGACATTGTTGGCAAACTGGGGGATGCAAGTAGATTTGGATGTGGTTAACCCCTGAGCTTTATCCAGGTGTGGTGGCACATATCTGTGACCCCAGCACTCTGGAGGCTCAGGCAAAGGATCACAAGTTCAAGCCCAGCCTAGGCAACTTAGTGACTTGAGACATTGTCTCAAAATAAAAACTGAAGAAGGGCTGAGGGTGTAGCTCAGTGCAATGCCCCTGGAGTCAATCCTTAATACTGAAAAAAAAATTTATCTGTCTGGCAGAAGCCCTCTGGTTCACAACTACTACATAAGACTCCCACCCATATTTAAGCAGAATTTCATAGGACTACCTTCACAGATTAATAGGAAAATGTGAAAAAACAAACCAAGCAAAAATATCTTTATGAAGCATCCCTTGTTTTCCACTTTCTATGTTTGATATCCAGAGCTAAGGATGCTCCACCCCCACCCCAAGAGACCGCGGTCTTAGGTGTGAGAATCACTACTTCATATTAGAGAAGTCCCACTCACTGCCACAAGGCTCCACAGGGCTAGAGGATCTTGCCCTTCCCTCCAGCAGAATCACAGGCAGAGACATTTGGAATAGGCAGGAAAAATGGAGTCCGTGTAATTCAGTTCCTTCATAGGACTTCTCATAAGTCAGATAAGTCCCAGCCTCCCAGAAGAGAGAAGTTCCTGGCAAGGGACCAGTGTTCCTGTTATGAGCCTACTCAGTAAAAGGGATGGGGTCTATGACCACTGGTCAAAGGAAACAATAATCCCCAGTAAATCTGAATACAGGCACACAGGCAGACACCTATGATCCCAGCCTCTCAAGAGGCTGAGGCAAAAGGGTCACAAGTTCTAGACTAGCTTGGACAACTTAATGAGACCCTGACTCAAAAAGTAAAAAATTGGTGGGGGCTACAGATCAGTGATAGAGTATTCCTGGGTTCAGTTAGGTATTGGGAAAAACTGAGTAAATGCTTTAGCCCCATAGTAGAAGGGAGCTTTGGCATTTCAAGTTCCTGTCTCCACAACTTCTTCACCAGTGTGAGAAAGGAAATGAGGATTTATTTCGGGTTGTCTGGCAGATAAATATTATATGACACTTGAATGGGTGTACACATACATCTTAGAGACATTTGTGAGTTTAGCCAGTACTACTGACATTCTTCCTGTCAAGTCCACAAAAATAACATAATTGGTAATGAAAGTACTGCTATATTAGTGTGCAGAACAATGTCAGATTCATCTCCAATTTTGTGCCTATCTTGAACCTAACTGCATTAAAGGGGGAAAAAAGCAGGATTTTCCATATCCTTGACATCCCGCTTTCTGTGGCATTACCCATTGTAAATTGGCAGAACAGCTCTACGACCCCTCTCCACCCAGCCACTCGGGACTAGCAGCGTCTTTCCCAGTCACAAGCGGGCCCAGAAAAGCCATGTTGTCAGACACAGGCTGGGAAGAGGGCAAGATCCAGTTCAGAGGTTGGCACAAAGCCGTGGGAATCTGGGGGCTTCCCAGTTGAATTATTTGGAAATGTATTTGTCTCACTAAGAAATCAAGGTAGCCCATTATTCTCAGTGTGCTCTGTGGTGCTACAAACTCTTCTAAGGGTCATCATCATTCATGATAGTGACTGTGTAATTGATGCTCCTCAGCTGAGTGCCCAGGGCAGGCTGGGTCAGAGGCTGGGAAGGGGAGGCTGAGGAAAGGGGCCGAAGATGTGGTCCAGGTATGCAAGGTTGCAGGTTCTTTCCTAAGAAGACACTGAAGCCAGAGGTGCTGAAGGAGAGGACAACCTGGCACCTGCAGGAGCTCTCCATTGAGCTCCTTTGGCATTTGCCTCTCTGCCTTTCCCTTTGCTTGCAAGTTTCTATGAAAAAGATCCCATCCTGGGTGTGGGGAACCACTCAGACTGTTTCAAAGCTCAGGGATGTCTAAGGACACCTGAGTATGTGACCCTCCTTGTCTAGTGCAGGTGCACAGTGGGATACAGTTACATAACCATGATTTAGCACAGGTAAACACGTATGTGTTGGCTACAGCACTATGTAAGAATGTAAACATGAGATAACAACTTGTATAAGAATTATATAATAAAGACTCAAGACAGTTCTCGTGTGCTCTTGCTCTGGCTCCCCCCTGCTCTATGCTGCCTGCTGTTATTGCTGATGTCTTGCACATGTGTGTTCTTTAACCTTGCGACCTCACCCATGAAAATCTCCCTTGGGCCCCCCTGAGTGAGCCAACAACTGGCATAGTCGATGGGACATTGAGGTGAGTAGTCCCATGGCGGCTGTGGAAACTGCACCCAAAGGTGAGGGAGAGCCCAGAGGAATGGCTGATAAGCAACTCTGGCTTCACTATAGCTACCTGTAGCCACCTTCTTGGCAGCTTGGAAGGCCCTGGAGGACTAGGAATCAGTCTGTTTGGAGCCCATGATGTCTTGCAAGCCTTAGAAGCAATAGAAAAATTTCTCCCCGTCACCATGAAATGGCAGGGTGGGTGGCTTTGCTGTTTTTTTACTCTCTTCTGCTGAGTAAATCAAGAGGCGGATGGCCTTGTCTGGCAAGCAGACCGGCTGCAGCAGATAGAGGAGGACTTTGAGAATGGCTGGCTGCTGCAGAGCTCAGGTTTCAAGGCATGGGAAGCACTGCCTTCTCCAGAAATATCTCCAAAAGCATGAATCCTCATGTCCCAGAAAACCCCCAAGAAAAATCCCCCAGTTTTGCATGCTAGGGCAGCCATTCATCAAAAAGTGGAGGTAGAGGAATCCCTAGCCCAGGGAGGAGGACTTGTAGGGCTGCCCACCTCCACCTAGCACACAACACACATAACCTGTACAGCCATGGAGCTGCAGGAGCTGGAAAAACAATCAAAGCAGAAGGTGGGTGAAGCAGTGCCTGTGTGGCCGCTACAACTGTGGGACAACGGGGCTGAGAAGCAGGTAAGCCCACAGGAGATGTCCCAAACAGCCAGCATAGCCAGCATAGCCAGCGCCCCTCGATGAGATGGGCTCTGCAGGATATGCAGAGGATGACCCCAGAAACAGGTAATCAGAGTGTGACAAACTGGTCGATGGCAGCAGCCCATTTGGTTTGGGAGAATCCAGGTGACCTGCCAGAGGAAGTTACTATCTAGACTTGATAACTGTGCTACATGAAATGGGGATGTGGCAAATGATGTTCATACGGCCCAGAGGAGGAGTTGCTAATGGCACACGTGAAGGACATGAATCTGGCAAGCGGGCCAGCCAGCACGTTCAGGTCACTGGCAGCCCTTCCAGCTCCCTTTACAGATCGCCCAATCCATGATGCTTGGTCAGCCTGGGACATGTGGAAGTGAAGCGCCGAGGTAAGGCAAGATCTGTAAAAACTATACTGGCAAAGGAGAAAAAGAAAGGCCCCACTTGCCTGGGGCCATCCTCCCAAGGACAGGCTCTGGGGCCACTGAGGGTGGGTCAGTGCCAGATCTGGGTAAACCTGCTGGCTGCCAGCCTAGCTGCAGATAAGTTAGACAGGCAGCCTTTGGAAGTGTTGCTGGCTCTGTGGAGGCAGTTACGCCCTGAGCAGCGATACCAGCGGATGGGCCAGGGCCAGAAGGCCAAAGCAGCCCCAGTGAAGCTGGAAGAAGTGACACTGGCCTCCTTTCACCCTGGTTAGGAGGCAGGCCATGCTACCTGAGTCTTGGGGGTCCAGGAGACCAGAAGCCACATATAGAATTGGCTATTTACTGGTCCTCCCAAAATATGCAGCATGTACTAGCATTGGTAGATACCTGAACTGAGTCAACACTAATATACAACAACCCAGACCATTTTACAGGACATACTGCATATATAGAAGGATATGGCGGTCACTACATCACAGTCCAGAAGGCTCAGACTTTGGGTACCAGGCACTTGCTCCCACGCCTGTATGATGTTTGTTTCCCCAGTTGCTTAATACATACTGGGGGTGGATGTACCGACTGGTGCTTGGCCGGCACCATACAGGGAGAATTCCAGTTGTGAATGCTCATGATAAACACCACAGTCTGAGGCCATCCACACCATGCACAGCTGACTCTCCCACAGGCCACATGGGTTGTGTGTGTGAAGTGGTACCAACTACCTAGAGGCCATGAGATGGGCCGGACTGTCTTGAAATTGGAAAAAGCAGCAGTGATATGCTCTGCTCAGGGCCCTTCAGTACAGCGCATGTGGAAGCTAGGAGGGTTGAGGCCAATGACTGTGAAGTCTCATTCTGATGCTGGCAGTCAGGACAATTTGCCTTCACCCATTAGGGCAGGCAATGGACCTTCCAGATGTTGCCACAAAGCTATTTACATAGCCCAACTTTGTGTCATGGCCTGGTGGCCAAGGACTTGTCCACCTGGGCCAAGCCACACTCTGTGTCAGTGATGATATTATGTTAACCTGATTGTCTTCAGATTTGAAAGCCACCATGCACAGTCTGAAGGAAATTTTGCTGGCATAGGGGTGGGCCATGGACAAAGACAAGGTCCAAGGAACTGGCTTATCTGTCAAATTCTTAGGTGTTATGTGGTCAAATAGGACCAGACCCATGACAATACGCCAGCTGCAGGCATATGTGGGCTTGCTAGGTTTCTGGTGGGTGTCCCACACCTAGCTACCCTGCTGCAACCTTTATAGCAGATGACCAAAAGGGGCAAAACATGGGGCTACACAAACACAGCGGAAGCTGCTTTCCAGGACTCACAGAAGGCTGCTGCACAAGCACAAGCCCTGTGAGTCAATGACCCCAACCTGCCATTTATCCTGTCAGTGTGGATGATGATGGATTTGCTGGGGCCTATGGCAAAAACAGGGAAGCAGATGCTCCCTGTTGGGTTTTGGTCACAGTTGTGGAAGGGAGCCGAGAGCTGGTCCTCCTCTCTGGGAGGACAGGAAGCCGAGAGCTGTCCTCCTCTCTGGGAGGACAGACTACAAGACTTGACCCCTAGTCCTTAAGCAGAAGGGAAACAGGGACCTCTGGTGACACCGGATATACTGATGGGTCTAGCCATGACCCAACCCCACAATGGACAAGTTGCTGCCCAGCCCAGTTCACAAGTACTCTGGTTTGAAACCGCAATAGGCAGGTCAAGCCAATGAGCAGAGTTGCAGACAGTGTGACTGCTTGTGATGCATGAAGAAGGCCCCCTACCTGTGTACATAGACACCTGGGCCATATTTATGGGGCAGATGCTCAGACTGTTGGTTTGGGCAGCTCAGGAGTGACAGATAGGACACTGTCCGTTGTAGGGTGCCAACCTATGGTGAGATGTATGGGAGTGTGGCTAGAAAGCTGACCATGTAGGCTAGCACGGTTCAGGACATAAGACCCTCCTCTTGCTGGGAAATGACTTAGACACGACCAGGCACTGCAATGGTTGACAGCTACGAATGGCATCTGACCAGAAAATTTGACTTCTGATGCTGCTAGAAATAGCATCTGATGAGGGACAAGGACCATAAACTTAGCCCTCCAGGTCGAAGCCTTTGCTCAACATATGGCCCAGGCCTTGAATGTTATGTGTGAGGCTTTGATGTTGCTTATGGATGAAACTGTTCAAATGAAAAAAATGTAGTTTTCCAAAACCACAGGTTCTTGATTTGTTCACTACAGGTACTTGTACCCTGTTACATATAGAATGTTACATTTATATACTCCCAACCTTTGAGGGGGTGGGATGTGGGGAACTACTCAGACTGCTTCAAAGCTCAGGGGTGTCTAAGGACGCCTGAGGACATGACCCTACTTGTCTAGCGCAGGTGCACAATGGGATACCGTTATGTCACCATGACATAGCACAGGTAAACACATATGTGCTGGTTACAGCGCTATGTAAGAATGTAAACATGACATAACAACCTGTATAAGAATTATATGATAAGCCAGGTGTGGTGGCGCACACCTGTAGTCCCAGCACTCGGGAGGCTGAAGCAGGAGGATTGTTGTGAGTTCGAGACCAGCCTGGGCTACAAAGTGAGCTCAAGGCCAGCCTGAACTACATAGCGAGACCCTGTCTCAAAAAAGACAAAAAAAAAAAAAAAAAAATTATATGATAAAGACACAGGTGGCTCTCTTGTGCTCTTGCGGACTCTGCTTTATTCCATGCTGCCTGCTGTTGTTGCTGATGTCTTGCACACATGTGTCCTTTAACCTTGGGACCTACCTGCAAAAATCTCCCTGGGCCCTCCTGAGCTGGCTGACACTGGGAAGACTGGCACTCTGAAAAGAGCTGTGAATACCTGTCAGGGGTGGGCCTATCCAAAGCACCAGGCAGACTGAATTCCCCAGAGGCAGATTCCTTCTGGTCTAGAACAAGGGTGAGGAGAGCTGGGCTCATCCCTAACCCCAGCTTGCTTGACTAACATTTTGTGACTCTACCCCAGTGTTATTTTGAGCCTCCAGTATACTCTCATTGTCATGCTAAGCCTGCAGCTACCCTCAAGGTGGGAACCTTCCTGCCTAGATTGCCTTTTACCACTTCAACTCTCCCAGAAGCTTTGCTCATTCCTTACCACAGGACAGAGCGTGGCCAAGACGTCCTCCTAAGTCCTGGGACCTTTCCTCACCTGTCCAGCATTCCCTTCCACACTGTTGATTCTGTTCTGTTCCCCTCTGTATACTCTCTCTCTCTCTGGTCCGAGGATTAACATGTTGTTTTCACTAGGTGTGGTGGTATAGGCCTGTAATCCCAGCACTGAGAGGCTGAGGCAAGAGGATTGCCTCAAATTTGAGGCCAGCCTGGGCTACATAGTGAGTTCAAGGCCAGCCTAGACTACAGAGCAAGACCCTGTGGTTAAAAAAAAAATTTTTAAAAAATTTAAAATGTTGTTTCTTCAAATCCTAGAAACCAAGGCACCAGATGACTCATAACCAGTGGTCATGGAGCCCTTCCCCTTCACCGAGTACGTTCACAGCAGGAACACTGGTCCCTTACCAGGAACGTCTCTCTTCAGGGAGGCTGGGACTTGTCTGACTTATGGGAAGTCCTGTGAGGGAACTGAGTTACATGGACTCCATTTTCCTTGCCTGTTCCAAACATCTCTGGCTGTGATTCCAAGTAAATCACAGGACATTATCTCCTTGGCCCCTGAAGTGGTTCTAGGATAAAGGGCTGGCCTTCTGTACAAAGCTAGTAGCAGATACTTTGAGTTTCCAGTATCATAGACAGCTAAGTTAGGTAGGACCATAATAGACAGTCAGGTAGGGCTGGGCCCTTGAGAGAGTCAGGACAAAAGGTGAAAATACACTACAGCTGTGGCCAGAGAGGCATCAGTTGGGCTGGAGTCCAGGCCTGCCGATAACAACAAAAGGGACAGACCTACATACTCCCTCAAGCAGGAGCTTTCTATCTCTCAATTAATATTTCCTACTCTTAACCTCTGTTGTCCCTAGAATTTATTCTTTGATTTTAGAGAACACGAACTCAGACTATCAGACATCTAACAGGTTTG
>NW_004955463.1:13563296-13575898 GCF_000276665.1 Chinchilla lanigera
CTTAACCTCTGTTGTCCCTAGAATTTATTCTTTGATTTTAGAGAACACGAACTCAGACTATCAGACATCTAACAGGTTTGGCACTATAATATTTCAAGCAAACTAAAGTTCTGAGGTCTTTCTGAGTCTGTTTCTTTATCTGTGTAATGAAGACATTTCTCTAAACTGATAAGAATTAGTAGTATATCATGCTTAGTGAACCCTAGGATCTCAAGACATTGGCCTTCCTTTTACAGTCAAGGTTTAGCCTCAAGCGAGCATTTGATTTGCAAAGACAGAAGCAGCCTTTCCTCAACTCTGTGAGAGCTACGTCTGTGTCACCAAGAGAATTCTTTCCAGGGCTTAGGGCACAGGTTCCTGTGTGAAATAAATGGAAAGTTGAAAGGTCAAGAGGACACTCACCCTCAAGAGGTATTTGGCCTTCAGAGACAATGACCCCACTGACCAAGAGCCAGTTTTGAGTCAGAAAGTTTGTGCTGCCCTAGCAGGAAAGACTGGGGCCCAAAACACAACTCAGAAGTGCTGGGCACAGAATCAGTTTGCTTAGATAGTAGGCTTGAGGGCTAGGGCAGACTCTGCCACAGACCCTTTGCCTTGGTGGGTGATAGGAACAACCCCCTGTATACAACCACTGTCTGTGGGTAGAGGAGGGCAGAGTGCCCTCACTGAGTAAGTCCTCACTCTGGCCCAGAGGTAGCTGCCATTATGACTCAAGCCAGAAGGACCTAGTTCATCTTTGCAGCTACCTGAGCCCTTTGTATGGTAAGAGGTTGTCAGTGGGGATACAGTCACTATCAATGGCTGTTGCAGAGTACAAACCTTTGCAGACCGTTTATCAACATGGAGGTATGCTCAAAACAAGATGTACTGTGATTATTAGAGTTCCATCACTCGAAAATACCTGGGATAACCAAACTTCAAAAGAAGAAAGTTATTTTGGTTCATGGTTTCAGAGGTTTCAGTCCATGGTTGTTGGTTCCATTGTTCGCTGCCTGTAGAAAGGCAGCATGTCATGGTCGCAGTGTGTGGTAGAGCAGAGCCGCTCCTCTCATGGTGGCAAGGAAGCCAACATCCGCTTCAAGGTTACACCTCAGTGACTTAATTTCCCACTAAGCCCCACCTCCTACTCTTAACCTGTGTTGTTGCACCATCTTCTTACAGTGCCACAGGTCTTTAACATATGGGCCTTTGGGGAACATTTCAGATCCAGACAGTAATCTATTTCCGTTTACAGTCCATCTATTTGTTTGAGAGGGAAAAAGTCCTAGGACAAGTCAAAGTAACAGTGGTTAATTCTTGATAACAGGGAGATTACAATTTTTCATTTTCTTGTTGAAGAACAAACATGTTATTTTACTTAGAAAAATCTACAGACCAAGCAAGTGAACAGGAGTGTGGAGAGGGAGGAACGGTGTTTACTGCTTTTCCAGAATGGACCGTAAGGGGCCTTCAGATCAGCTAAGAACTTGAGGCCACCTGGCCAGGATGGACTGGTGCATGCTGACCCACTGGACCTTAGGGGGCTTGACTGACTTCAGCTCAAAATGCTGGCTCTGAGATTCCCCTTTTTACATTGTCCAGATACCCTATAATAATTTCCCTTATTTTCTTGATCTTTTTTCTAAAGGTTTCTGTTATTAGCAGCTGGGCTAAGGGACTCAAAAGAGTGCCTTGAGTCCCTCCTTGTATTGGGGTCTGAAACTACAACAGGCTTCCCCTAAGGGCTGGGCTGGTGGCAGGAACCAGGCTGAGAGAACTCTGAAAGCAAGAGAATGAATCTCAGAGCTGAAGTCATTTGTGGAAATTAAATTTCCTTCCTTGGGGATTCTTTTTCTAGAAGCCTTTTTATCAAATCAAACCTAGGGGGCTTTGAGTTTTAATAGAAGCTGTTTGGGGATGGGGGTGTAGCTCGGTGGAATAGCGCTTCCCTATCATGCATGAAGCCCTGGGTTCCACCCTCCAGCAGAGACAGAAGAGCTGTTTTTGGACCCCCTGACTTGGTGGTTCCACCATCAATGTCCAGTTGGAGTAACCAGGTCCTCTACTAAGTCCAGGAGTGCTCCATGAGGTGACTTCTACAAGAGGAGCAGCGTCTGCTCCATTTCCAGAGGCCAGAGTTTTGGAGTGAGGTCCGTGAGCCACACACACTTGTGACACCAGCAACGCTCCCCTCCCCAGACAGGCTTGACCTTTTGGAGAGAGGAGCACAGAAGACTCCCTGCCCTGCCCTGATAACTTCTGTCCAGAAGTGGATCAGCTACCTGGACCCAGGACCTGTTTCTGAACTCCGTATCAACTCAACCTGTGCCCCGAAGTGCAGACTACATTCTCCGGGAAGCCTGTGTGTAGCGGGCAGGAAATCAGGGAGGCATCTGTATGCAAAGGCTCAGCCAATGGCACCAGCTGCAAAGGAGAAGGGGAGGCTTATGCTCATATGCTGTCTTCTGATACGTGCCATGGCCCCTCAGGATGCGATGAGACCCATGTCACAAGAGAGGGATGAAGATGTCCTGTGTTCTGAGGGGAAAAGGGCCTCTGGAGCAGGCGGCAGCAGCAGGAGGCTGAGAGTAACAGCCTCGTGGGATGAGAAACCGGTCACACATACCACCCCAAGACAGGCCTTCCAGGGAGACAGAGAAACTTTCCACACCCACACACATTTGGAAGGCAGTACCGTTTTATTTAGTGTTATAGAAAATGTTAGGTTACTTCTTAAAAACAAAACCAAAGAAATTCAAAATTCCCCAAGTCACAAGCAGAAAATAGTAATTACTATAGGGAGGAAAAAGCCAATTTAGCAATTCACATAGTAGATACGGAGAATCCAGAGCTGAGGTTGGTGTGGACACCAAGATGTTAAGTTCCTCACCTAAGGCAATGAATTTTTCAGCTTTGAGGGATACTTAGTACTTCTTAAAAAAGGAAGAAGACTAGGGCAGGGAGGTAGGTGTAGCACAGAAGAGAGGCCCTGCATTTGATCCACAGCTCAAAAAAGAAAAGAAAAAAGGTCAACTGCGAGAAGGGACTCAGGAAGGAAGACCTCAAATAATTTAACAATGACAGTCCTCTGGCCTTCATTACAGTGTGTGTCAAGTGTCAGGGCTGCTGAATTCCCCCAGGTGGCACAACTGGAAAGCACACTGCTATGTCATGCTCATACGGGTACATGCGCACAGCGCCATCTCAGGGTCCACAGCTTTTGAGCATGGCAAAGGGTAGAGCTGCTTGCTTCTCACTTCTGCTACCTCAGTGTGGTTAACACAGCATATAAAGGGGAGGGAGGGACATCTGGCAAAACCTAAGGAATGAGATGATTGGAAACAGGCTGAAGACTGATACTTTTCCTGAATCTGACCTCCAGGTGAAGTTCACTGGTATTTAATCTGATGGCTCTCCCAAGTCCTGACTGCTCTCTGGAGGCAATCAAGCAAGGCCAAGAAAAGAGCTGCTCCCAGAGTCCCTCGCTGGCCCATCAATTGGGTTAACATCTGCAGCAGGGCCAGCTGTGGATGGATGACATCCTCAGGCAGGTGTCAGCTACAAAAGCTCTCGAGCTCTGCCTTACCACCCTCTACTCAGGCTCACAGCAGGCTAAAGGCTCAGACAAGTCCACCCCCAAACGCAGTCTTCAAGGACAATCCCCAACGGAATGACCTCCAGATTATCTGCTTTGTGAGGTACAGGAATGCTATAAACTGATTTTTTTTCCAGTAGTGGCAGAAGCAGACACCCCTGAAGTAAACTGTCCTTCATTCTCTAGAGTTCCTAAGGGACATTTTAGAGCACAGGAAGTCACTCTTCACCTCGGCATCCCTCTCCAATGCCCACAGAGTTCCACATTCAAGGTCCTGGCAGCAGGAGGCTCCCAAAGCCTTGTTAACAGTGCTCCGAAGCCCCACACCAGCTCTTCTAAGGAAGAGAAGTCACTCACAGCACACCTGCCCCAGTGCACACCTGGGTTATCACAGTACAAATACACTTCTATCAAGTAAAAAATAGGATTCGGAACAAATATATACATGTCCATTTCAGAGTTCAAGTGGATACACAGCTTTCTTTAGAGGCATGTCAATAAGTCTTACAGCACTACAAAAATACAAGTCATCTGAGAAGTTTATAGTGGTCCCTATTACTTCAGGAGAATATTAAATACAATAGCTGTGGGTCCTTAAGAGCTAAGCAGATAAGTTACAGTATCACCTTCAGATTAAAGTGCTCCAATACAGACAAGGCTGTGGCAAGCTCAATCCTGAAAAGGATTCTCCTGCCCACCGTTTTATTTTTACCCTCAAAATAACAAAGACACACAGAGAAGAGGTTTGGGATTAATAACTGCCACCATCTCAACCCCCACTCACACGTGGCCTGTGATCTCTCACCTCCTCGGAGAGAGGCCAAGATGTGATGAGCTTCTATCACAACCAAGGGAAGAAATGAGCAACAGTATGAGATGACCAACAGAGAAATTCCCTGGAAAACGAAGTGGTGCTATTAGTTAAGAAGAGGGCAGGTACTTCAGCTTAAAAAATACATGTATCATCTAGTTTTTAAACAACAGCAATCCAAAAGTAAGTATCATCTTCGACATCATCACAATTTGTCAGGGTTGTGGCACTGGGGGCTGGGCCCAGGCCTCCCACATGTAGGGGCTGCTCTGCCATGGGGCCACACACATCCCCAGCCCTGCTCTTCCCGATTTGCTAACAGGGGAGATGCCTGAGTTTGTTCATGAAGCAGCCACTGAAAAGCTGAGGCATTTCTGTTGTCTAATGGATCCTGAATTTTATTAACTACATTGAAGCCTTCACCACAACTTCTCTAGCACCCCAGAAACAACCAGGGTTCTCTCTGGGGCAGTGACAGGCAGTATTTGGAGGACAAGTTACATGAGGCCCCTCAGGATCCAAGTCCGTGGTTCCTCCTGGCCTACAAAATTAAAGCTTTTTTTTTTTGGTATGTTTAGTTTTGCAGTGCTGGGGATGGAACCTCGGGCTTCACACATGCTGCACCCTCGGTCCAGCTTTCTCCGTTTCCAGGGGCTTCACCCCTTCCAGAAATGCCAAGGCGAGGCACAAGTGGAAAAGGCCACAGATGTCCTACTGCAGCTGTCTTGGGCCTCCCAGCACTGTGAGAGCTTGGATCACCTGGGCCCTTATCAAGGTACTGATGAGGCTGGTCTAGCCAGCAGGGACTCTGCTGTCACACAAGGGGGACTCTGACAAGTTTCCCTCAGCTAAGTGAAGTGACTCTCTAACCCACAGTCTATTTCGTGCACCTTCAGAATAGCTCTGCGGGTCTAGAGAGAGCACATTTTAATGCTGACAAGAAGACTAAGTTTGTTTAGGCTCTAAGAGGCACAATCAGAGACTTTCCCTAAATGACTTTGCACTAGTCAAAAAATAAAGACAGAAGAACCAGGTCTGAAAAGCCTTGTAAGTTTAGATGGTATAAAAATTTAGCAGCTGCAGCAGTCAAAACGCCTGGGACGCTCAAAGGTCAGAGAAGCTTGTGTATCACAGCACCACCCACACGGTCCATTACCCTATGCTGTAATGACTGGAGGATACCTGCTTGAAAAGTCCCGTACCAAAGAAAGGCAGCCCCCGAGTTCAGATACATTAGTATATCCGGTGCCATCTGAATCTCTGGCTCAGGAGCAGATCTTATGACCATGTCTCCGGCAAGCATAAAATATTTACAACCTAGTTAAAGGCACAGTGGCATTTAAAAATAAAACCCTGGGAATGTACAGTAGAAGATTCATTGTAATAATTAACCTGGCTTCGACTGGTAGAATTAACTCCTGACAGATAAGATGCAGGAGAGATGGTGATTTGGAGCCCGTTGGCCGGATGTCAGGCACAAGTCCTTGACCTCAAGAGAAGGTGGAAACAGTCCCACAGCCAGCCCAGTGTCTTCTTCACATTTTGCCTGCTTTTTTGCCAACCTGAGCTGGGACGCGGAGGATATTGGGGGTCTCTTCCATGACCCTGACAAGCAGGTTGTCAATGTAGTCCTCCAGCTCACGAACCTGAAACTCCTTTTTGCTGATGGTCTCCTTCTGTTTGAGGACCAGCTGGATCAGTTCCTCATGAGTCAGCTGGGCATAGGCAAAGGCAGGGTCTGAGGGGCTGTATTTCTGTGGGGAGGAGAAAAAAAGTTATAAAAAATCAGCATGGAAGTCAAGTATCTGAAAAGAACACAGAAGAGGAAAATGTTAGTGATGTGAGTCTCTTAAAAAAATCCACTTTCAAGGCAGGGTGAAAATAGATTACTGACTGACGAAACTTCTGTGAAGAGCCACAGTAAATATGCTAAGCTTTGCAGGACACACGTGATCTTTGTGGCTTAGACTCCTTTATTTATTTTTTGCTTTATAGTCTTTTTTTGGTTTATAATTCAGTTGGTTTTTCCAGTTTTTTTATTAGTACATGTGTTCAGTACATAATGACTGCATTCACTGTGGGTAAAGAGTTCACACACATAAGATCCTGCAGAAATGCAAAGCCAGGGCTGGGCATGAAGCTTAGTGGTGGAGCACTTGCCTAGCACATGTGAAGCCCTGGATTCAATTCACAGTACTATAAACGAAAAAGAAAAAAACAGAAATACCACATATGGTTGATAGGTTGAAGACTTCTGCACTTAACTCTGGGTTTAGGGTTTCAGAAAATGCAATCTGAGTTGGGGGTGCAGCCCACTGCAATGTTTATGAGGCCTGAAGTTCAACCCCCAGCACGGCAAACAAAAAAAAGGAAAAATATAATCAGGTGAGCGTGATGGCACACACCTGTAGTGAACACACAGCCCCTCTAAGCAAACTAGGAGCTGACATAACTGGTGTCAATACTGAGATGCAGACAAGCACTAAATCAGAAAAGAGCTGGTACAGAACAGCACTTTCCTACCAACAGGTCACTGTTAGTGCCAGTCTTCTGCTACCTAAACTATGTGGTATGATCAAAATCATAGTGAAGACTTAATCTTAAAAAACTTATTATAGTAAAAGAGTAAGATCTCCCTCAAAATACCACCTCCCTTATGTGGCACTTATTCCATCCTACTTGCCACTCTCTGAAGCAGTTCTGGAAGACCTTTCATTAGTGTCTTCATTTGTGTTATTACGGCTGCTTCCATGTCCCGATTCAGTTCAAGATGTCTACCTTTCATGGCCATTCTGACTTTAGGGAAGAGTCAGAAACTGCACACTGCCAGATCTAATGAATATGGTGGATGGGGACACACCGTAATGTTTCTTACAAGCCTGCCTTTCAGTTGGATGACTCTCAGAAGCAGCATTCACTATATTTTTGATCACATACACACAAAAGAGGACTTCTAGAACTGTTTCAGAAAATGACAAAAGTGATGGATTAAGTACATTTTAAGCAAGAGGGAAGATTTTTGAGGGGATTCATGGCAATGTGTCTTTAACATAATTATTTTTTAAAAACTTAAATATTCACTGCGCATTTTGATCACACTGCATATTCTCTGGTGATTAAGTTAACACAGTGGCCACTAAAGGATCTCACTGACGTCATTTTATATCGCAGACTACGCACCATCAAAGCCAAGTGCCATCAGGCCACAGCCCTAACTGGCAGCCATCTAGGGCACACAGTGACCTTGCCCAAGCCAAGTGCCCCCCTCCTGCCAAGGGTGGTGCCCTGAACTGTTGTTTTTAACCAGCATTTACAATCTGGTACAACAAGAATCCAACTGTAAGTTGAAGAGGGCTGAATCATGAGGAAATACAAGATAAAGATTAAATAAGCAATAACACGCTGTACCAAGTCTCTAGAAAGGAATAAAGAGTAATTTTTCTGGTAATCTGAAGCTCAGAAGATTTGCAAATTTAAAGGGACAAGATCTAAGAGAAACTGCAAAATGATTCTGCCCGCAGAACTCTGAGGCGCTAAGTTTTACTGTCCTGATGGTTCAACAGTTTTGTTTACTACAGAAGGCTAAGAGACTACATGTTCCAAGAAGCAGGTAAGTCAAGGGCAAAATCAACACTCACTGTTCAATGGCAGGACAGAAGCTTGGCCAGACAGGGAAGCAAAGCTCCTACACAGGAGCCAGGACTCAGTGGAGAGGAATCCCCCTCCCATCCTGGCTGTGGACAGAAGCTTGATGATCACAATACTGGCTCAGAAGCACACACGGGCACCTTCACATACAGAGCGGGTTTTCACCTAACTCAGAATGGGCATAGATAGCTGGGATGGTGAACTATTTCTCCAAAAACTGCCTCTTCCTTAATCCCCCTCCCCCTTTTTTTTTTTTTTAACTTGTTGAAGGCATACTTTCACAGGGTACCTCCTCTAGACCTCACTCTGTGTTCCAGTGCTGGGAATAGGACCCAGGGCCCTGCACGTGTTAGGCAAGCACTCTGCCACCAAGCCATACTCCATAGCTGCCCTGTGACTTCCAAAATGAGATTCAATTCAAAAGCTGCACATATGGAAGATTCTGGATATTGGTTATACAACGTGAATGTACACATTATTAAACCACACATTAAAGATAGGAAACATTCTGTGTATTGTACCACAGTAAGAGTCGAGGGGGCTGGGGATATAGCTCAGCTTGTACGCAGCACCTGCCTGGCAAGCACAAGGTCCTGAGTTTGATTTCCAGTACCAAAAAAAAAAAGAGTTGTGGGTCTTTGTGAATAAGGGCCAAGCGCCGGGCATGGTGGTGCCTGCCTATAATCCTAGCACTCGGGAGGCTGAGGGAGGAGGATCCTTGTGAGTTCAAGACTAGTCTGGGCTACAAAGTGAGCTCAAGGCCAGTCTGAACTGCACAGGGAGACCCTGTCTCAAAAAAAAAAGGAATAAGGGCCAAGATTATGTTCTCCAGAGTGTTTAGATTATACCTCTACCATGTAAAGGTTTTATGTATTCGAGGGTCTTTATTAGCAGCTGGAGGTGCAGCTCCATGGTGAGGCTCATGCTTAGCATGTGTGAGGCCTCAGCTAAGGCCTGAGCACTGCAAAAACACAAGTCTCAAGGGGGCTTGGGAGAAACAGAGAAGAGGAAGGTGATGCTTGGCACCATCCTGTTGGTAGTGTCCACACACGCAGGGACTCTGTGGCTGTCACACGAGGCTGAGGGCTCAGAGTCCAGGAAGGTACAGCGCCCCAGAGCTGGGATGAGCAACACAGGTGATCACGGTGAGCCTCAAAGATGAAGGAGCCTCTGAACCAAACCCTGACAGTACCTAAAGTTCATTTTCCCAGGGCTGGGGAGGTGGCTCAGTGATGAAACACTGGTCTAGTATGCACAAGCCCCTCGGTTCAAGCCCCAGTGCCACAAATAAATAAATAAATAAATAACCCCAGAAATATTTTTAAATTGTAGAAGAAATATTTTCTCATTATGGAAAAGTTCAAATACAGAATAGGGAAAAATCATTACCCATAATTCCAATACATAACATTTGGGGGTCTCTTTTATTTTTCCTGTGTGTGGTTTTTTTTCTCTCTTAGTACTGGGAGATAGAGCCTACTAGGGCCTCATGTATACCAGGCAAGTGCCCTGCCACTGAACTATATCCCCAGCTCATAGGTTTCTTTACTGTATGTTTTACACTGTTAGAATCATACAGAATACACTTTTATAGATTTTACTATTTTGTGAGCATTTCCCCATAATTAGTTTTGGTGAAAATTTACTCAAATACTTTAAATTCTATTATATTTTAACCATTTATTGATATTTAGATTTTTAATTTTTACAATTATATATAACATCTTTAGTAAAATACATGATCCTAGTCAGGTACAGTAACACATGTCTATAATTCCAGCAGTCTGGGAAGCGAAGGCAGGAAAATTACAAGTTAAAGCCCAGTATGGGCAACTTAGCCTGCTAGCATGACACTGTCTCAAATTTTTATTTATTTTTTATTTTTTTTTTTTTTTTTTTTTTTTTTTTTTTATTTTTTTTATTTAATTTTTTGAGACAGGGTCTCACTCTGCACTTCAGGCTGCCCTTGAGCTCACTTTGTAGCCCAGGCTGGTCTCGAACTCGCAACGATCCTCCTGCTCAGCCTCCCGAATGCTGGGAATACAAGCGTGCACCACCACGCCCGGCTTCAAAATTTTTTAAAAAATAATAAAATGGCTGGAGTTATAGTTCAGTGCCAAGGCCCTGGGTTGAATCCCTAGTACCCCCCGCAAAACCCAAAACAAAAATGCATAAGCCCAAATATCTGGCTCTATCTCCAAATATTTCCTTAAGATAAGTATCTAGAATTGAAGAGGCATTCATACTTAAGGTATTTCATACAAACTGTGAAGAAGATATTCCACCTGCATTCTATAATCAAAGGGTTAAGGACATTGAAATCATTAGATCTGAGTGGTCTGATTAAAAAATGACAAACCAGGCCCAGGGATATAGCTCAGCAGCACAGCGCCTGCCTGGCAAGGGTGAGGCCCTGAGTTCAATTCCCAGTACTCCCCTCCACCTCCCCCCGCCAAAAAAAAGATAAGATAATCTAGTCTTACAGATAGTAATGAAAGGACACACAAAGTAAGTCGTAGCACAGAGAAAATATCGATGCATGGAAAAAAGAATGGTGTCCACTGACATAGGTTTCCTACCAGTATTTTTTGTTTGTTTTGTTGTGACACAAGGTCTCACTATGTAGTTCAGGCTAGCTTTGAACTCACTATGTAGCCCAAGCTGGCCTTGAACTCAGGGTGATCCTCCTGCCTCAACTTCCCAAGTGCAGGGAATACAGGTGTGTATCATCACATTCAGCTTTTTTTTGGTTTATTTGAGACAGGGTCTCACTGTGTATTCACTAGGCTTGAATTCACTAGGCTGGTCTTGAATTTGCAGCGATCCTCCTGTTTCAGCCTCCCTGGTGCTGGGAATACAGGTGTGTGTCACCACAGCTGGCTGACCAGGATTTTTACACTGGAGTTTTCGTTTTACATAGTTGCAATAATGATGTACATTTAAAATATGGGTCAGGTTTTTCCATACAACAAGATTTTTGATTCTAATTGGCTTTACTATTTTGAAATGTAAGTGTTAAAGCCACCTGAGCAAATAATGCACTCCTACTTATAAATCATCTATAGAGAACCAAGGCCCTAAAGCAGTAGCCAAGGGGGAAAAATTCACTGTAGTAACTATCAGGCTAACTGGTCATAACTTTAGCTATGCAGTCTCTTTCCCAAACCTCTAATTTTACAACATGCCGAAGAGTGCTTATTTTTATAAATACTGTTTTATGCATAGTACAAAAACATTTATTACACAGCAGGTCAAAAGCAGAGTCTCCGGGAACTTTCCACATTTACTCATAATATTTACTAGGGAGGATCCAGGACCAAGAAGGGCAGCAGCAGGTTTACTAATTGTGACAGAACAAGCAGGATGCCTTTGTTTTGAAGCAAGTTATTCTCTTAATCAGTTCCAGGAGATAAGACCCTGATTAAATGTACTTCAAAGAGTAAATAAAATGGTAGCCAAGGGTCTTGGTAACTTCCCCGAAATGAGCTGTTTGTTTTTTCCAAAGAAATACAAAAGAAAATCCGAGAGAGCCACAAAGCATTCCACTGGAAAAGGCAGAGGGACAGCAGGCTGCTAGAGGGCTCTGGTTTTCATTTCTGTAACCTTTATGCTGCCCTTCTGCCCAGTTTCCTGGTAAATTTTGTTAACTCCAGGGAGAGAGACCTGCTGCTAATACTTGTAACCATTATACAGAAGCCAGAAAGCCACACCTACGGACTAACAGGAAGTGCAAATTTTTAGACAAGGCTGTAGTAGGTCCACAGTTACAGGTACGGCTGATCGTTTCAAAACGATGTATATTACCTACCCTGCTAGCATGTTCTAGAGGGCAAGGGCACTACCTGAGGGTGACGTGTTTACACAGCAACACTTAGCTATGAGTATTCAGCTGCTTCTACTCAGGACGCAGCCTCTAGTCTCCAGTGGATCTCTGACCCGGCTCCCGGCACAATGAAGCAGGGGGAGTCACAATTACTGTGGTCAGTACTTTTGAAACACCTGCAGGATGTGGCGCAAGGCAGAGCCCTGGCCTAGCGTGCACAGGCCCTAAGTTCAATCTGTGGCACTGGAGGAAAAAAACACCATCAGAAGTGACAGAGGCACAAGCAAAACTTTTAAGAGCTGAAAACTGGAGCCAGGGATATAGCTCAGTAGTGTGGTGCCTGCTTGGAAGGCGCAAGGTCCTGGATTCAATTCCAGATACCAAAAAGAACTGAAAACCAGCCAGGTATGGTTGTGCATGGTTGTCATCCCTGTTACTCACGAGGCTGAGACAGAGGATCACATGTTCAAGCCTAGCCCAGGCAACTTAAGAGACTCAGTGAGGCTTTATCTCAAAAAAAAAGATGCAGGTCAGTGGTACAGCACCCTTGGGTTTAATCCCTGGTACTAAAAATAAAAAGCACTGAGAGGGCCTGGGGATTTGGCTCAGTGGCAAAAGTCCCTGCCCGGCAAGCACAAGGTTGTGAGTTCAATTCCTAGTACCAGGAATTGAAATACAAAAAAAAAATTTTCAAAAATTGAAAAACAAACTAACAAAAAAGGGGCTGGGGATTTAGCTCAGCGGCA
>NW_004955463.1:13576051-13584606 GCF_000276665.1 Chinchilla lanigera
GGAGGGGGGAGCGGGGGGGGGGGAGTATTGAGAGACAAAAATGGACTTATTCTAGAATACCAAAGAAAGAGACAAGACAACCAAACACAAGGAGTGATCTGATTGGCTCCTAGACTAGGAGAACAACAGCAACCACTAAGCTAGGACACTAGGGAGACAGCTGGTGACACTAACAAAGGTGCTGCAGATGAGAAAACACTATTATAGAAATGATAAAACCATTCATGGTGGTGCATGTCTGTAATCCCTTAATTGGAAGGCTGAGGCAGGAGGATTACAGCAAATTCAAGGCCAGCCGGGGCTACATAGCAAGACCCTGTCTTATAAAAATGATAAATTTCTAGATTTTGTTTCATTTTGTTTTTGAGACAGGTGTAGTTCAGACTGGCCTTGAATTCACTATGCAGCACACCAGCCTTGAATTTACTCCAATCCTCCTGCCTCAGCCTACTGATATTGGGACAACAGGTATTTGTCACCTCCCTAGTGCGTACAAGTTGAATCTTTATCGCATGGTTTCTTCCTTGGGTTTGTGTTTTGTTTTGTTTTCCTGTGCTGGGTATTGAACTCAGTGCTTCGCGTTTTCACTTGCTTTTAGTCGAAAGGCCAAGAAGCGATGATCTTCAAGTTTTCAAGACAAGCACTCTATCACTAAGCTATATCCCCCAGTCCTACATCGAGCTTTTGATCAATGTTCTTGTTCTTAGGAATTATGCACTTTGAGCTGGGGGAAACAGGCCACAATGTACACAATTTCCTTTCAAATGTTTAAAAAAAAAATGCCACCTGTGCCTGTGTAGGAGCTGTGAAGGCACAGGGGAGAAGGTAGGCGAGTGCCAGGACCACAGAGCAAATCTGGTCAAATGTTAAAACCTGGTGAACTTGGATGCAAGGTTTACAGGAGCCCTTTGTACTACTGTTGCAACTTTTTTATGTTTGACATTATTTAAAATAAAGTTACAAAACAAGATACATCTCTGTGATAATTAAAATTCAAGAATCTTACATTCTTGCCTAAAGATAAAAAGGAAACATGAGAAAAAGAACACAGTCTGACTTGAAGGGGACGTTTTCTTCTCATTAAGAATGCCTTGGGCTTGGGATGTTGCTCAGAGATGTAGCTCTTGCCTAGAGCAGGCAGTTTTGAGTTCAATCCCCAGCCCACCAAAATAAAAATTGAACATAAAATAAAATGTACCAGTGTCAATCTTGTTCCTCAAGACACAAAAAATTTCAAAAACATCTAAGTAACTACAAGGGAAAAAGTAATTACTCATCCAAACGGAAGATTCCAGAGCCAGAAAATACAGGATCAAGTAACTGCAGGCATCACCTGCTGCCCAAGGGTGGATACAATGGTGACTTCTGTGCTGGCGTTAGAACTCAGGCCTCGTCACTTGCTAGGCGAGTGTTTTGAACTTTTTTTTTTTAAGATGGGGTTTGGCTATGTTGCCCAGGTTGGTCTCAAATTCATGGGCTCAAGTGGCCCTCAGCCTCCCAAGTAGCTGGGGCCACAGGAGCACTCGCAAGGATTCTAGACACAAGTGCTTTGTAGGACCCTGGCTGATCTGCTGGCTTCTTGGAACACATACCTTTATCGTGAGATCATTGGTCATGTTCTCATTGATGATGGTGGCAGTTCCCAAGCTGGAGTTAGAAATCTTGGAGGCTGTTGTGTTCATTGGCTTTACAGGTTGAAGTCTAAAAAAAAGGGGAAGAGGATCCTTAAGGCTTCCTGTAACCACAAAACTCAGAAACAGCCTTTCTCAACTAAGGCAGCTTGCAGAAGGCAAGTGGGGGAGGCAACATGCTCTGTTCACATCTCCAGCCCAACACACACCACAAGGAAATCAGTGCCTGCAGAACCGAAAGCAGACAGAAACAGGCAGCATCTGCAAACAGCAAAGCACAGCCTATGAGTCCCTCAGCCTTGTCATGAATATTAGCAGAACGTGAAAGACTATCGGTCTCTAAGGGCTGGGGGTAAAGCTCAGTGGTAGAGCACTCGCCTAGCATGTGTAAGACCCTGGGTTTGATCTCCAGCACTACAAGAATGAGAAAGAAAGACAATCTGTTACTCCTGGAGGTAAGTACAGCCAAGGACTCCACCAAGGAACTCTGCAGAGCCACCTGTGCCTGAGCAGTAAAGAAAGAGCTCAGAAGAAACAGGCCAGACGCTTATCCAGCAGGACTTAAACAAAGTTGCAGCACCACTTGATTCTACTGCTTAATCTCGGTTAGTTCCTCAGACTAAGACACTGTTCACACTAAGTTTCTACAACTAGAGGAATCCAAAGCTGACTGTAGCCCAACTCCTAAGCTGTCTCTGAAGACAACAACTATGTTCCTACTACCAACACAATGGGGTCTGATGATCTCACCCCAAGAGGGACAACAGCCCTGCAGTACAACAGGCAGGTTCTAACCTCAGGGCCTCCATGTGCTTCAAAAGCCATAACCTCTGTAGGCAGAAGCAAAGAGGGGACATCACTCCCATCCACAAGGACACGCGCCCCCGTCTCTCACCTGTGCTTCGCTGCCCCAGTTCCAGTGCCTGGCTGAGCTGAGACTGGATGTGTCTCTGAGGGCGTGACCCAGGCCTGAAGAAGCGGCTTCCTCTTGCCAAAATTTTCAACTTTCCCAGTGGAGCCCTCTGCTGTTGCTTTTTTTGGAGATTCTGCTCTACTGGTGTGGTGGGTGTCAGTTTGTGGAGAGACAGGGAAAGAGTACACGGCAGGAAAGGTCTCAGAAAGGGAGGGACTGGGCACAGGAGAGTGAGGGGACAGGCTGGGAGTGTGACCCAGCCTCCCATCTGCCTTGGGCTTCTCCTCATCACTGCCAGAGCCTGGCAGCTGTTCATCACCACTCATGCTCTTGCCAGGATGCAGTTTATCAATTCCTACAGCTGCCTTCTGCACAGGAGCTGAAGGCGCCTGAAACCCGAAGTCATGGGGATTCTGCACAGGTGCTGCCCTCTCTGCCCCGCTGCCCGGCCCCTCTGCCTGCTCAGGATGGGGAGGCCACGAGCCCCAGGATAAAGTGCCTGCTGTCTTCCCCTCCTCCTCCATGTGATCTACTCTTTCATCATCGGATGCCACCTCAGGGATGGACGGAAGGGTCAAGTTCCGATCAGCCATGATGGGAGGTGTCACCTCTGAGGCAGAGGGAAGGCCACTCAGGGGATCAGACAGCGAGCCTTCGTGATCACTGGCCTTGCTCTGGTGCTGAGCTGTGAGGGTATCAACATCCTCGATTTTGAAGAGTTGGGTGTGCTTTGCCAAGCTCACTTTACTCAGGAGGGCTTCTAAGGAACTCTCCGCACAAGAGGGGACCATAGAGCCGCCTTCTGTGGGAGCCGGCACAGTGACAGGTCCCCTCTCTGTGTCTCCCGTGTGGGGACAGCCAGGAGGCTCTGCACCAGATGCGCTTTCTGCAGTGGCTCCTTCAAGAGTCAGCTCCTGAGGGTGATTTCTGTCCTCTTCCCACAGCCCGGTGGGTTTCTCCACCTCTTCCGTAAAGAGCTGCTCAGAAAATGACACACACTTCTTGCCTTTCTTTTGGTCCTCACTGCCATTCAGGCTCATCTCTTCCTCTTTCTGCATCTCAGCATCTGGTGGGGGGACCGGTTCGCCTGCTGGGAGAGGCACTGCTACTTCTTTGATTGTGGAGGACGTTCTGCCACCCCCAACTCTGTTCTCTACAGCAGGCCCAGGCTGACTCTTCAGCTCTGTATGTCCCATGGTGGGCAGCTTCCCAGTGGGGCCTGCAATTCTGCCACCATCCAGTGAAAGGGCAGATGGTACCTCAGGAGTCTCTTCTGAGGGGGTGCAGCCTTGTTTTGGGGAGGGACTCCTTGGAAGTGCTTCTTCTTGCTGCCCCACCTCAGGCTGCTGCTGGAGAGAGCTTCCTGGCTCCATCTGGCCAGCATTCTTCCCTGAGCCTCCCTCACTGGCCTTTTCCCTCGCAGGACTTCCTATCCCTGTCCATGCTGGCATTGGGGGCTCTTTGAAAAGCACTCCCAGGGCAGAAGAACCAGTGTTCGGGACTGGTGTTAAATTCTCCTTTTGCAGGTCTGCTTGAAGGAGCAAAGCCAACTCTTCAGAACTGACCTGGTCCCGGCCTGAGGAGGGCCAGGGTCCAATTGGGGTGGATGTGGAAATGGGAGCTACTATGGGAGATGGGAAAGAGGAAAAGACAGAAGGACTTTCAGAAGACTGGGACACTGAACCACGCCCTGATTCAGAAGGGGCACAGGCCTGGCCAGAACTGTAAGCAAGAGCAGAAAAAAAGGGAGAAGAGTCAGGGGAGGACAGAAGCCTAGCTTTGGGTTGAGCCTCTGAAGACACTTCCAGTCTGCAAAAACGACAAAATAAAATCTGCAGGTCAGTTGCAGATGCATCATGAGAGACAAACACATAAAAAAATGAAGTCATCCAAGGGGGAGAATGTTTTAAAATCTGGGACAGTATCTTAAAAAGCTAAAGGAACACCAGTCCTTAGACAACAGGGGACACTTTGGAAGGGAGGTGCTGGGGACTGAACCCAGGGCCTTGCACATTTTAAGCACATAATCTACCCCTAAGCTACACCCCCAGCTCCTAAAAGGGACACTTGCATCACCAAACACACCTACCACTCAACAGCCTGTTGCAAGAGGAACAGGGAGATCCAGGGAAAGCAACAGCCGACAGTTCCTTTTGGTGACTGACACAAAACCCTAGCACTTGATTTGCAGGGCACAAAGCACCTAAAAGTTCAAAGTAGTACAAGACATAATGCAAGGAAACAGGCATAGATTTTAAAGAAACAGGGTGTCTGTGTGTGTTTATACACATGATCAAAGTAATAGAATCTCCAAAATAATCCCTCACCCCCAGGTCACAGAAATACTGTTAGTATGAATCTGAGTCATGCAGAAAAGCACAAGTCCTCCAGGCTCAGGCGGACTCACAAGCAGGCAGAGAAAACATACAGACAAGTGCCACAGGCAACTGGGTGTGGACCTGGGTCTCCTTTGCCAGCAGGTGCCAAGTTGAGAGGAAGAGAGATAGCGTTTTCCTCAAAAGGAAACGAGCACAAGAACGCAAAAATCACAGTTCTACACACGTCACAACCCCAGCCCTATTCCCAACTCGATGCTCAGACTCTGCCACAAACATGTTTCACTGGGGTCTGATTGGCTCGGTGAGAAAGCCAAAGCCAGGCAGAGGGATGGGGCTGAAGACATCACTGCCCTTTCTGCAGGGCAGGCCAACAGGTGGCAGGGATGAGACTAAAACAGGTGACTCAGCCCAGCACACCTCTGGCACATGTGGCACCATCGTGGGACAAGCCATAGCAAGGGGAGGCAGGGCTTGCGTGACAAGGGCCAGGACTCACCGAGGCTTGACAGCTTTGGTCTGGGGAGGCCTCGCAGAGGGAACAGGTGGCTTTGGTTCGTACTTGGGCTCAGGTCCAGCTTCCGGTTCTGAGATCTGCACGTCTTCAAAGGGGTTCAAAGCATGCCCCCATCTGGAGGTGTCAGCCACAGCATCTTTCTCAGACCCGCTCATGAGGGCATCCTCCTTTGGCGGAGCTTCTGAAATCACGCCTTCCTTCTCCGTCCCTAGGACAGCAGCGGTACGCTCACCTTCACTGCCCTTTGCCACATCCTTCTTTCCCGTCACCAGAAAAAGCAAGGAAGACCTCTTTCCCTCCTGCTTCTTGCTGTCCTTGGTTTCTTTCGCAGCCTCCAAGTTCGCTGGCGTTGTGCCTTCCCTAGTGTCGCCACTGGCCAGGGGTCGGTAAGACGGCAGGGACATGGACTTCAGAGAGTCCTTGGTGGAGGTGTCAGAAGACAGGCCACCTCCCTCCGGATCCTTCCAAGCCCTGACGGCCAGGTTTTCGGTGGAGGAGAAGGAATGCTTCTTCCTGAAGCCCTGGGGTGACGGGGATGAGGCAGGGCTGCTGTCCTTGGTCTCACTCCGGACCTCAGGCTGCTCCACGTAAACATGGTTCCCGTTGATACAGACGTTAGAGCGGGAAAGGGTGTCGTTCTTGGACCGAAGAGCCCCAAGAAAGGAGAGCCCTTCCTTTTTGGGAAGGCTGAAGCTGATCTGGCTCAGCTGCTTAGGGTCTGCACTCGCTGTTCTCTTGTGGGACATGACTAGGAAGAAAAAGTAAGAACACAAAGAGATGCGTTACACTCATAGGTGGTGGTGTGGCTCCGTGGCAGAGCACTTGCCTAGCATTCATGAAACCCTGGGTTCCCTCCCTAGAACCAGAAAGGGAAGGAGAGAAAGAAAGAAAAGGGAAGGAAGGAAAAAGGGAAGAAAGAGAAGGAGAGAGAACATACGGTTTTCAGTGTGGGGGCAGGGTCATTTGTCACCAATCTGGACATGCTTTTGTTTGTACCAACTGAGGAGAGGGGTGCTGTTGGCCCCTATCAAGTACAGCTCAGGGGTGCAGCTAAACACCCTGCAATGTACAAGACAGTCCCCACAACAAGGAGCTGTCTGGCCCAGTGGTCAGCAGTGCTGAGGCTGAGAAATCCTGTGTTAAACCCAAAAAAGGCAGCACTCTTGGGAGAGTAACAGCAATCTGAGACTAAGAGATCAGAATCTGATCATTGAAACTGAAGTTCGAGCTGGGGTGGTGCACACCTGTTATCCCAGCATTTGGGAGGCTGAGGTAGAAGGATCATAAGTTCGAGTCCTACCTGGGCAACTTTACTTTAGTTAAGACTCTAAAAAATTAAAACAAAGGGTTAGGGATATAGCTCAGTATGAAGGCTCTGGGGTCACTCCTCAGTATCACATACAAATATACATACGCACACACACACAAATAAAAAAAAAGAACAAAATTCAGAATACACAATGAATTCAGAGTTAAGAAAACTGGGCTCCCTAGCTTCCATTAGGGGCCTATTCCATGAGGGTGAGGCATACCATTGAAGACCAATAAACTGTTTGAATTCATAACTAATGAAGTACCAGGACTACAAGGTGCTGTGGTTTTATCTGACAGAGAGAGTGAGAGAGAGGAGAAACATGATGCACTCATTCTTTTAGCTCCAGTCCTTGTACTAATGCACCTCAGTCCCACGGCCAGACATCTCAGAAAAGGCATCTCAGACATGCAAGGGATCACAGACAGAATAGGCATCCAAGCCAAGATCACCTCTGCCCACCAGCACCACCGCCACTGCTGTGCAGGTAAAACCTCTCTCTAAAGCCCTGTCTGTTCTCTCTCACTCAAAGCAAGGTAGGGTAAACTGAGGAAGAGCAGCCAAGTGAAGAGGAAGCAGTCACTCACTGTCTGAGGCAGAGGACGAGGACTCATCCTCCTGGTCATCGTTCTCCCACTGTGACCGGAAGTCTCCAGGCCGGAGCACCACTCTGTCTGGCTTTGAAGTCGGCAGGACAGACATGGACTGAGAAAGTGGTGTTTTCTGCAAATTGGACTTGGAAAACAAGGTCTTGACCTTAGATTTCTTTTTCTTGTCTTTTGAGAAAGACTCGTCGTCACTGTCAGCTGAGGGTGTTGAGCTGGGGATGATGGCAGATGCAGTGTCTGCCACGCTGTCCTTGTTCTTTCCCTTGATCTTGTCCTTCAGTTTTCCAAACGGATTGCGGGACTTGTCCTTCACAGACAGGTCGAACATGCTAGCTGTCATGTTGTTTCGCATGAACTGGATATCAACCTCAATTTCTCCTCGCTGTTTTTCCTTCTTTCCTGGCTTGGACTTCAAGGTGTACCACCTGAAAAGAGAGGCCAACTGTTATCTCAGGGTTCTCGAGCCCTGCCGACTGGCTGCCCTCTCTGCTGCTCAGACAGGTGCAATTCTGGCTTCCTCCTGGGGGAGTAGCAGGGGGATGGGGATGAGGGCAGAACTTGTCTGTCTGTTCAGCCATCCGTCCATCTGTCCGTCCATCCATCCATCCATCCATCCATCAGTTGTATGGGAAATTGAATGTATTTTTATTTATGAGATTGTTTTCCCTATGCACAAAATAAAGAAAGAATCTGATGTACTTAGTGCATAATCTCTCTCTCTCTTTTTTTGCAGTTTTGGAGGTTGAACCCAGGGCTTCAATCATGCTACCCAAAGTACGCTACTACTGAGCTACACCCTCTGCCTTTATAATCATCTAAAATCCTGACCCAAGCTGGATGTAGTAGTGCCCACCTGTAATCCCAGCACTTTGGGAGGCCAAAGCAGGATATCTGCAAGTCTGAGACCAGCCTGAGCAATTGAGCGACTTACTGAGACCCTATCTCAAAAAAATTAAAAAAGGACTGGGGATGTAGGTCAGTGTGAAGACACTGGGTTTACTGGAGTATTTTTCCAGTAAAATATTTCTAAAAATCTTGATCCTATGAAGAGCTGTTTCTAAAAGTAAACAACTGGGAGCTAGGTGTGGTGGTGCATGCTTGTAGTTCCACCTATTTTAGAATAATTCACACCCAGAAGTTTGAAACAAGCCTAGGCAACATAATGAGGCCTTGTCTCTAAAAAAGTAAGTAAATATTTGTTGTTGTTGTTTTTCCTGGTCGTTCATTCTTTCTTTCTT
>NW_004955463.1:13584828-13595523 GCF_000276665.1 Chinchilla lanigera
CTCTCTCTCTCTCTCTCTCTCTCTCTCTCTCTTTCTCTCTCTCTCTCTCTCTCCCCCTCTGTCCTCTCTCTCTCTCTCTCTCTTTCTTTTTTTGGCACCAGCAATCAAACTCAGGACCTTGTCCTTGCCAGGCAGACGCTTGTGCTATATTCCCAGCAGTAAGTATATCCCCAGCAGTATATCCCAGAGCTATATCCCCAGCAGTAAGTAAACATTTAAATCACTTCCAGTGACCTAGTTTTTCCTCAGTAAGGTTGCAATGATCATAAACAAAAGCTGGAAAAGTGGTACGCAGCTGGGCGTGGTGGTACATACCTGTAATCCCAGCACTTGGGAGGCTGAGGCAGGAGAATCACAGCAAGCTGCAGGCCAAAATGGGCTACAGGCTACATATTCACTATGTATAGTGAATTCAACGCCAGCCTAAACTGTACAGTGAGATTCTGTCTCAAAAAACAAACGCAAATAAATAAATAAAAAATAAAAGGAAACATATACATTTATGTATAAATCTCAAAGAAAATCATGAGTTTAGAGTAAAGAATAATGTCTGACAGGGAGTAACAGAACCTACAAAATGGAGTTTAAAAAAAACAGAGTAAGACTCATAAAATGAGAATACCATCTGATTTCACTTATATGGGGTGCCTAGGGTAGTAAAATTCACCAAGCTCGAAAAGAGGATCACTGCGGGGTTGAGGAGGGAGGGGCTGGGGGAACTAATGTTTAGGGGCTGTGAACTCCAGTCCAAGTTGAAAAAATGAAAAAGTTCTGGAGATGACAGCTGCGTGACTGAACAGCCATGTGAAGGAGTGTAGGTCACCACAGAACTGTACCTTTGACACAGTTCAGATGGTAAACGTGGGTTTGACCCTCAGCACTGCAGGTGGGGGGGTCATGCACATAAAAAAGGTTACATTTTACATTACACATATTGGGCCAGGAATATAGCTCAGTGGCACAAGTGCCTGCCTGGTAAGTGCAAGGTCCTGAGTTCCATTCTTGGTACAAAAAAAAAAAGCATATATTTTACCACAGGTTTTAAAAATGAGAAATTGAAAAGAAGACATTTTCCTCTGGCTTAATAATACAAAAAAAAGAATATTTCAAACATCATTCAAGTATTTCACTTGGTCATCTGCAAACTACTTTAAGTCATGGTGGATGACATGATACTGGTCCTACTCCACAGACCGACAAACTTCTGCAAAAGGAAATCTGCCTGGCATTCACCATCCAGCCGGGATCCCTCTCCTCTGGTGAACTCGAGCCGAGTGACCATGAGGGCACAAACAACCCTAAACACTTGGCCTGCAGACCGCCCTTGCGGGTCACCCTCACACTCGGAACCCACACGTAGATGCTCTTTCCAGTGACCTAGTTAAAAGCTGGGGGCTGAGTACAACTTCCTCTCTCATCTTCAGCCACAGCCTCTTCTCAGGGCTGATCACTGCCCTCCTCCCCCATTCGGCTCCTACACAGAGAAGGAAGGGGCAGAGGGAAGCAGAAACCTCAACAGCGCCTGTGGCATAGCTGGCACTATGTGCACTCAGAAGCCCCATCATGCTGGCCTCAGAGGAGTGGCATGCAGTGGCCACTACATCCACTTTACAAATGGAGAAATTAAAGGGCAGAAATGAGGTTACTGGTACAAGGTCCTACAGCTCTTACAGATACAGCTAGGATTCTACTTCAACTCTGCATTTCCCCAGAGCTCCTATTCTTTCCCTTCTACCAAGATTCCTGCTTTAAACTCTCTCTGCCAATTTATCTTCAACAGACCATCTTTTGTGATAACACAGAAAGAGAAGAGGCCTCAAACTTAAATAACAACAACCTCCTCCTATTTTTCTTCCTCCTCCTCCTCCTCCTTCTTCATTTCAGTGCTGGGGATGGAACCCAGGGTTATGTGGTGTGCTAAGCCACTGAACCACACCCGGCTCCATAAACCTCTATGTCCCCAAACAAGAGGAAAGGGGGGAAACCCAGCATAGCTGCCCTCAAGCATAAATTGTAAGATTACAAAAAGCCTATCACAAAATCATCACGGGCTTAAGTGGGTTAACAACATACAACCAAGATCTGATAAAATGACTTGAGCTCCCATTTTGCACCTTTAGAACTCTTACAGATTTTAAAACCACCATCCACAGATGAGGAGTGTTGAAAGGTGAAAGGTCTAGCAGACAATTTTACCCCTGCCACAGCCTAGTATCGTGCGCGCACGCAAGAGAGAGAGAGAGAGAGAGAGAGAGAGAGAGAGAGATAGAGATTGAGCCCAAGGCCATGCGCTTTTTTTACTTTTTATTTTGTGACAGAATCTAAGTCACTAAACTGTGCAGGCTGGCCTCCAACTTGCACTGCTTCTGCTGCAGCCTCCTAGTGTGCTGGGATTATAGGTGGGCAACATCATACTCTGGCATTCTTTTTCTTTCTCTTGAGCTGAGGTCTTGCTAAGTTGCCCAGGCTGGTCTCACTCACCCTGTGGAGTAGCTGGGATACCAGGTATGCACCACAGGACTGGCTTGTCTCTCCTTCAGTACATTTCCCTGGACCTGGCCTGGAATACTCTGCATATTTGTCATTTAGATGTTGAGAGGATTATTCGTATTTTTCTCCCCTGAAGGTCATGTGGTAAATGGTAACCTTGGTGATGAAAGCTGTTTGGCTTCTGTAAATACCAGCCACAGGCATCTGAAAAGGAGAAGTCACCCTGGAGCCCAGGCCATGGAGGTTCCTGACCGCAGCAGTTGCAGACAGGGAGCAGCCACTTCACCTCCACCCAGATGAAGAACAGTGGTTTCTCCACTAACCCTTGCACACAGCCTCTTCAGCCCTCCCTGGGGACACAAAACTCCTTAAGGACCTTAAAGAATGCACTTGACCATTCCTGGAACCAGCCTTGTCCTTCCAAGAGTTTATTTTGAGCAAACCTACAGCTAACCCCAGAATCTTCCCTGAGGCTGATTATTACCCCATGGCAGGGCAGGCACTAAATACCAGTAGGAGGTGTGAACAGGAACTTTACCAGCAGTTCTTGCTGCTTATTTTCACAAGCAAACCTAAAACCAAATACTGGGTAGCCAAGAACAACCAGGAGACTACTTTAAAGATGTTAAAAATGGACTGACTGGGAATCATAGACAGGTAAGCATCCCAGCAAATTTTCAGAGTTTTAAAAAATCTGTCTGAAGTTTTATTAAAGTTGCAAAGAGCCAGGTGCACAACTGTAGTCCTAAAAGTCAGTGGCTGAGGCAAGAGGATTTCCATAAGCTCAAGGCCAGCCTGGGCTACATAGTGAGTTCATGGTCACCCTGAATTACACAGCTAGACCTTGTGTCCAAAAACAAACAAACAATAATGGTGAGGAAAAAAATCCATAAATTGTTTCTTATCAACATTATCCTTAAATTAAAAAACAGGGAAAGCAAGGGATATCTGACACAAGCATAACTGGAAGAGATAAGAGAAACAGGCCATGAATGTCTTACCCTATGAAACCCTAAAGTAAACCATGGTGTAGGTTTCAGTATTTAAGAACTATTCCACTTTTCAGTATTTCTGTCCCTGGGTTTCTTACTCCACTTAATTCCTGTCCCTCACAGAAGTAGTCTGTGGACAATACCATCCTGGTCACACGGCTGTGACAGCAGCATGGGTGTGTCCCAGCATTATCTTTCACAGAAAGCTTAAATCATCTCAGAAATCAGGGTTGGGTTCACTTTTCTAGTCCAAAGGGCAGAGTGCAGAAAGAAAGCCATAACCCAAGGTAGCAAGTTTATTTTTAAACCCATAATCTGAAAAAGTTAACTATAAAAAAATCAAATGCTCCTTTTCAAAAGCAAATAACTATTTTTACTTATAATTAAAACTCAGTTCTTCAAAAATTAAAAGGATCTCTACATATGTAGGAAGTAACATTAAAGTTCTATAAACTTCTTGTTTGGTGCTGGGGATTGAACCCAAGGCCTTACACATGCTAACAAGTATTCTACCACCATGCAACACCCCTCTAAACTATTCCTCCTATCCCTCCTGCCCAGTGGCCCTCACTTCTAGAGATAACCCGTGCCATCAGTTTTACATACTGAGTGTATACAAGCAAAAATGTGTATTATCCAGAAACACACCCCTACCGCTTTTATGTGGCTTTTTTGTCTAACACAGTAAGACAACAGCTAAACATACATAAAAAGTCATTTATGTTTCCTATACCTTCAGAAAGACGGCTTAGGAAGGGAAAATAATGAACTAAAGGAGAGTAAGGAAGACACTCACATCTGTATCCATGTGAGGGACCAACACACAGGACACAGGACCAGCCTGCAGGTAGCCAGGCTGTGGGGCTTGCTCCTGGATTACACTGTTAAGTGTCCTCAGCTCCTACAGTTACTCTGGGAGCAGCTCAAGCCACTCAGTCCTGCCCAGTATATAAGCAGTGTGCACAAGCGGTGTATACAAACTGTGCACAGGCAGTGTATAGAGGTGTGTCCAGCCCAGGAACGCCAAGCCCAGGGGCCCTTTTGCCAGAAGGCAGACGGTGAGGCAATGATGTTCCCACAATGGAGAAGCTGGGGCTCCAGGGCATCCTTGGAGAGATTGCACTGGCTGGACTAGGATTGTCTCATATGCCTCTAAATCAACTTTTCTGCAGCTGAGGCAAACATGTTTTTCCTCTAAGACATCTCAGGCAGCAGACAGGCACAGAGAAGTGATGCCTTCAAAATCCAGTGCACACATGTCTACATGCCAAGCCCTAGGGACAGATGAAGAAACCTTAAAAACCGACGCTCGGGGGGCTGGGGATTTAGCTCAGCGGCACAGTGCCTGCCTGGCAAGCGCAAGGTCATGAGTTCGATTCCCGGTACCAGACGAAAAAAAAAAAACCGACGCTCAGGGAAAGGGACACTTAGCAGATTTTGGTCTTCAATATACTGGGACACGTGCTGTCAGCTTTTTAACTCTGAACATCAGGAAACTAATGGGTAACCTCTCACTTTGAAGCATGTAACAATAATTCCACACGAAAAATGAAGTATACGACTTCAGCCCAAATAAGGGTTTTGGCTATTTAAGCCCCACGGGACTGTCAGGACCACCTACCTAGGGTCTATGTGGCAAAATTAAAAAGTGCATGTCTGCAGAAAACCCAGGAAGATCCAGGAAGGTCAGGCCAAGGAGGATCACCAGGTGGTCTGTGTGTGGCTGCCATACTTCAGAACTGTCAGGGGTCTTCTAGGGGACCACTGTCTCAGGGAACTCCATCTCCAGGTCCTGTTTGGACTCCAGGGTCCACGTAGTCTGCCCATTTCCCTTCTCAGGCAAAATCTCAGCTACAACCTCTAGCATTAGTCAGCCCCACAGTAACTAAGCATCATGACCCAGGGATTAAGGCCTCAGGAGAGCAGAGAAGCAGGAAGAACAAAACAGCACCTAACTAAGTGTTTAGGGAATTAAAAATAAGGCTGGCATGGGGTAAGCTACTGAGACGTCTAAAAAGGTTCTGAAAAGGAATGATTCCACTGGATCAAAATGTCCCATCTCTTTCCCTGGTACCTAAAACACAGTAAGAAACAAACGGACAGAAATGTTTATGACCTGTAAAGGCTATGGTTGCACTCTAAGCTTGCAATGCAGTTTGACAAGTTTCGTTGTGGACACAGGTAGCCAACAGCAGCAGCTACCTTGGAATGCAGAACTGACCATCACCAACCTCTCCTCTCTAGACTTCCCTCCACTACTGTTAACTCCATGAAGAACTCCCAGCCAATCCTGAGAGTTGCCCATGGCTCCTGGCTCACCTTTTTACCTTCAACTCCAAAACAGCTGCTTTAGTATCACCGAAAGGCTATCCAGCCACCAAATACCAAGTACTGGTAAATCAGATGGTAGAGAATTGAATACAGAAAAAGCACATTAAAAATGCTTTAGGTCCTTTCTTACATTATTTGGTCTAAAGAAATACTCTCAGAAAGTGATCCAAACAGGTTACACAAGAGAAATATTAACTTTTTTTTTTTAATTCACTTAATCCAGCTGGGGTTGTAGCTCAGTGGCAGAGTGCTTGCCCAGTATGTGCAAGGTCCTAGGTTCGATCCCCAGCATCACAAAAAAATACAGCACTAATCAGAGTTTCACTGCTTTAGAAATTTTATTTAAGTTTTTTTCTGTACATTTTAGAAGTGAAGAGAGACATTGGACAAATAATCTAACCTTTCCCCTGGGCTCCCCCTCAGAAACAGGGTTAAGGATCCCTATCTCATAAAGATGTTAAGATCATTAAGTGGCTTAATGCATGTAAAAAGTACCTGGAATATGCCTAGCTACAAGTCATCATTGTAATTACCACTTAGTTGTAAACAGGAGTGAACATGCAATTTTATTTGTAGCACATGATACATTTATCAACCTGTACTGTCCATACTGATCAATTCAAGTAACTATATGACAGTCCGTGAAGTGCACAGGTGCCCTAATTCATTTACCCATTCAGAAGGTCCTCAAAAGGGAATTTAATCTATCAACAGTTCTGACTATTATTAAGTACCCAAATTTAACCATCAAATACAAGTAACAATGATTTGTATTTCAAGGGAGTAGGAAAAGATTTACAATACTGACTTGTATTACATAGTTTACAAAATAAAAAAAATAAGACTTTTTAAAATATCAAGATTTGTGTATATTTTCTATAATTTATTGAAAGACATAATGATTCTCACAGAACTTTCTAGAGTTCTATAAAGGTGGGAGAGGGAAGAAATTCAGGGCCCCTAAACTGTCAGATATGCCAACATGTCTCCATTTGCTGAAGTTTATGAATCAGGGCATGAGTTTAAAGCAGAAGCTGTGTGCGATGGTCTGTAATCTCAGCACTCAGGAGACTTAGGCAGGAGGATTACTGTGAGTTTGAAGCCAGCCTCGGCTACAAAGTGAGTTCAAGGCCAGCCTGAACTGCATAGGGAGACCCTGTTTCAAAAAAAAAAAAAAAAAGCAGAAAGCAACACTAGATACCTTCAGATGACAACTAAAGGAAATTCCTAGCATCCAAATTTGAAATTCTGTAAGAATTAGAAAAATCAACTCCTTTTTAGCCGGGCATGGTGGCGTACACCTGCAATCCCAGCACTTGGGAGGTTGAGGCAGGAGGACTGTTGCAAGTTCAAGACCAGCCTGGGCTACAAAGTGAGCTTAAGGCCAGCCTGAACTGCATAGCAAGACCCTGCCTCAAAAAGATCAAAACAAACAAACAAACAAAAAAAAGAATTAGAAAAATCAACTCCTTTTTAAACACATAAGCCTACCACTCCTGCAATCATCTGCTTACCAATTCTTCACAAAGACCGGTCATACTTCAAAAGACCACAAATGTTAATATTCTACCATCTGATCCAGCACTTCACCTTTCACCTGAAGTGAATGTCACTGATGCATTATATTTGGTCTGCAAGGATTAGTCTTTCGGCAACCTTCAACTGAGGCATTCTCGCACAAAGGGCTTGTAAGGATGGAGAAGAAAATTTGGTGATGTGCTTCCCTATCCCTCAGCCAGGACAAAAGCAAACCAACTTCTGCATGACTGACATCAAAGAACACTCAGTCCACTGCTCGCCCCATAAACAGACTCGCATACCCCCTTCTGTGAGTTCCTGGCAAGGGAGCACAGAAACTGTGATTTATCTTGTAATCAAGGTTCGTCCAAAGCAGCAGGAAAAACAGCCACAACAAAAGCATTTTATAAAATTCTGTTTTAATAACAAATGATTGGTAAGAACAGAAAGTTCCGTTATAGTGAATGTGGGTCATGTTTGCTGACCATGAGAGGAAATCTCCATAGGACAGTGCTGTAGGGGGCGACACCCTGAAGAAATCCCTTAGGACCCAGTGTACTGGGTCCTGCCTACAGGACACCCATTCTTTATGATAACAAAAGGCCTTTTGAGAGGAGGCTTTCTGGAAGCCCTCATTATTCTACCTAGAGGTTAGCCACTCCTTGCTCATAAAGAGAGTATTTAAAAGAGTGGAGTGTGTGGCACTCACACCTCTATAGACTCCTCTGGGGTTTCTCATAAAATGCCTTCCTTCTGCACCACTCAAAGGCCAGCATTCAGGAAAAGACACTTAACTACCACTGCCTCTTTCCACTCCACAGCTACATTCCTCAACAAGGAACATCCTGGGGATGAAAGCTCTTGATTCCCCCCACAGACTACCAAGACTTCTCCCTGCTGGAGAAAAATTTCTCCTCTCACAAGTGGGCAGACTGCAGAAGGTAAACCTACCCTTCAATGTAGAGAAAAACGGCACTGACTACAAAGCCAAATCCCAGCCTGAGAAACTGAGAGAGACAGAGCTTTGATTCCATATCTTGGGACATCCCTGGTCTCTAATGCGCTGGGCTGGATGGAAGATGAAGTGGTTCCCCAAGTTCATGCTGGCCAACTACCACCTATCCTATAGAAAGCTCAGCTACTCTTACATTCAGAGAGACACTGATGGAGCCCCTGGATTGAATCACTCAACAAAGAACAAGGTAGGAGGGGTCCCTGCCCCTAGGAGTAGCAGTCAAGAGTCAAGCTTGGTCTCCTCCTGGGCTAAAGGGGGCATGAGATCTGATATAGGACTCCATCCATGAAGCAGGGCCCACCCTGCCAGTACAAGGATCTGCTGTTCATTCTGTCAGAATTCAAGGACCCTGCGCTTCACTGACCTACCCCAGACCAGAACCAAACGTCACCCTGGGAATTGCTCTAACATGAAGATAAGACCTCAGACAACCTCCTGTTATTCTTTCCATTTTGGGCTGGGGCTGCTAGCTGTCCCTTCAAAAGTATAGGAGAGCCAGGTGTGGTGGAACATGCCTGTAATCCCAGCACTCAGGAGCTAAGGAAGAAGGACTGTTGCAGGTTCAAGACTACCCTGGACTACAAAGTGAGTTCAAGGCCAGCTTGAACTGCACAGTAAGACCCTGTCTCAAAAATACAAAAAAAAAAATATAGAAGGAAGAGCTTGGTTTTTCAGGGCATGGGCAATTAAAACCATAGCATTCTAATGGACATCTAAGATTGCCACTGAGGGGATGAGAACTGGTGTCCGCTAGGGTCGATGGCATTTTAACAAGCACATATATTTGCTGGTAATATAATTATAACATTTTAAGTTAATCACAATTAAAATGACATATCAGATACTATGCATAAAACTCTTCCCTGATGGATACTTCTAGAAATACAATAGAGGTCCTTGTAACCAAAAGGAAATTTAACAAAATTTTTAAAAAGGCATAAGATTCTTTTCTTCTCTTACTTTCCTTAATGTGGGAAACTTAACTGGTTTACTTACGTGGGAGTTTTAGTTTTCATTTATGGGTTTGTCTTTCCTACTGTTGGATGATTTTTTTTCTTCTCAGTCCTGTGTTCTGCCATCAGACGTATCAGAGCACACCAGGGACATTATACCAGCTACACTGTTGGAAAACAAAGACCTGGCCTCCCTACAGTGGGAACTACCCGAAGACATGGCCTGACACACCCTGGTTTCAATGGCACTTCCTTGTCACTCGTTCCAACAGAGAACTCAACTCACAGGTGCCCCTGCCCAAAGTTGACTTTGTCATGGTGACCTCACCCTGGTATCACAGAGTGACTGTGGGAAAGAAAGCAGCTGCCACTTCCTGGTTCCACTTTATTTATTCACTCTTCAGACATCCTTTCCCTCACCCCCTACTACATCCAATCCTTCCCAAATCAGGGCAAATTAAACCCACAAAATAGTTCTAAAGTCCACCTACCTCTGATCCTACACCAAGCCTCAGCCATCTATTGCTTAGATTTCTACAACCTCCCACCCCCACCCCAGGCCAGGTCAGGCCAGGCCAGGTTCAAATCCATTCTTCACTCAAAAGTCACAGCAATCTTTGACAAATTAGGTCACCCCACCCCTTGCTTTTAATACTCAATGGTTTCTGAATTCTTTTTTTTTTTCTTTCAGTAAGTGTTGAACCCAAGGCCTCACCTATGCCAGGAAAGCATTCTACCACTGAGATACAACCTCAGCCCTTTTTACTTTTCGAGACAGGATCTCACTAAGTTTCCTAGGCTGGTCTTAAACTTGTATCCTCCTTCTGCAGCTTCCTGAGTAGCCAGATTATAGCTTGTGCCACTACACCTGGACTATTCTTGTTAAATAGAGCCATGCCTTCCTCTTCTGTCTCATCTACACCATCTTCCGGCTTCCCAGGCACTCCTGGCCTAGTGCCTAGGAATACAGGCTGTTGCTCTTCCACCAGGCTCCTTTCCTTCATTCTTCACTAGAATTTATTCTTCAGGTATCTGCCCCCAACATGACTCCTCTCTCATTTTTTTTTGAGATGAGGTCTCATTGTGTTGCGCAGGCTGGCCTCACACTCCTGTGCTCAAATGATTCTCCTACCTCAGCTTTCCAAGGAGCTGGAACTACAGGCATGCCTACCACATCGGGCTTTTAAATGTCCTTTAAGGGGCTGGGGATTTAGCTCAGCGGCAAAGTGCCTGCCTGGCAAGCGCAAGGTCGTGAGTTCGGTTCCCGGTACCGGAGAAAAACCAAAAAAAAAAACCAAAAAAAAAAAAATAAAATACTCAAGTAACATTTCAAGTTTCTAATGCCTGAAAGCATAAAAACCAGAGCACTTAAGGCGTAGAACTCCAGCTGATGAAT
>NW_004955463.1:13595623-13617959 GCF_000276665.1 Chinchilla lanigera
GTTCGGTTCCCGGTACCGGAGAAAAACCAAAAAAAAAAAAAAAAAAAAGTCCTTTAAATCATGCCCTTCCTCATCTTTTCTTTTATGATATCCTGTTCTCTTCCTCCACAGTACTTATCAAAAACACATGATTACTTATGTGTGTTCATTTGTTTAATGTCTACTCCCTGCCAGACTCAGCTCCCCAAAAGCCAAGATCATACTCGCCCTGTCTACCACTTACACTGCATACCCAGCACCAGCACATGGTAGGTATTAAGAAATCATTATGAAAAGAACAGATGAACTTTAGAGACAAAAAAGGGATAAAAAGCAGTTGGAATTTCCTCTTACAGTGGGATCACAAGCAGCACCATCTGCAAAGCTCAAGGGAACATCTCCTGCATCAGAGGATGAGGACTTTGATGTACTCTCCCATCTTGGTCATTCTATTCCACTGCCAGAGCAAGGTAGGGCTGTTTATTCCAGGCCTGATTGGGCCTTGAATACTGAGCTATTTTCTACACCCAGGTGGGAGGGGCTGTGGCTGCCTAAGAGGTGGGAGGGTTTCCAGTATCTTTAAAGGAAATTCCAAGAAAGAAAAAACTTCACTGGTCACAACATTACTTGAATTTTCCAACTTGTTATAAAGAGCCTGAAAATGTGCAAGTCTAACGGTACAAATACAAATCCTGATTACTTATCATTTCTAAATTTTAGATCTCTAAGTCATTTCCCAGCATCTAACTCTCCCAGAAAACATTTATCAAAAGATTTATTTCTTTTTAATAAATCAAAATTTTCCATCAATAATTTATTTCAGCACCTTACTATACTTAACAATTCTTTAGAATATCCAAATCCTTTCGTGTAACCAAATTCTCTCTTGAGTCTTCAATGGATTAAGAAAATGACCAGCCATCACTCATATTCTCTCCACACTCGACGGATTTCTACAATATTGTTTCATGATACTTGGTTATACAATGGCCTTCAACTCACCAGATCAAAGTTGTCTTTAAGAGATTATTTCTCAAAATTCTGTTGCTCTTAGTAGCCTAAGGAAAAATTTAAAAAATTTAAATCCATCCTGGATACCAAAGTATATGAGACTAGAGAGCTGAACAGATGATCCTACATTTTGGTCCACCTGACTAAATTTCCTGTCTTTACTGTAGTCATGGTACTTAACTGATTCCCACTTAGCCAAGACCCACTGAGACTCCAGGGCTTTAACAGATGTATAAGTGCAAGATCAATTTATTTCAATTTTTTTCCTAGCTAAAGGCCACATATTCTTCCCTAGTAAATGTATCCTATCTGTCAGCCTGTTTGGTGTTTTAAAGGTATGTGTCATCACACTAAAATTGAGTTTGGCAAATTTGAAGTCATGATAAAAAGCCCACTGTCTTGACTCCAGATGAATTTGATGGAGGCTTATCAAGAAAATAAATGGAAATATTAGCACAGTTGGAGGGGGATACCAGGTAATTAACCCAGGACCTTTACACTGAGCTATATCCATAGCCCTTTTTATCTCGAGACAGGGTCTTGCTAAGTCACTAAATTGCCCAGGCTAGGCTTGAACTTTTGATCCTTTTGCCTCAGCCCCCTAGACTGTTGGGATCACAGGCATGAGACACAACAGTCATAGCTGCTCTTAATGCACTAATGGTTCTTGAGTTTCAGCATCTGAACCCATGACCAAAGTCATGCTCTACTGAAGCAACTCTTCTTTGCCAGAGATTATGACACAGACAGACACACACACCCAAACACATGCACCCACGTGTGCACAATCTGTAGAACAAGATTTTAGCTTTTGTTTTGCTTTTGGTTTTTAATGTTTAAGGTGGAGTTTAATTCTTAAGGTGGAACTATTAGTTCAAACTAACTAGTTCAAATGATTTTCCTAGCCCAACCAGTTTCTGTTAAGCTTCCACCTGTTAGTGCAGATACTGTTTTCCAAATCTCAGCTATCTTGGGCATCTTGGTGATACACCAGAACATCAGACAGGCTTAGTTTAAATGAGATCCCCCAGCACCTTGGAAAGTCCCAGGAAGTGGTAAATGGAAAGCTTGCAATTTCACCTACTGGTACAGAAGCAAAAATGCCTTCCACTGCACTTATAAAAACCCATTTAACTAAGCATCATTTTCCTGCACATCAAGTCTGTAAAAAGTGGTAATCAGCTCGTGTAATAGAAGGAGGAGTCATGTAGGTTTAGAATTACCTTAGAGAAGATGAGAAAAATGCAAATGTAGAGAATGAGCCCTTCCTGACAGAGCTCAGAAGGTTTTCATCTCTCACACAACAATGTAGAATCTTTGGGATCTTTACAATGGTATCATTAGTTCAGGAACCCAGAAATGCCTTGCACACACTAATTAAGTCTGGCAATATGTCAATCTGTAAATAGGGAAACTGAGGTGTTTAGAGACACAGCAACCCAACAGTGAGTCAGAACCACAGTGGACACCAGACCCAGGACTCTGGAACCCCCATCTCTTGCAAGCAGATGCGGTCTGTCTTTCAAGGGGATGCAACAGTCACATACAAAACAGATGGCAGAGACGGAAGTGAATATCCCACACATCTTGGGATGTGGTAAGACAAAGGACAGCCAACAGCCAACAACCTGAGGCTTCAAATGTCATTTAATCAGATGGCAAATTAGCATTGCTCCAGCCCCTCCTTAGCAAAGACACTACTCACCTTCTGGCTTGTAAATTGATGCTATCAGATACCCCATCCAGCGTCACATCAAGGGTCTCTACTTTTTTTTTTTTTCATCTGATTTGAATTTAGAAATGCCTACTCATCTTTGCCAGATAAGCGAATCAGATATTCCAGTTGCAAGCACGCATGCTGAAACTGAATCTATTCTAAAGTAAAGAGGATGGTAACTACAACCTCTCCGGCTTTTCCTGTCTCCCTCACAAGTAAAAGTTCAAATAGTCTGTATATTCATGCACTGGAGGGTTTCAGGGCCAAGATAACTGCTGGCCTACTGAAGGTCAAGCAAAAGAACTAATTGGACTAATCAAGGCTAGCTTTGGTGTATGAGATAAACATAATCAAATGTTTCATAGGGTTAAGCACTGCCCTCTCCAAACACTTGTGAAAGAAAATCAATAAATCAGTAACACTGGGGTGAACTGAGTTTTGCCTAGCTTTCCCTGTGGAAGTAACTACCCCGACAGACATCCCTCCTCTGGGAAGCAACAGGTAAACCACCACCCGCTAGGAGCAGGACCAGCGAGAAGCGCCTGAGGATCTCCAAAGAGAAGCAAGCACTGTGGGCCAAGGGCAGACCCTACAGCCATCCATCACTGAGATTTCTACTTTGGGACCCACAACCACCAAACTTTCTAGCATGCTTTTTGGAAGAGCAAATTCTTTCCATCAAGCGCCAAGGCAGGTGAGGGTGGCACAGACATTTCCATACACCTGGCTCTGTCCTTGGGTTTGTAAAGGCCTGGAAGTGTCTGGGGGGTTTTACTCGGCCAGCTAATCTCCCCTGAGCCCTGGCCCAGTGGTTCTCAGCTCAAAGTGCGCGGTTCGGTGAAACACTCACGTGAATTGATTAAACACAAGCGTGAATTAATGCGTGTAACAGACACATTACCCCGTCCTAATAAGAAGCATTCGCCTGCCCACATATAGTTTCAATTCATCAAAAATTCATTTAGTGCTGACCGCTGAAAGGCACCCTGCAGATTCAAAACCGCCCCTGCTTTCCAAAAGCCCAGGCAGTCGGAGAGCTGGGCGCCAGCTCGCAGCTGGGTGGGTCTGGCGCCCTCCCCCGCCCCGCCGCCCGGGCTCGGACTCACTGTGTCTTCCTGCGGCCCTGGTCCCGGTGCAGCTCCCGCAGGTCCACCTCGGCGCGGCCCAGGAACTTGTCGAGGCCGAGCAGCGCGCGGTGCAGCACGGTGAGCTGCAGGGTGGCGGCGGCCGCGGGCACGGCCTCGGAGGACAGCAGCGGAGGCAGCTCGAAGGTGGCCTCCTCCCGCCACACCGGCGCGCCCAGGCTGCGCTCGGACACCGAGGTGGCGTACTTCTCCTTGCCCACCTGGATCACCGCGTACGCGTCGCTCGTGCCCCCGGGACCCTTGGCCCGCAGGCCCCGCGCCTGCAGCACGGTCACTTGCACATGGGTTGGGGACCACACGGCCCCCAGGCCCCGACCTGCGGAGGCCGCCAGCGACATGGTGACGACGACGCCTACCCGGCCAGCACGGACGCTGAGGAGACACGCTCACCACAGCACTCTCTCAGCCTGTAGGGCCCGCCCCTCCGCCCGGCCACTTTAAGGCTTCCGGGCCCGCACCACTGGTTCCGCCCCCGTCCGGCCGCGCCCCATCGCAGCCGCGCCCCCGCCGCCCTCCCCACCTGCCCGCGCCGGCCGCCCCCGGGCGCGGTGGGCGGGGCTGGCGCAAGGAGGGCTGGGTAGGGAGGTCACGTGCGGGGCGGGGCGCCGCGGGAATTCTGACCTCAGCGGGGGCGTGCGGTCCGGGGCCCTAGCTGCTGGACGGGGGCTGGCGAAAGCCCCGGCCTGGGAGTCAGACTGTGTCCGGTCCAGCGTCCCCAGCAGGTGTGTGCCCTTGGAAGATTTAACCTCCTTCAGTCTCAGTGCCTTCATCTATAAATGAGGTACCGGTCACCCCCGAGAACTGTTGTAAAAGAGCGGTAACGCGCGGGAGTTTGGCGCCCGGCACCTGATGACAGCGATAGTTCCCCCCAAGTGCCCGCCGTGACTCGGACATGGCTGGTGCAGGGGAAGGTGAGGCTCTTGTGAGGGCCTGAAAGGGGAAGGTAAGTGGGGCCGTGAGACACGTGAGCCAGTGTCTGATTTTGCCCTGTTCTCACCAAATAAGGCGAGGCCAAGTTAGGAAAAGCAAAAAAAAAAAAAAAAGGAACTGGAAATAGGGTTGCCAAACCAAACATCAGGACTAGTGGCCGCCCTCACCCCTAAGTCCTCCTGGGGGTTCGTCCCCGGGCTCCCCCTCAGCCACTTCCTGTTGTCTGTGAGCTTGGCCCCTTCCTTCTCAGGTCCTGGTTCCATGGCGCAGCTCCTTCCCTGACCAGCTGGACACTCAGCCATGTTGCCTCTCCATCGGGTTGCTCGCACTCTTAGGAATGTCTAGGGTGGCTGTTGGGGCCCCTTCCTGACTCCTGCCTCCCGAACAGACAGACAAGCCTCGTGTGGGCAAGCGAGGCCCATTTAGCACGAGCTGAGTGATGGGGGCGTGTCCTGAGTGATGGGGGCGTGTCGGAAAGCCTAACAGAGCTCTTGGTTTGGGTACCATTTCCCTTTTTGACAACCTATTACTAATCTTGTTCAGTGCCCTGGCTCAATTCATATCCACAAAGATTCGTGGAGAATTCGCTTTGTGCCAGGCATGTGCTGGGTACTTCGGGGACACAAGGTTGAATGACGCTTAGTTCCAAGGCACACCTTGATAATACGAAAGAAGTTTTCTTCTTATAAACCACTTTGGGTGTTTGAAGAAGAGCGTAGTTTCTCTAGGTGGTGGACGAAGGAACCCGCGCTGAACTGGGATCTAATGGGCGGAGGAGACTGGGGAACAGCATTTCAGGAGGAGACAGAGAGCCGCAGTAGAGCTGTGAGGCCTGAGTCACAGCTTGTCTAGGGGCTGCTGCTGCCTCCACTGGGCCTGGAATTTAGGATATTCCAGGAGGGCCCGCCTCCTCCCCAGCCTGGGCGTCTGTTCTCAGTTGTTGCTGCATTAAATAAGAGGCCTTTTCCTCTTGGTTGCCTGCCTGCCTGACACACCACTTCTTTCCCGCTGGGTAGAGTCAAGGTGTGAGGTCAGAGCTGGCCCTGGGAGCACGTTTTTCAGTGCTGCTCCCGCGATGGAGAGGGTGCAGAATGAATCCAGTCCGGCAGTCTCCCGGACTGAGTATGAAACAAACACCTCTTCTGCTCCCTGGAAGGCTTAGGCAGAGGGAGGGGAGCAGGAGAGGAAGAAAACGTCACCAGCCACCTGTGACCTCATGTGTTTGGGTTTCTGTCAGCCCAGACTCTGGCTAAAGCAGAGGCATTGGATAAGAGGGCAAGGCCACTTCACCATGCGGAGAAACCAGTCTTTCCCCACGTCGCGGCACAACACCCCACGCCACCCCACACCTCAGCACATTGTCTGGAGACCCTGTGACTGGCTGACCACCCAGGAGTCAGAACTGGTCTTCCCTTGGTTTCATAGCCCACATTCTGGTTTGGGGGCACACAGGCACCGTGATGACAGCAGTGATCAGGCTGGCAGGGGGTGAACCTGGGCCCCCCACCACCCTCCACCCCACCCTCTCCCCAGGCCAGGCCGTCCTGGGGCTGCGGGGCCCCTCAGAGGCTAGCTGAGTGTTTGTAAATAGCTCTCACAGCCCTGCAGCAGGCGTGGCAGGCCAGATGACTGCTTTCCTCCCACCCCTCCCACCTCTAGCTGGGCTGAAAGAGGAAGTTTCAGCCGGCCTGAACACGGGGCAAGATGCCTGGCAGGTTAGACTGGACAGGTGAGCCACCTGTTCTCCTCCGAAAGCAGCAGAGCATAAAGCGCCAGGACTCCTGGCCCCCTGGGTCTCTGGGTAACCAAGCTGGGTGGCTGCGACAGATCTGGAATGCAGATTTGTGTTCAGGTCAAGAATCCCCAATGTGGGACTGTGTGTATGGCCGTGCTGAGGATGGGGACAAACAGGATGCAAGGAGCCGCTGTCCCTGCCTTGCCAATTGCCACATACTCTTCCCCACAGAAATACTTAGAAGTCATTCTGGGCCAGGCATGATGGAACACCCTTGTAACCCAGCACTTGGGAGGCTGAGGCAGGAGGATTGCTTGAGTTCAAGGCCAGCCTGTGCTACATAGCGAAACCCTGTCTCAGGAAAATTCCTCAGGAATTCTAGGTGGGAGATGTACTTTTCCCAAGGGAGGAGCAGAAAGGGGCTGATAATGGCTCTTGTCTTTTTCCTTTGCCTCTGACTCTGGGGTGTGGTGACAAACAGCCACAGTGATTCATTCACCCTGCTCTTGATAAATGCCTGTCTTGCTGCTCCTGTGTCCAGTCAGCCTCCCCCCCGCCCCGCCCCCGTGTGGTTGTGACCGCCTTCCAGGTGGAGGTGAGGGGGGGCCTGGTCCCTGGCATTGGGCTTTCTTCTCACGGCCCCACAGCTGGGGCATGAAGAGGCTGAAACGGTGGCCTGCTGGAGGATGTTCATCTCAGTCAGCAGCCCACCCTCCCTTCTCCCGCCTGCTGCCAGTGTGCTGGGTCCTCAGAAAAACACCCCTCCCACACCTGCAACAGGAGGCAGAAGGGACATCAGCCATTCGGTCCCTGGTGCCCCCACCTTCAGCACTACCCTTACAACCATCTTTTCACGGTAGAAGGTTTGTTTTCCTGATTAGAACAGAAGTCTGTGTTCATTCCTTGGAGGTACAGGTCACTTCATCTTTCCAGAACCATTTTGTGAATACAGGGAAAGCAGAAGTGGGTCTGGGAGTTGGTTTTGATGCCTGAGATGGAACCAGGGCCTCGTGCATGCTGGGCAAGTTCTCTGCACTGAGCTACACCCCGAGCCCTTTTTTTCACTTTCATACAAGTCTCAAAAAATTGTCTAGGTTGGCTTCAAACTTGTAATCCTGCCTCAGCCTCCTCCTGAAGATCTGGGATTGCAGTCATGTACCTTCTTTTAGCCTTTATACCTGGCTAAAGGCAGAAGTTTTGAGTGTTCATTCCTCCTCAAATTGTCCATCAGGAACCTGCCTCTCCCGGGTCTGTTCTCTCCCTCCAGGATCTGTTCTCTCTGTGGCCTCTCGGACGTCCCAGTTAGGAAGCTCCATCAGCTGCTATCCGCTGATCTAGAGGAGGATGTGAACAGCCCCTCCTTCCCTTTTTTCCTGTCCCGTTGTTCTGTTTTGTTTTTTAAGATGTGGTCCTCTGTGGGAAAAAGAAACAAGGAAGAGGGGCTGGGGATTTAGCTCAGCGGCACAGCACCTGCCTGACAAGCGCAAGGTCGTGAGTTCGGTTCCTGGTACCGGAAAAAAAAACCAAAAAAAAAAAGAAGGAAGAGAGAAAAATGTGTGTGTGTGTGTGTGTGTGTGTGTGTGTATACACACAGGATAGCTAGGATAATTGTACTACTAATATCTGTTGGTTTATTGAAAGGAACTGTTAATATGTAATTGTGTGCTCAATCTTGCATGCCAATATCTGGTTATATGTGCAACCATTTTGAAGATGACATTATTTAATACAACAACCATTGTTAATATCCTATCACCATGTTTTGAAATTCGGTATCACTTTTATTGCTCTCTATGCTGTTTTGTTTATGTATTTGTTTTTGTTATTTTGGGTTTTTTAAATGAAAAACAAGTTATATGTATATACAAGGATAGCTGGAATAGGTGTATTGCTGATGTCTGTGGTTTATTGAGAGAAACAGTCAATGCTTAAAATTTTCTTTTTTCTTGACCAATTTTGCACACTTGAATTTGGTAATCAGAGTGACTGATCTGAAAACAATATGCAGTATAAGAACCATTAATGAACTCCTACTATCTTGTATGGTGAAGCTCTGCATCATTTCCAATGTTTTTTAAAATTTTTTAAAATTTTTAATTTTTTTTACTGGTTACTGTCTTTGATTGTTGATCAATCTTACATTCTTATGTCTAGTGAACTGAACAACTTTGTTGAAGATAATAGTATGTAATATAGCAACAACTGTAAATTTCTATCATTTTGTTTTGAGGTCATGTATCATTTTTGTTGTTTTTGTGTTGTTTGATTTTGTCTTCATTGTTGTTTTGTCAGTTTTTGAAATAAAAAAAAAAAAAAAAAAAAAAAAAAAAAGATGTGGTCCTCTGTGTTGCTCAGGCTGGCCTTGAACTTGCTGTATACCCCAGGCTGGCTTTGAACTCATCATCCTCCTGCCTGAGCCCCCTGAGTGCTAGGACTACAGACATGTGCCACCACGCCCGGCTTCCTCTTCTGCCTGACTGATGCCGCTCCATGTAGGACAGGCTGATGACTGTGCAGGCTTCAGACACTGAGGATAAAACTCTTACCTAGGGTTCCACATTAGGGGACAACACCACATGTCCCCCACCCATGCATGCGTGCATGAGTGTGTGTGTGCATGCGAGTGTGTGTGTGTATGTCTCCCCCTGTGTTCAGTGTAGAAGATGGAACGAAGGGCCTTGAACATACATGGTAAGCATGTGCTCTGTCACTGAGCAACAGCCTTCTCTCCACCTTCCCCGCATGGCCCCTGTGGCCCGTCTTGGGCATCTCGAATCACTTTTGAGAAGCCCGACCTGATCCATCCCAGGATACACCACACTTTCGCTAGTCTGGGTGTTTCCCTGGAACAACATTCTTCCCCACAGCAAGCACCACACTCAGAGAAGCAGCATTTGCTCAAGTCCACAACCCGGAAGTCAGAGCACAATCGAGGGAATGAGTTGCAGCCTCTTCCATGGCACAGTTGGCTCCTGCACTTCAAATTTTCCTCCAGACCTGTTAGACTAAAATTTATATACCATGTCCCTCAAACCAGCATTCCAAAGAGACGGTGCTTCCTAAATCCATAACAGAAATACTATTCTAATCATTCATAATTTTAAGTAAACAAATACTGAAACCTAATACACATATACAGAAAATAAAAGAAAATGTTTATATAACAGGAACAAATTTTTAAAAACAAACTTCCTTATAAAATGTGCCACAACACCTGAGTTATGGTGACGCTTACCTGTAATTCTAGCACTTTGGGAGGCAGAGAGGAGGATTATAAATTTGAGCCCAGGCTAGGCAATTTAGTCACTTAGCAAGACAGTTTCTCAAAATAAGTAAAAAGACTGAGGATGTAGCTTGGTGTGAAAGCCCTGGGCTCAGTCCCTCATTGAAAAAGAAAAACAAAACTAAACAAAAAAACCACATAGGTATAACAAAGAAAAGAAGATGTAAAGAAAATACACTTTAGCGGGGCATGGTGGTACACGCCTGGAATCCCAGCACTTGGGAGGCTGAGGCAAGAGGATCACTGTGAGTTCGAGACCAGCCTGGGCTACAAAGTGAGCTCAAGGCTAACCTGAACTACACAGTGAGACCCTGTCTTGAAAAGACAAAAAAAAAAAAAAAAAAAAGAGAAAGAAAATAGACTTTAAATATTCTATGCAGAAAAATGTGTGACCACCCAGATAAGACATATTATCAACACCTGCTGACATCTTCCCTCAAGGCCCCCCAAGTCACTAGGAGGAGAAAGTTCTCCTCCTTTCCAAAGGTTACCATGTCCTTCAGTTTTATCTCCATAAATCCATTTCATTATTTTTGTTTCATTTTGTCTTTGAGACAGAGTTGTTATGTAGTTCAAAATGGCCTCGAACTTACAGTGATCCTCCTGCCTCAGCCTCCCAAGGACTGGGATTATAGGTGTGCATCACATGCCCAGCCCTCCTTCCACTTAAGTTTTGAACAGTAAATGAATCAATCAATCAATCAGTCATTAGGTATCTATGTTGGGTCTGGCTCTTTTCACTCAGTATTGTTCATGAGATTCTTTGATCCTTTTCATTAGCATTAATTTGTCTTTATTAGTTCATAGTATTCCATGATGTGAATGCACAATTTATTTTTCACTCCAAAGTTAATAGATATTTAGGTTGTTTCTAGTTTGGGGCTTGTAGTGAACCAAATGATGGTTCTTCAGAAGGTAAGTCTGTGTCCTCATCTTTGGACTATGAGTGCTCCCTTGTCTAGATACAAATCTTTGCCAGTGTAATTAAGTTGAGGCACTTGAAATGGCGTGATCGTCCTAGATGATCTGTATGCACTCTAACTATGAAAACAAGTACCCTGGCCATGCCTATAATCCCAGCACCCAGGAAGCTGAAGCAGGAGGATCACCTCAAGTTCAACGGCAGCCTGGGTACAGAGTGAGTTCAAGGCCAGCCTGAACTATACCTAGTGAGACTCTGTCTCAAAAAAAACAAAAATCAAAACAAAGTCAGGCAGCCCTGGGGGTGTAGCTCAATGGTAAAGCACTTGCCCCCGAGCAGAGCCCTAGGTTCCATCCCCAGCACCACATTTAAGGGTGGGGAGAGCTGGGCATAGTGGTGCACACCTGTAATCCCAGCACTCGGGAGGCTGAGGCAGGAGGATCATTGCTATTTCGAGGCCAGCCTGGGCTACAAAGTGAGCTCAAGGTCAACCCGAACTGCATAGTGAGACCCTGTCTCAGAGAGACAAAAAAATAAATAAATAAAAAAGGGTGGGGAGAAGAGAGGGAAGGTCTTCCTAGTACCTGAGATTACAGTGTGTGCCACCACCTCCAGCTAATTTTTCCTCCTTTTAGGTTGATTCCATACTAAGTCTGTCAGGTATTTCATTATAAAGAGCCTATTTACATAAGCATCTACAAACCAGGGAATGCTCACAGTCAGCAGGAACTGAAAGAGACAAAGAACACAATCACTGTTAGACCCAGGAGAGCTCAGGCCTGCCCCCACCTGGATTGTAGACTTCAGAATATGGAGAGAATGAATTTGTTATTTTAAGCCAACTTTGTGGTGGCCAACTTTTTTTTACAGCAATCACAAGAAATTGATACAGGGCTACTTGGGGTAAAAATGCTATACATTCTCTGGTGTCCTGTGGGTGTGTACATACAAGAATGCATACACCCACACCCAAGAGTAGATCCCTGGGTCATAGGTTGAGTACATGATCAGCACTAAGAGAACTGGACCACTTCCAGAGCGGCTGTCCCAGTTCACACTCCCACAGTACTGAGAGAGCCGGCTTTTCCACGTCTGTGTCAGTCTTGGGATTGGCACTCTTTTATGTTTTGCCCTCCTGGTGGCTACGCAGTGGTTTTTTTGTTTGTTTGTTTGTTTTTAATAAAAGAAGGAAAAGATATTAACAGACAGACATCAATTAACAAAATAGCATAAGAACAGTACAAACAAAAGAGTGACAGACAAAGTTGTAGGAAATTAACCATGGTTGTTATATTACTTATTGATATCTTCAAAGTGGTTTCTCAGGAAAACAAATAGAGATATACAAGACTGATCAAACAAGTAATCATTTACTGTTTATTTCCCCAGGACTAGAGAGGTCATGTGCTTTTTCTGAAGGTTTTTGGCTCTTTGTACATGGTCTTGGTGATGTGCCTATTTACATCTTTTGTCCATTTTTCTTCTGTGTTATTGATTTTTGTCCGTCTTATTGATTTGTGAATATATACACCTTTGTCAAAAGAAAGGCAATGCAAATACCTTCTCTCTGTGGCTGTCCTTTTCATTCTCTTGGTGGCATTTCTTGATAAAAAGAAGTTCCTCACTTTAATGCAGCCTGACCTATCAATCTTTTATTTCATGGACAGTGCTTATATGCTATTTAAGAAATATTTGCTGTCCCAAAGTGATAGTCAAATATAGCCTCCTTTGTAATCTTCTGGAAGCTTTATTGCTTTACTTTTTCTACTGAGATTAGCAAGTCACCTGGAATTAATTTATATCATTAAAAGTTAATTTTAAAAGAAGGTGAAGTCATCCTACTACACTGGGAATGTAGATTAGTAGTAAAGAAATGCTTATCCCTGAGTTCAGTCCCCAGTACACCACACATATATACACACATGTACACACATGCACAAAAATCAAGACTCTTGTATAGATATAAAAATGAACACGTTAAATTTTATTTAATTTCCTAATGAGCTAGTAAAGTGTTACAGCCTGTTCAAAGGTGAACCCGAAGGATAGACATTTATAAATCAGGAATACTGAAATGAATACCCAAATAGAGGCAAACTGTCCTTTGTTTCCCAGAGAGGGAGGTGTCCCTCAGCTGGATAATTTGTTTCCATGAATTTTGCGTTGCTCTTAGTGATCTGTGAGTTGCAGTGTTGTGATATAGCTGCCATAGAACGAAGAAGTCAGATGACCCAGAGGGTGTGCTGCAGATAATGCAGTTTTCCACAAAACTACAAAACTTCCCCTTCCATATGGTATTAGACAGAGTCAAGATTTCTTTTTTGCCCATTCCCCTAAAGTTAGTGCCATTTATTTAAAATCTCAGCTTTCCCCCACCGCCTCTTCAATATCACATTTCTACACTCTGTTCTGTCCCTCTATTTGTCTATTCTGTGGTGAAGGGAAAGTCCTGGGGACTGAACCTAGTACCTTCACACTGAGCTACACCTCCAACCTTTTAAAATTTTTTTTTTAAGACAAAATCTTGTTAAGTCACTAAGTTCCCCAGTATGGGCTCAAACTTGTGATCCTCCTGTCTCAGCCTCCCAGGATCTTGGGATTATAGGTATGAGACACCACATTCAGCTTTGTCTATTTTTAAACAAATGCTAAAAAAAAAAAAAAAAAGGATGCTATAGTGTGTTAATTGTACTTTTACAACATACCTTGGCATGTAACAGTATAAATTCTTCCACTTTGTCCTTCCTCTATTAAGACTCCTTGGTTATTCTTGGCCATTTGCATTTTCGTATTCATTTCTAGAATCCATTTGTCCTTTTCTTGGGGTAAAAGTCCCTGCTCACATTTTGATCTATACTGTATTGAATTTGTGAATCAAGTTGGAGAAATTTGATGTCTTTACAAGATTGAATCTCCCAAACAATGAACAAAGGTGTCCTTTTATTTAATCTCTCTCTCTGCTTGTACTTTTTAGAGGCCTTCTATGAGAAGGGATCACAATTTATGGCAAATGTTTAAACTTTTAAAAATTGATTACAATAAAAGACACATTGTCATTAGTCTTCCTCAAAACCCTCTCTCACTTCAGTCGCACTTATCCCATCATTCTTACCAGTTTCTGAAACAGATATGGAAGTCTTCTTTCGTGTCTTTACAAGGTGTGATCAAAAATACAGCGAAGGCTGCTGCCAGGTGATATCCACCAAAGGCAGGCTCGTAAAAACGTTACAATATGTCCTCACCCACCTTATTCACCGGATCTGGCACTGTGCGACTTACAGCTGTTCCCCAAAGTGAAATGTTTTGAATCAATTAGGAACATCAGGCAGCCACAACAGCACAACTACAGAAACTCATGAAAGAAGGCCTCCAGAGTTGCTTCAGAAAGTGGCAAGAAAGATGGGATAAATGTGTTCAAAGAAAGGGGGTGTTTTTTGAGGGGGATTAATAACAATGTCTTACTGTAATGAATTAAACATTTTTAATATGCACCATATTTTTCAGTCACAGTATGTCTTTTGCTAGGTTTATTCCCAGGTAGTTTATTTGTTGATGCTATTGTAAATAATGTCAATTCACAATCTTTTTTTTTTTTTACTCACCTTTGGTAGTTTGTGAAACATTACAGATCTTTGGGGGAGGCAGGCAGTTACAATACACGAAAGTGTTTGATCCTCTTCTTCATTCTGCTCTCTTATCTCCCCTCTCTTCACACAGGCACCACCCAATGAGGACCCTCAGATCTCCCAGGAGTAAGAATGGAGCCTCCAGAACTCCCTTGGGAGCCTCTTGAAAACACCTTTCAATCATCTGAAGGTGAATGGACTCTTTCAGCTCCTCTCCACATTCCCATTTACATCTAAGCCTTCCTTCCTTAAAAAGTAACCCACACAATATGAAAGTAACATCTCCCTCTCCCTCTCTTTCCTACTCCCTCCCACTCCATGCCACTTCCACCCTCGTCCTCTTCCCCTCCCCCAGGCTGAGTCTGAACATGGGGATCCTCCTGCCTCAGCCTCCCTGACTGCTGAAATTATAGGTGTGCACCATCACTCCCAGCAGAGTTTTTCTTCTTAAATTGAGGTCTTTGATCTATTTCAAAGTTTGTTGTTTGTTTCTTTGTTTGTTTGGGTTTTTTGGTACCAGGGATCAAACTTAAAACCTCACGCTCACCAGGCAGGCGCTGTGCAACTGAATTATGTCCCCAGCCTTTGTTCTGAAATAGGATCTTGCTACATTGCCCAGACTGGGCCTGAATTTATGATCCTCCTGCCTCAGCTTCCAGGTAGCTGGGATTATAGATATGTGCCTTACTATTTTTTCTTTCTTTCTTTTTTTTTTTTTGTACTGTGAATCGAACTCAGGACCTTGGGCTTGCCAGGCAGATGCTGTGCTGCTGAGCTACATCCCCTGCCCAGTTTTGTTTCTGATACTCTATCTCTCCCTCCATTTTGTTGTTTACCCTTTAAGGTGATCATTATGTTTCATTTTTACAAAGCCAAAAATACTTTTTGTTTTCCCTTGCTCTTAAGCCTAAAAGGCCTCCCTCTCTCTATATATAAAATACTCACTTACGTTTTCATATAATCGTTTCCTGCTTGAAGTTTCATCACTTGATGTGTTAATCTTTCTGCAGTTTGTATTGGTGCATGATGTGGTATAAAGACAAAAGTTACTTTTAAAAGTTCACAAGCACCCAATCCCTATTGGATTGGAACTCCTTCTTTATCAGTTATACTAAGAATAAATTCTTTTCCTCCTCCTTTTTCTTCTCCCTCTTCTTTGTTTTTTTTTTTCTTTTTTTTTTTGGTTTGGTTTAGTTTGGTTTGGTTTGGGTTGGGTTGGGTTGGGTTTTTCTGGAGGTATTGGGACTGAACCCAGGGCCTCTGCACTGAGCTACATCCCCAGCCTTTTTTGTTTTTGAGACAGGGTCTCACTAAGTTACTAAATTCCCTAGGTTGGGCTCAAACTCGTAATCCTCCTGCCTCAGCCTCCCAGAGTGCTGGAATAATACATTCTTATAATTATGGATTCTTTTAGAAACATCTAGACTGATTCTAATTTTCTGTAAGATTTGGTCAGTTCACCCATTTTCTGTCACCTACATGAAGGAGAAAGTCTCTTGGCAGAAGATGAGTGGGAAGGCTTCTCTTTGCCTCATTATCGCTGATTCCTGGGAAGAGAAGACTTCCAGCGGGCTTCCTCATCTCCAGGCTAAACTACACGTAAACAATCCTGTAGGCATTCATGAATGAGGAGGAGCCCCAACCTATTACTTTAAGGTATTTTTTATTAAACATTATGTAGGTCAGGCGTGGTAGTTCATGCCTATAATCCCAGCACTCAGGAGGCTGAGGCAGGAGGATTGTTGCAAGTTGGAGATCAACCTGCGCTACAAAGTGAGCTCAAGGCCAGCCTGAACTGCATAGTGAGACCCTGTCTCAAAAAGTCAAAAAAAAAAAATTGTAAAACATTCATATTGTACTGGGGAAGCATCTTTACAGACTTTAATCTAAAACCAGAATAGGATCTATCTTTTAAGGACTCACAGTCAATAGGAAAAAAACCAAATAGGGCCAGGGGTGTAATTCAGGGGCATAGCACTAGCCTAGAATGTGTGAGGCTCTACGTTCTGTCCCCAGCAAAACACACACACACACACACACACACACACACACACACACACACACACATGAAATAGAAAAGAATATGGGGAAACATATTGGACCATACTTTCCAAAAGTACCTGGAGAGAGAGAGAGATGGTGAGTCACATTTGCATGGTCCTTGAGTAGACCTGTGAACCCATTCAGCAAGACATAGAAACCTCCCCACAAGTTGTGAAAAGTTTTATCAAGAAAATAATTACGCAAAATGAAACCAAGACAAATCCTGTATTGGTTTCTCCTGTCAGTACCTGTGGTCATTTTGGGCAGGATATCTCACCAAATCCATCTGCCAGGAGGCCTTGGTACTGAGCCTCTGTGCGAGCTGATGTTAACCAAGCGAAGAAGGAAGGACTGGTCCACGCTGAGAGGACAAGGTGCAGGGGCCGTGGCAGGTGAAGGCAAGCAATGGAAGGTGTCATGAAATCTGGATGTGTGGAGCCAGGGCACTCGATCCTGTGAGGTGGGACATCGGGGTGCAAGGGTGCGATCGTAGGAAGCCTCGGGAACTGTGGCAGGAACACTTGTCTGAGGGTCAGACTGGTGTTTTGGAAAGTTCACTGGTCCAGGTGCAGAACATGGGTGGGAATGGGGCTGAGGCGGGGGCTATTGCAGGAGGGCTGTCGGAAGGTTCTGGCAGCTCGGGGAAGATGGACAGAAATGGGTGCAACATAGAGTCACCAGCAGTAAGTCAGTGTTTGTTCAGCACCCACTCTGTGCTTTGCTCTGTCGCCAATCTTGAAGACACAGCAGAAGACAAGACAGACCGGCTCCTGTCCCTGTGGAGAGGACCGCTGGCTCCAGGCTTCTGGCTGGCACAGCTGCGTGGAGAGTGAGACAGGAACTCCAGAAGAAAGAACAAGTTCCATTTTGGACACACTGAGCTTTGGGGGCCTTTGAGCTTCCCAGAGGAGGTAGAGAATGGATTGTTGGAGTTTGAGGGAAAGATATGGGCTGGAAATAAGGGTCTGCTTATTCGTCAGACCCCAGAATCAAATCAAGAGAGAGAGGTAGCAGCGAGCAGCTGCTGTGGCCTGGATGTGATTTGTTCCCTGAGAGCTCATGGGTCAGGAAGCGTGGTCCTCACTGTGAGGGTGTTAGGAAGGACTGGACCCTGTAGGAGCTGGGGCCTCCGGGATGGAATGCGGCCATGGTGGGTGCGCCCTCCAGAAAGGACCCTTAGGGGACTAACGCCTCTGGATCGCTCTTGCTTCCTGTCTTGCCGTGTGATCTCTGCCTCTCACACTCTCCCACCATGATGTGCGCTGTGATGCAGCCAAAGGGCACTCAAGAGGCCAGGAGCCGTCAAGGACTCTGAGCCTCTAAAACAGTGAGCTACGTGAACCAACCTTCCTTCCCTCCCTCCTTCCTTCCTTCTTTCCAATACTGGGATTGAATCCAAGGAACACTACTGTGCTTTGTATTTTTTGTTTTGAGACAGGGTCTCACTAAGCTTACCAAGCTGACCTTGAATGCACAGTCCTCCTGTGTCAGCCTCCCAAGTGGCTGAGATTGCAAGTGTGTGCTCCTGTGCCTGACCTAAATCTCTTTTCTTTATGAAGTATCCAACCTCAGGTATTGTGTAATAGCAACAGGAAGTGGACTAATACAGTATCTTAGTGTATGAAAGCTGAGGAGGAAGCTGTATAAGAATTAATCCCAAAAAACACCATCCTTGTTCACTGAAGACCATACAGCAAAAGATAACATGCATGTGAGTGAGCAGCAAAAAAAAAGTCAATATACATACACCATATCAATATGCATGTAATTTACTTGCACTTACTGTTGAGTTTCCTTGTTTGTGTTCTTTTTTTCTTTTACATAGTGATTCTGGACTGCTGATCAAAGTCTGATTTTTATTTGTTTAACAATTCAAGTGTGTATCTGTGCTTCATGAACTTCCAAAGGGTAGGAGCATGCCTAAACTTCACTGTTTTCCAGAGCACTACATTCAGTGGATTGAGTTAAGTTGTCTCCGATTCATTCATTCATTCATTCATTCCACGTAGCGGGAGGCCAGATTCGCCTCCACGCCAACCTTAAGACACCATCACAGACAGCTCACATTGTGCAAATCACAATAATTCTCACTCCTCCATCATTTTCATTCTTAATTCTGTTATCTTGCGTGTGTGTATATCTCCTACTTTGCAAAGAAAGTTCCGATCACAGTTAAAATTTTGTGAAAGAGCCCGACATGGAAATGTAGACAGGAGTGGTGTGGAAATACATTGGCCTGAATCTCAGCATGGACACTGGCGCTCTCGGACTTCAGCAAGTCATTCAGTCACTTGCCTGGCTCTGCAGGATCACGGCTCCATTCTCTGCAGGACAGCACCGGACCCCCTCGATGATCTCCTTCATCTCTGAAATCCTTTGAAATCTACCTGGATGGTAAGAATGCCTTTCAATGCTTAGATGCCTCTGACCATGAGCCTTTGCTCAAAGTGCTCAGAGAGGTCAGGGAGTCGCTTCTGCACAGTGTGGCCGAGTTCATCACAGCAAACGGTGAACCAGCCAGGGTTGGCGCTGGCAATTAGCAAACATCGCCTGGTCTGAAAGTGGCGCCGGGAAGACCCCCTGCTCAGGAAGGGTCTGGCAGCTTGACAATCAGACGGGTCTGTAACTGGTACAATAAAGTGGCCCCTGCCCCAAGGCCCGTTTGAGCGAGCTGAGGTCACTGGATAGGGCAGTGCTGAGAAGGGCTCACGCAGAGTCAGGAAAAGAGTAGCAGTCTGAGTGCACATCCGGGAGGGGTCTCTGGGAGAGGCGAGGACGCTCCCTGTTAACATCCCGCCCTGCTGTCTCTGCTTGAGGTATAGAACAGGTGTGCATCCTAAGAGGGTCCCAACATCTCAAGGCACAAGATGAGAGACCTCTGCAATGGAAAAGATATCTTAAAAAGTATAAAATGTACATTGGATGATGTAGTTTCATATTGTTTTCTGATTACATTTTGCTTCCCCCTCAACCCCCAGTACTGGAGATTGAACCCATGGCCTTTGCTGGAGCTATATTCCCAGGCTTTTTTGTTTGTTTGTTTTATTTTGAGTCATGGGCCCTGCTAAATGGCTAAGTTGCCCAGGCTGGGTTCAAACTCGCAGCCCTCCTGCCTCAGCCTCCCAGAGTGCTGAGATTACACACAAGCATCACCAGGCCCAACTTGTGCTGCTTGTTATTTCATGTCTTTGTTTTGGAGGTGTTGGAGATCAAGCTCAGGGCCTTGTGCATGCTGGGTAAACACTCTCACTCCCAGCCCTTAGTCTTTCTTTCTTTTTTAAAAATCATATTAAATGTTTCATCCTTAAGAGTTTAGAGCTTTAGAAGCTCGGCTAAGGGGAATTTAGGGAAATTCTGCTGCCTTGCTCTGGAAGGAAGGAATTCTTTTGTCCACCACCAGTCTTGGGGACCTTCGATGTTTCGGTCACTGAAGGACGAGGTAGTATCCTTACATCAGCACAGGCTCAGCCAATACCACGACATCTGACCTTTTAGAGTTGTGTTTGTGTCTGTACCCTCCTGTTTCCTAAAGGAGTAAAGGCCGCCCAGAAAGCCACATAAATGAAGTTAAGCTAGTGTCCCACGAAAAAGGGGAGGCAAAGGGAAAACAAGCAGAGTGGGAAGGCTCTGGGCTCAGGAGAGCTGGCTTGAGAACTCGCTGAAGCTGTCAGGCCAGTGACGTGTTTTCCTCCCTCTGGATCTGACCATCAGCTTCCAGAACAAAGCCAGGAGAACAACTCCTGGTTCACTGGCCACTCCAGTGGATGCTGTCTGAACCTGGCCTCGCCAGATACAAGCCTGAAAAGTAAAACCTATCAGAGGAGATGTTTCCAAGAGTCTGGTCCATCTTACGGTGGAGTCCCAGATCCTTGCGGCAGGTGTACATGTGTTTGTTTGGGGCAGTGCTGGGAATGCTAGTTTAATGCTCTGCTGCTGAGCCTGACCCCAGGCTGGTTTCAGCTCTCTAAGGAAAGGCAGGGATTCCAGGACCTAAGGAGCTGGGAAAGGTGGGGAGAGGCGTCATCGTGCCAAGGAGGGTGTGAGAAGATGCCTCGGAATTTCTTCACCCCTCCAGAAAGGCAGCAAGTGGCCACCACCCAGGACTGACCTGAGCCACATTCCAGAGACGGTTGCGGTAGCACAGCACGTGGGAATAGACAGGCAACCAGATCCCAGCCCGCCCTCCTTCCTGCACGGTCCAGCCAACCCCAACCGGAGCTCTGAGGAGTTCAGAGAGGAGGAACTCCCACTTCCCCGCACACTCCTCTGCCCTGGCAGGAAAAAAGGAGCAGCTACCGGAATGCAGGTGCGACTTCTCAGGTAACAAGTTCAGGTTTCTTCTTGGCATCCAAATTTGCTCAACGGCGCCACCTGCTGTCTCAAACGTGTCATAACTGGACGGTGCTCACTTGGGAGAGCCTTGGAGATTCAGGGTTAGTCTACATGGGAGATTCTCAAAATAGGCCGAGGGAGGGCAGGACACCTCACACCACCTTTGTGCTCGCTCTTCCTTGACTCCTTCTTGTGGCACTCCAACCCCTCTCCAACAAAAGCCGCCACGTTCATCCCATACCCGTCATCAGAGTCCCGCTGACCTAACAACAGCTCCTGACCCAGATTCTGTTGTGGACTTTGGGCTTCCTACTAAAAGAGGCAGCTGGCCGCTTAGGTTCTGGTAGGGTTGGCCTTGTGAATTCTCCTGGAGGACATTTTGTCCTGTAACTTTTTAAAAACTTTTGTGGAAGGCTGAGGCAGGATTATCACAAGTTCCAGCCCTACCTGGACAATTTAGCAACTCAGTGAGTCCCGGGCTCAAAAAATAAAGACCCTGGGTTCGAACTTCAATCCCTAGTACGGCCAGTATGTCTATATATTTCCTCACCACGACTTATAAAAACGGATATTTTACCCCCATTTTATGGAGGAGAAAGCAGAGGCTTAGGGGTAGTAGCTAATTCGCAGGTGCAGCTCACTCCAAACCATAGTCCCCCGACCACAAGACTGTCCTTTTTCTAAAAGTTGTAATGAAATGTAGAAAAGCTATTTTTTCTTAAACACAAATGCACCCTACCTCCACCCACCCCAAGGAACCCCACCCTGGGATCCTGCTAAACCGCAGAGTTCCCCAGCTCGGACCTAGGCCTCGGAGTGCTGGGATCGCGCGGCACCTCACCGGGCAGAGGTCTCCTCCTCCCCCAGGGAACACGGGGTCCAGCGCTGGGCTGCGCTGCCCGCGCCAGCCCCCAGCTCCTGAAGGAGGGCTCGGGTCGACCCAGCCTTCTTAGGCCTGGGACAGCTGCGCAGCTGCAAACAGGAAGGGAGGAAGCAGAGGAGGCCGGCAGGGGCTCCGCTGTGAGCGTGGGGCGGCCCTGCGCGCTCGGAGCAGCCGCGGCGGAGCCATCGCGCTGAGCCCAGCAGGGGAGCGGGAGAGCCTGGCTGCGCTAGAGGTGCGCCCCACTGTGCCCCGCGGCGTGGCTCCCCCAGCCCCCAGGGGCGCCAGGGCGGGAAAGCTGCATGAGAAACCCTGACTGAGGCTTGCTACGGCCAGCGGCCCGCGCTGGACTCAGAGATGCCGCATGTCCCGTGTCCTCCGAGGCCTTGGGTACCCCGCGGGTCACGCAGGTGCCTTGGATCTGGGTGCTGGGTGCAGAGCAGGTGGTGACCCTCTCTCCTGGACTGCGCTTGGCCTGCTCTCCCCCCCTCCACCCACCCCGAGCTCACAGGGCCCACCTGGAGCAGAGCCTGAAAGCGCCAGGGCCGCTGGGCACAGGCGGCCAGGAAGAGGACGGGAAGCAGCCGGGATGGGGGACATCAGGGACCCCCACGTGCGAGGACCCCGTGTCCCTTGCTAGGGGGTGGGCCTTGGACAGGCAAGTGTCTGATGCTGGCCACGACTGTAAAGTGAGGGTGATGGTAATAATGAATGACTTCAGTAACAGTGATAA
>NW_004955463.1:13618353-13631106 GCF_000276665.1 Chinchilla lanigera
CTGGCATCTCCTCCTTTCCGGGCAATCTCAAAACTGCTTATCTATGGGTCAGAGGTCAACTGGTTCCCACAAGAAACCTTATTTTTAGTTTTTACATCATCATGATGCTAATGATGCTCCCAGAACAGTAGCTCTGTGGCCCTCAGCACCCTCACTAACTATAATAGTAGTGGTTGCTTGGGTTTTGGTTATTAAGGTAAACAGGCTACTAAGTTCAAAAAGTGTAAATGTAGTCCTTCCCATTTTAACTCCACCCTAGTGGGAAGAAATACAAACTTAAAAATTGCCCATTTCCTACTATTCTTAAGTCACTAATGTTCAGTCTTTCATATTATTTCTCCCTTTCATGCATGTGAATTTACAGTCTTCTTTTACCACTTACTAAATAAGTATTTCCTTTGTTAGTACCTGCTTTTAATAATAGTCATTTTAATTGGAGCATAATAGTCCAGAAAACTGATAACCTTGACCACAACCTTATTGCTGGACTTTTAAGATGTTTATAACTTTTCATTAGATAATGTTGCACTGGATTTTTTCTTAAATAAAAGGCTTTAAAGTAAAAGTTTGGAGTTTTAGGGGGTTTGTTTTGTTTTGTTTTGTTTCCAATACCAGGGATCAAACTCATGACCTTGCACTTGCTGGGCAGGCACTGTGCCACTGAGCTAAATCCCCAGCCCCTAAAGTAAAAGTTTAAAAGTAATTTAATTTATTTAAATACTGCTTTGCCTTTAAAATTTCTATCTCCAAAACTATATAAGTCTAGTCACTGAGAATCAAATTCTACATATTTTTGAAAAGTGTTTTTCCTACATAGAAAAGTAATAAAAAATTTAAATATATGAAGAAAAATGAATGTTATTCATAATCCCATCACCTAGAGATCTCATGGAAGCATATCATTCTAGACTTTACTAAATATAAACACATACCATTTAAATATAATTAGCTTACAAAAATAAAGTCTCTTAGTAATACTGGTTTTTTGTTTTTTGGGTTTTTTTTGTCTTTTTGAGACAGGGTCTCGCTATACAGTCTGGCCTTGAGCTCACTTTGTAGCCCAGGCTGGTCTTGAACTGGAAACAATCCTCATGCCTCAGCCTCCCCGAGTGCTGGGATTACAGGTGTGCGCCACCACGCCCAGCAGTAATACTGTTTTATAATATATGTTTCACTTAAGGCATGAGTAATATAATGATAGTTAACTCTTCATATGATGCTTACCATGTAGCAGGCCCTGTTCTGACGTGTCTCACATATGTGTACTGGTTTAATGCTCCTAATACTTCTGTGACACAACCCCTGATAGAGACCCTCACTTTGCAGAGGAGGAAGCTACACCCTGCAGAAGTCGTGACCTGCCCAGGGTCACACGAGTGGAGATGTGCAGGGCCGCTGTGTTAACCTCTGCATGCTTCTGTCTTGCTTTGTGCGTCCGCTTTCCTTTACAGGTTGTTCAACTTAGATTTACCTCTCCATTCTTGGTGACTGTACAATATTCGGAGGAATGGGTACAGTATTGCTTAGTTAGCCAATACCTTGTCCTTTAGCCTTCAGATTCCAATATTTCTTATAATAAGCATTTGCACACACATTTTTGTGCACTTATTTCCAGAGAATAAGCTCTAAGACATGGAAGTGATGGATCAAAGAGTAATCTGCGTTGGGCAGGGCACCAAGAAACTGCCCTCTTTCAAAACATGTGCGTATTGTAAGACCTCTGCCCTCTGTTGGAAGAGTGAACCAACAGTCCTGCTGCCTTACACAACGCCTTCCCACCCACTTGCACAGCAGGTCCTGGTTACCAGCCTTCCAGTGAATGCACCATTGCTTTGATGGGTGTTGGGGCGGAATCCAGGGCCTCGAGCGCACTAGCTACACCCCCTGAGCTACACCTCAGCCCCTCACTGCTGAAGTCTCACTGTCCCGCCATCTCCTACACATCTCTGATTACATCAAGATCTCTCACTCACTGGCCCCACAACTTTTCCACTCTTTATCATTCCTTTTATATCTTTCTTTTTTAAATGGAGGTATAATTTGGCATACAATAAACTACATATATGTGAAGCATGCAGTTTGATCATTTTTTGATACACAGTATATGTGTGCACCCATGGAATCATCACACCGGGAGATCAAAAATGGCAGAAAGACCAACAGCACAATGCAGCCTCTCCAGGACCTGGAATTAGGACACCAGAAAACATCAGTTTAGTGAAGAAAAAAGGAACTAGGTCTCCAGGAATTAAGAGAAAGGTAACAATAAAACCAAAATCTGCAAAAAAAAAAAAACTGGAGAGAGTAAACTCAACACCAAAAAGAACAAAGCAGTCTGGAATGCTGACCCCAGCTCCTGCGGATGGAGTCGCCACTAACTCAAGACCCAAGAGGGTGGCAGCTCCAGGGAGAAATAGCAGACTGGGCCTGCAGTGCCCGCCATAAGCAAAGCCCACGGTTATTATAAAGTGCAAGAACAGTGTGGATTTTACTCTGAGACTAACTCCTTTCTCATATAACAGGCTACAGCTGGAGAAGAAATCCAGTGCAGTGCTCACCATATCTGAGAGCGTGTCATTACCCAGGAGCCATTTGGGGAAGGGGTTAATTGTTTCAGACTGAGCTACAGAACAGCTACACAGCAGCGTTTCTGATGAGGGATCACCTTACCACAGCGACTGAGTAGGAGATGGCCACAACAGACAGTTGCAGAGAGGGCATGGCCTAGACACACACCCACCTCACAAGTTTAAACCCAGGCTGGGAAGGACACAGGAGTCCCAACCCTCTATGATAAGTAGTCGGGCTAGTTGCATGTGGTTTTTGGAGGGGCTGGGTCTGAAAGTGCTGGCATTGAGTTCAACAGTCTTGTCTCTGCCCGCACTGCCTACATCCAGCACAGAACTCAGTGGTCTGTTTGCTCTCCCCATCTGCCAGTGTGATCAGGGCTACACCTTGGCTTGGACAGTTGCCATAGCCTGGAGTGTACAGACAGAGGTGCTTCCACAGCAAGAGGTGGGTAGTTCAGAAACCCACAAGGTGTAAAGCTAGGTGGAGAAAATGGTGACTTGGGGCACACAGGGGGACTTGGAAACTGGGAACAGCTGGATGAACACAGCTTGCCCTAGAGAGGACACCACTGACCCCACACACAGCCAGCAGGAAAGGCGGAGCAGCACTCAGCATTTACACACAAAAATGTGAGTGTGGAAACAAAATAGGATTTGAGAGTGACTCACTCTCCCTCCCTCATTACTGGATTACAATGCTAAAACCTTGGAGAGAAGCCATTCATTCAAAAACAAAGGCATGAGGCCAGGCGTGGTGGCACATGTCTGTAATCCCAGAACTCAGGAGGCTGAGGCAGGAAGATTACTTGAGTTGAGTTCAAGGCCTGCCTGAGCTACAAAGTGAGTTCAAGGCCAGCCTGAGCTGCATAGTGAAACTGTGTCTCAAAAAGACCAAAAAGAAAAAACAACAACAACATGTTTTGGACTCATTTGCTCATGTTGCTCCCAAACCTAGGATACCCTTTCAGCTCACTGCCCTCTATTGTCTCAATCCTGGCAACACTTCCAATCCTGGCAACTCAATCCTGGCAATTCTTTGTAAGTCTTATTTCTTCATACGATTTTCTCCAGCTATCCCAGCCCACACTGAGATTCTTCTTTTCTAAGTTGTGGACACAGATCTCTATATAATCGTTATGGGTTAGATCTAAAATGCCCCTCCTGCAAAACCTCATGTGTTCAGATCTCAGGAGAGTGAATGATGAGGGCTCCACCCTCATCATCAGGTTTATCTATTGGTTAGATCATAATCTGATGACATTATTGGGAGGCAATGGAAACAGGGCGAGGCTTAGTTGAAGGAAGTGGGTCCTGAGGGTAACCTTAAGGTCTCTATCTTCCCCTCGGCCTCTTCCTCTCTGGCTCTTTCTCTGCTCTCCCTACTTTCTGGCTGCCAGCTACAAGATGAGCAGCTTTCCTCTGCCATGTGCTTCTGTCCTGACGTTTCTCTCTTGGAGCCAGTCAACCATGGAATGAACCTCCTGGAACCAGGAGCCACAATAAATCTTTCCTCCTCTAAGTTGATTTTCTCAGGAATATGGTCACAACAATGAGAAGCTAACACAATATTCTATTCTGACTTTTATCACAATAAAATATTACTTAACTTTCCTATAACTAAAGCTTGTCTTCCAACCAGATTATAAAGTTCTGGAGGTGGGGGAGGCTGGCTTGTACCTGTTTTTCATCTTCCCTTTAATACCCAGCTCAAGGCTTTAACATAATAGGTGCTCAGTAAATACAAGATAGCCCAGTGAACATAGAGATTCCCTTCTTCTTCATGTTGTTTCCCTCTTTACTGAAAGTAAATGAAAAGAATGAATTGTTGCAATGAAGAATTAGCACAGGATTTTTGCAGACTAAAGCTTTTATTCCCATCAGTGGTCATTTCTTCTCAGAAGCTATTTCTCTGAGTCCTTTGCGGAAAGGACAGCCTCACTGATGCTCTGGGTGACGTAATCTATATTGCTGGCATTGATACAGGTGAAGTTAATCCGACCGTTCTTGGGAATGTAGATGTGCTTCTTCATGATCAAGTACTGTACCTGTTGGTCTGTAATAGTCACAGGATCTCAGGTCCTGGGGGGTGACTTCTAATTCCCTTCAGGACCAGGCAGGTTATGTGGGATAGAAAGGGTCAGCATTACTGGAGCCACTCCACTTTTCAAAGGAAATAATAAAAACCCAGAGCAAAGCTGTGGAGTGGTCACCTAGTCTGCAAAATGTAATGTTCCTGTAGAGGGATCTAAAGTCAGAATGAGGAAAGCCAGCCCCGCCTATGCACTTACAGCTAAGTCCAAGATAACCATGGGTCCCCGTCTGCTCAGTGATATGGTCCCAGGACCCAGGCGTACCCAGGAGCCGGAGCTTCTCCTTCACCTTTTCCTTGATCAGCATCATTTTCTCAACAACCACCTTTAGACTCAGCTTCCTGCCAAGGAAGGACAACAAGAAATGAGAGCGTGAGGTTGCCTCCCACCCACTTTCAGACCTCCTTGTTGCCTTTCCTCGTTCGCACCTTGTACAGCCTGGACAATGAGCCTGAAATTGCACCAGAGGGGCCTGGGCTTCGGGACAGTCATGGGGGCTGGAGCCTGCTGTAGCTCGAATTTTAGGAGTCTCCCAGAAGCCCACGCATTAAAGAATGCTCACCAGTTTCTGGTGCTGTTGGGAAGTGGTGGAACCTTTAAGAGCTAGGGCTGCATGGGAAGAAGGTGGGTCAATAGAGAAAGCCCAGAGGGGATATTGGTATGCTGACCCCTCCCTCTTCCTCTCTCTGTGCTTCCCAGCTATCAGGGAGTGAGCAGCTTGCTCCATGCATGCTCCTGCCATGACCTGCTGCTTCACCACAGACCCAAGCAACAAAGCAGTTGACATGGATGGAAACCTCCAAAGCTGTAAACAGCTAAACCATTCCCCTTTAAGGTGAAGCTCTCAGGCATATTATTAACTAACAGAAAGCTGGGTCACACAGATCCCGTATGAACTAAGCATACAAAGCAGGCTCATAGGCAGTGCTCGCTGGAGCAAGTGTTCAGACAGCTCACTGACTTAGCTCTAAAGTGAATGTCTTGCTGCCGTTCTTGCAAGGGCAAGCCTTGCATAGCCTCAGCTGCTGGGCTCCTAGGCTCTCATTAAACCTGATGAATGAAGGGAGACGGGGGCTACATGGGCAGAGAAAGAAGTGGCCAATCTGTAGGCACCACAGGGCTCAGGCTACCTGCCCTGCCCCAAGCCTCCGCCCTTACCACTCTTCCTGCAGCGTGGGGTTACAGAGGATGGTGGTGATGATACGAGACCCCCTGGCAGGAGGGTTCAGCCACAGTGCCTGGGCATAGCTCATCAGCTGGGACAGGACACACAGCAGCTCCTTGTTGTTGAGTGCCAGGACCACTAGGATGCCCACACCTTCATCTGCAGGGTGAGGAAAATGGCCACCCTCTGTGCCCTCCTCCAGGACCAGGGGCTTCACCTGTACCCTCCCCAACCTTGCACAGGAGAAGCTGAGCTCTGGAGACCTCACCCCAGCCCAGCTTGGCATCTGGCCCCGGGTAGTTGCCAGAGCCTCCTCTTCTAGAAAATGTTCCCAGAAACAAGAATCCTCAAGGAGGAAGAAATTTGAAAGGTCACCAGGTCCTACCCTCTCATCTTACCATCCAGGAAGCAGAAGGCTGAGCGGGTGAAATGATTTAACCAGTGTTGGAGTAGGTTGCTGGTTTTAATAACAGAACCTAGCGTTTGCCTTGCACTCTTCCCTTCTGCCTCCATCATGCTCTCTGGAGCCCTGGGCACCCTCCAGAGGTCAGATGATGTCAGCAACATCGCTGATGCTGTGAGAGCAGCACCACTTCCACCCCAGACTCTCCCTTCTCTTTCTGCCTGGTCCATACCATAAATGCCAAAATTCTTGGACAGAGACTGGCTGCAGAAGAACTCGAAGCCCCAGGATACAAAGTATTGCAGGATTCCAGCATCTTCTTCGAGGTCACCAGTGGATAAACCTTGACAGGGGATGTCAAAAAATGGGAATATCTGTTTGCTCTGAGGAGAAAGGAGAACCAAAGTATGAGACTGATGGAGGAGATGGCAGGCGGTGAGAGAGGAAGCTCAAGGGGGACACTGGGCTCACCTTCATGGTGGACATCACCTTTGCCCACTGAGATGGTGTCAACCTGCAGTCGACAGGGTTCCCGATCACAAGGATACAGCCACTCGGCACCTGCTGTGGGTGGAGACGGCCTGGTTGGGTGAGACACCTCCTCTCCCAAGGGGCACGGAGGAAGTGCTCCTCCATATTGGTTCCTACTAAAAGGCTTGGATGAATTGGGGTGGGGCAAGGAAAGAAAGACTGTGAGTCAGGTCTGGGGGAAGTTTCTGAGTGGAGGCCCCTACCTTTACCACACTGAGGAATATGTTGGTGTCCATGCGCCTCTGCTTGGGGTCCCAGAGGCAGTATTCGTAAACTTCAAAGCCCATGTCCTGGAAGATGAATCTGTGACTTTCTGTGGGAACAGCCCCCACCCCAACAGTGGTACAATGGAGAAGTGGAGACAGAGGTACTGGGGAATGGGGGTGGAGGGCATCGTCTGCCACTGTTCTCATGCCAGAGAAAGGTGACAAGAGTGAAGACCGTCATAAGGTGGGGATGAGCAGCCAGGATGGGGACCTCCGGTGGCCCTCATCGCGGGAGCACTCACCTTTGTGACATGAAACGATGCAAACTGTCTGAGCACCCCTGTGCCACACCCTGAGGAACTGGGCCCCAAGCTGGAAGGCACCACTCTCACCAACAGTGTGCACGCCCCCTGCCTGAGAGCAACATAAACAGGAGTGTGGAGCTGGTAACATCACCTCAGACTCTTGAGTGTGGTCTGGTTTTTTTCTTTCCAGTTTTGGGGATCAAAGCCAGGGACTTGCACGTGCCAAGCCTGTGCTCTACCACTGAGTTACACCCTGTACCCTTCCGTCTTGAGGAGTCCACAGATGGCTCCAGATTTGCATGTAGAGCCTGGCTCTGCCTGTCCCGGCTGACTCGGAGGATCTGCTGAGCCTCAAGTGCTGCCCCCTGCAGGTCCAGACCTCCATGGCCTTGGGCTCACCCTGTTCTCCACGATGGCTGGGCTGTGCTTGCCGAACAGGAGCTCCAAGGAGGCCTGGATGAATGATTTCAGGCCCATACCAGGCAGGTACTCGTAGATCAGAGAGGGGTCCTGGGCAATCTGCAGTCGTGTCTTGTGCACCACGGGTGAAACCCAGGGGAGGCCTTCATCGGTCATGCAGACTGTGGGAAGACACAGCGGTGGTTCCTTTGCCCCTTTAGAGCCTATGCAGACAACCCACCAAGTCTGGCCTGGGGCCCTTGGGCTCTGGAAAGTTGCAGCCCCTCCTTTTTGGGGGGCAATTCTAGGGACTGAACGCAGGCCTTTGCACTGAGCTATATCCCCAACCCTTGTTTTACTTTGAGACAGAGTCTCACTAAGTTGCCCAGGCTGATCTGGAAATAAGATCCTCATGCCTCAGCCTCCTCATTCACTAGGATTACAGGTGTGCACCACTGTGCCCAGCTAAAACCTATGCCATGTTAAAAGCTAGATGTTATATTCTAAGTGGGAGTTATAGATACATGAGGCTAAACAAAGGCAACCTTGACTTTCACAGTGAAAAGGGCTGGTTACATACCAATGGGTTCTTAGTTCAGGAATAACAAAGGAAGAGAGAGAAGGAGAAAGGGAGAAGGAGGGAAGGGGAAAGAGGAGAAGAAGAGACAAAGGAGTAGGGAGGACAGTTAGAGAAAGGGGTCCATGCAGGCCCCAAGCACAGAGACTGGAAGAGATCACGGTTCTTACCAAAGCCCCAGGAGCCCCTGCGGCAGGCAGAGGACACAGGACAACCTGGGACATTCTCTGCCCATGTCCCCCCTGGGAGTTCTGTTACCAAGCCCAGATGTTCCTGCCTGCACAGGCTTAGGCCCGGCCTCAGTGTTCAGCAGGGGAACACTGTTGTAGCCAGCACGTAGAGACCAGGCACCAGGGTTACCTCTGTAGACCAGGAATATCTTGTGAGGGTCATTGTCCTGTTTGTAGGTCTTTAGCAAGACGCCCTCCAGCTTCTGTGCCATAGGCACATCTACAAACACCGAAAGGGTGGGTGTGATGGAAAGGACGGTGGGGCAGGGACTCAGAGGGGGCTCGTTGTCCATGCGGGGCCAGAGGTCCAGGCTCTTTCCTGGGCAGACACTGCAAACAGCTGGTTTCCAGGGCAACAGAACCTCACAAGGCCAGCCTGTGGCAGTGATGTGAGGACAGGAACATTCCATCTTCCAGCAGGATCCCCGGGGAGGACATGGGGCAGTGAAGGATGGGATTCCCAGGCACCATCCTCTACCTCACTGCTGCCTCTGCCCCACGTTCTGCCATCCTGAACAACAAGCCCTGCCCACAAAACAGACAGGTGAGCGGGGCAGCCAGGCTGGGCTTCCCCTGTGGAAACAACAAATCCAGGTCACATAACAATATAAGTCCAGTGAACAGTCTTTAAAACTTCTACTTTCATTGTGCAAAAGGCCAAGTAAAAGTCCCAGATCACTCAGCAGTAGGAGTTGAGAGATAATTGGGTTTGCTTGTTTGTTTGGGGTGCCAGGGATAGAAGCAGGGCCTGGAACACACTGGACAAATGCTCCACCAGTGAACTATAGCCTAAGCCCCACAGGATAAATGCTGAAACCTTCTACTTTCATTTTGCAAAGGGCCCAAGATTTTAAAAGCAATAAAAAAGGGGCCAGGGATGAAGCTCAGCGGCACAGCACCTGCCTGGCAAGCACGAGGCGCTGAGTTGGATCCCTGGTACCAAAAAAGAGAAAGAAAAAAGAAGACCAAAATAAAAGCCTCCCCCTTTTTCTAAAACCTCTTTTTTAAAAAGCAATAAATAAAACGTCCTATATTCTTCTATACATCTTTTCAAAGTGTAATATGCAACTCAGGAAATCCATGCTATTTCTTTTTTTTAACACTTCAATTATTTTTATTTTTTTTAAAGGGGTAATGATATTTAATTGCCTATTTTCCACCAGTGGGCCAAGGATGAGGTGGAATGGGGAAGGGGTCAGAATACTTTTGGACAAGTAGTAGCTAGCTGAGCACACACTTGGTAGATGCTCCTTATGCCCTGGAGATAAGGCTGAGTCAAGGGAATATGGTGAGGCCAGGAGGAGCTCAGGGGCATTCTTCAGGGACTATTTCTATCAGGAACCCAGAGTCAAGCAGTGTGCGTTTGTGAATGATTTGGTGGTTATTACCAGTAAATGACGGTCACAGAGGCCGAGGAGCACAGTCACCCCTCAGAGCCATTCTCACATCTTGATTTCTTTTTGCTTTTGAGTAACGCCTTTTCTTTCTTTTTTCTTTATTCTTTCTTCCTTCCTTCCTTCCTTCCTTCCTTCTTTCCTTCTTTCTTTCCTTCCTTCCTTCCTTCCTTTCTCCCTTTCTCTCTCCCTGTCTTTCTGTCTTTCTTTCTCCCTCTCTCTCTCTCTTTCTCCTTCTACTAGAGATTGAACCCAGAGCCTTCTCACAGAGATACTTCCTCAGTCCTTCTTAGCTTTTATTCTGAGACAGGATCTCACTAATTCACTAACTTGGCCAGAATGGGCCTACTTGCAGTACTCCCAGGCTCCCAGAGTGCTGGGATTACAACTATGTGCCATCATGCCCAGCTTAAATATCTCTTTAAACGATTGTTGTAGACATTGTTGGATTCTGCCTAGGTGTGCTGTACCAGCCAATGTACCCAGTGCCTACCCTCTTGGAGAAATGCCCTTGGTTGGTGGGAACCCCTCACCTGGAGGCCACCTGGAAGGTTACACTCCCATCAACAGGGGCAACCAAAGACTACCTGACTCAGGCATACAAAAGCCAACTTTCTCGTGTTGGGTATCTCTGTGGCTTGTTGTACACCTCAGTGCCAACTCCCAAGTGAAGCCAAGGCTAGACTTGACCTGGGGCCACTTCCTTGCTTGGCCTTACCTATCACAACCTGCTTTACTCACTCCATTGCAGGTTTCTCCTGAAGGACACTAAGTCCTACCTAGGTTGGATCTTAAAGGTCCTGTGATGACCCAAGTGCTAAAGACTTGGCCTTCAGCTGATGGACTATTGGAAGGTGGGTGGGAACATGAGGCAGTGGAGCCTAGCAGGAGGAAGTAGGTCACTCAGGCTGTACCCTCAAAGGATCTCCCCCACCTCTTTCTCCCTCTACCTCTTCCTCTAGCTCCCCCCTTTCCCAGCTGCCTCAAGCAGCTCTGTTCCACTATTCATTCTGGTCATGACATTCTGCCTTACCACAGACCTAGAAACAATGGAGCCAAATGACCATGGACTGTACCATCTGAAATCATGGGCCAAAATACAGTAAATCTTTCCTCTTTTAAATGGCTTGCCTTTAAATTGCTTGCCTTGTATTTTGTCATAGCAATGGAAAGCTGACTACCATATATTCCTTCCCCAGATCATGTGTCCTCTGAATCCCTGTCTCAGCAGGTTGCACTTCCACAGAACCTGCCTTGAGGTAAATGATAATGAAAATAATTCAGATGATTATAGAAAAGTTTAAATATAAAGAAGTATAATTAAGTGCTGGTGATATAGCTCAATGGTGGAGCACTTGCCTAACATGCACAAGGTTCTGGGTTTGATCCCCATCATCCCAAAAGGGGTGTGTGTGTGTGTGTATGTGTGTGTGTGTGTGTGTGTGTGTGCATGTGTGTGCATGCATGTGTGAAACTAAGAATGCAAATTTACTTCATTCAATCTTTAACCACAGTCAGCATTTTGGTGTACATCTTCCAGTTTCTTTTCTATGACATTTATATCTTAGGATAATTTATATGAACATTTGCATGTAATTTTCTTAAGTGTTCATGTGGCTGAAAATGAGCCTAGATTTTATTTTTCACATAAATCCCAAGACACTTTCATATGGGTAATAATGAACACTGTATTTTCCAGGAATATAATTACCATATATATGAATCACTTCCTTCACTAGAGCATTCCTTCATTATAGCATTAAGCTCATTTCTTATATTGACCTTAAAAAATAGGAATTTCATTTCTAAATACCATCACAAAACACTAAAGGAGATATGCCAACTTAAGCTCAACTTCTCAAGAGTCTATGAAACATGACGGGAAAGTCTACAGGGAGATTTAGGAAATTCCTGATCCTTAATGTGATATAAGAATGATGTAGCCGATTACAGACAGAGTCTCTGCCCTCCGTGCACCCGTGGCAGACAGGAGGTCCTTACTCAGAAGCCCCAGGGACTGCTCTAGCTGGGGGGCGTGTGTGGCCCCTCCCTGCAAGCACCATGCTCTGAGTGAGCGAGTGCTCTAAGAGCTGCTGGTCCCACAGTTCGAGTCTGTGCTTTACTCACTACAGTTCCCAGTGAAACTCACAGAGAGAGCCAGACAGGAGGTCCTCACTCAGAAGCCCCGGGGACTGGTCTCACTGGGGTGCACGGGCGGCCCCTCCCTTTACGTACCCTGTGCCAAGTGAGCTAGTGCTCCAAGAGCTGCTGGTCCAGCAGTCCAAGTCCATGCTTTACTTGTGCCCAGACCCCCTAGAGGGTCACAGGTACAGGCAGTCTGTGATTGCTGCCCATCCGGCCTGCATCTGGTTCCTATGTGTGTCCTGAACTGACTGGAAACACAGAATCAGGTGGTTCACAAACTGTCGACCCTACAGTTTGTGTCTGGGTTTTGCCTGTACCCTGAACTGCCTGGGGACATAGGCCCACTGGACCAGGATTGTCACACCACTGCAACCCGAGTCTGGGCCGTGCATGTGCCCTGAACTGCAAGGAGATGCTGGTTCAGATGGTCTGCCATCAGCTGACACCAATGCATGTGTCTGAGACATGGGATAACTAGATACAGATCAACAACTGCCAGAAAACTGAGACTAAGTAGTGCTTCTCAGGGGACACTGGAGGGCAAACCTGACCAACAGGAAAACTAGGGACACTAGTGGCCTTTGCTATGCAGACACTGAAGAGGGAAACAGCTTTCTGCATCCGGTAGCAAACAAGACAAAACGAAGGACTAAAACACAATCCCAGAACTCCACCCCACTCAGAACAAGTCCAGGAGACATCGACATAGGAGAACATGGTAAACACATGCCTGAAATA
>NW_004955463.1:13636681-13643387 GCF_000276665.1 Chinchilla lanigera
AAAAAAAAAAAAAACCTCGGGACCCATTACTAGATATAATTTTCTTTAAGAGGTAAAAGATTTATATGATCTGAAGAGAAACAAGAGTATATAATTTTCTTTAATATAAGTCAGTTCTTGCCTTTTTTCTTTTAAAGATGAAAGTAACCAGCAAATGGTATCCTTGGTATTCATGTGAAATAGAAATCTTAAAAAATACTGTAACTAGATTCACCTATGATGACACTTATTATGCCAGTCCTTCTATTCTTTTGTTTAAAACAGGGTGTCACTATGTACCCCAGGCTAGCCTCAAACTCAAGGCAATCCTCCTGCCTCAGCCTCCTGAGTATGCTACCATATCCAGCTATGCCAGTCCTTCTAAATCTTGCAATTTGCATTTTTAGCCAGTGTTTAAAAAACAAAAACAAAAACAAAAAACAAAAAAAAAACCTGTGTTTCCCTATTCCCTTGGGAAATGTAGGAAGTACGACATCTCACAGTCCTGAATCTTTTCTTTTTGTCTTTTTGAGACAGGGTCTCTCTATCCAGTTCAGGCTGGCCTTGAGCTCACTTTGTAGCCTAAGTTGGTCTTGAACTTGCAATGATCCTCCTGCCTCAGCCTCCCTAGTGCTGGGATTATAGGCGTGCACCACCACACCTGGCACAATCCTGAATCTAAACTATATGGCCTCACCCCACACAAACAGAGATCAACGTGATTTTTGTTTGTTTTAAAAAAAAGGGACCCAGAATAGTTCAAAAAAGAATAATCACAGTAGCTAGAAGACTGTGCCTTAACAACATCAGGGATTTCACTAGCGCCTGTGTTAAAAGCAGCACCTAGCATAGACAGCTTAGTCTCTTTAGACACAGCTTCCTCTGCCCGTGAACAGGGCAAGACTAGCTGGCTTGTCTTCGAGGCCTCCACTGAGGGACACCATTTAAGCTCAGGGTTGTTCCTTGGCGCTGTACTTGGGCCAACAGGGAGAATCTGCATCTCCATGTGGCCTCGTTGGCCCATGTCTTTCGCTGAGTGTGAGATGGTTTCAGCCTTTGTCCCTTCAGCACAAACCAGTGCTAAGTCTTTATAATGATCAGTAATGAGTCATCCCAGTCCTCTTTCACATGCAGTTGTAAAATGACAGGCTGGGGACAGAACACCATGCACTCTGTGCTGCCATCCATGAAATGATCACTAGCTAATCGTCACTAAGCTTACATATGAAGTAAATTATATGTAGAGTTTTGCAAAAACACAGTAAAAAGGCTGCCCCTTTTGGCTTGGGAAGTCCCTCGACTCCCAAGCTTCATAGTACATTGGCCTTTGGCACCAAAATGTGCTGCTACAGTTACAGTCTCTCTTCCTGTTGATCTTCCTCTTCTTCCCAATGCCAGAGCTTCCAGGCCCTTCTCCGTGAGAGGTGGGCTCTGTGCAGCATTTCCAAGCGCTTGGATGCCACCTGCTGGAGGGAGGACGCCACCTGCCTCCATTTCCTCCTCACCCACCTTCGCTTTGAGCCAGGCGCTTGGTGTTTCGGAAACCTCTTCCTGTAGCTTGTTGCACCATCAGCAGGCCCTTTGTCCTTGACGTGAACTTCATCAATTAACATTTCAGCTGTGACAATTTTAACAGGTGTGCCAATGAGACATTTTTATGCTGCAAGTAACAACACAACAACAAGAACCATAATAAAAACCCATCCCCAACAAGCCAGAGCAAGACGCAACAGAGAGAGAAAGAGAAGAAGATTATGAGTATGAACTCTGGCTCACCAGGGCATGGTATCTCCGACTTCAGTCGCAGTTCAGCCCACGGGGTCGAGGTGTTATTTGGGGTCCAGTTTTGTTCTCTGTCGCCTTTTTGGCTTTGACCCCCTGAGCTTCAGTTTGGTTCTCTGACTGACTCTGGGCACAAGAGCAAAAGCATACGCAGGACAGGTGCAAAACCACGCACATTTTCAGGCTCAACACCGCTGCAAATGCAAAACTGGTGCCAAGTCCTGAAGAACTGTGTGAGGGAGTTGTGGATAACAATCAAAGGGAATTCTGTGCAACTTCTACATGTGGGAAAAGACACATCCGGTAACAAGGAAGGTACAGAATACAGAGCGAAGCGAGGAACATTGCAGAGAAAGATATATTCACACGTATCTGCTTGGTGTATACAGATCCTCTGGAAGGATATGCGGGGAGCCAGTTACTATAGATAGACATGGGGATCTGGTGGAAAGAGATGAGAAGGAAGGTTGATTTGTTTTTCACTATGTGCCACTTTGTAACTAAAAAAACTTTTTTGTAGGGCTGGGGATTGAGGCCAGGGCCTTTTCACTGAGCTGCGTTTCCAGACCATGATGGGCTTACAACTGATGGGCAACTTGTAACACCGAGCTGAACTGAACCAGCGTGGTGCTGGGTGTGGAAGGCCTACCTGAGGATTGTTGCCCGCAGCATAAAAAGGAGAACTGGGGAGAAAGAGTTGGGGCTGTTGGTTCTCCTGGAGGAGCTTGTCATGCTGGCTTTCCCGATATGAACTCTGCTGTCTCCTCACCAGAGGAGCTCAGGGCCTTGTAGCTGAGAATGGCTGCGGTTCACTTTGGGGAGGCTCTGGTTCTTACTTTGAGCATCACTTCCTGGCTCCAGCGGGGAAGATGGTGCACTGTTCAGTCTCCTGGAGAAGCTTGTTGTGCTGGCTTTCCTAATGTAAACTTGGCTGTTCTCATTGTCGTAGAAGCTTGGGACCTCACTGTTGCTGCGGATGGCTATGGTACTTTTGTGGGGAGCTCTGGTCCCTACTTTGAGCTCTCTACCTGGCTCTAGTACAGATCCCTCAGCCTGCCGGCACAGATCCTTCATCCCGCTGGTGCAGACTTTCTAGTTTCTGCCACTGACCTCTGGGCCTTCCCAGTGCAGAACTGTGAAACAGATTTGCATGAGACATTATCGCGGGCTCTAGGCTTCCAGTTGGACTCATAGCAGGTGTTGTCGTGGGCTGTAGGTCTTCAGCTGGACTCATGCAGGATATTGCCATGAGATCCAAGTCCTCAGCTGGATTCTTTGGATCTTTAGTGTGTGAACAGATTTCCTGCACTCTTGTACTAGACTCTTTAGGTGACTACTATAAAATAATCCTATAAATAATGTGTCCTGTATTAAATGCTTTCCCTTGCAAATTCTGACTACAACACAGCCCTGAGAAAAAAATTTTTGTTTTGAGACAGACCTTTGCTAAATTACTACATATTGTTCATGCTCTGCTAGTACTTGCAGTCTTTCTGCCTCAGCCCCCAGACTGCTGAGATTACTGTAACTTTCAAATGTTAAACCATGTGCATAGATTTCCCATTCAAAAATCACATTTATATGTTTTTATAAGGTTGCAGGCTTCCAGACATCGTATCCTTTCTACCTAGAGGGAGAGATGCATCTCTTCTGGCTCCCTGGAAGAATGAGGACAGTTCCCCCCAGAAGCTTGGTCCTTCTCCTTGGCTTCAGTGGAATCGCAGACCCCCTTTGTCCCTCATGGATGGGAGAGTGTAGAGCAGCCACCTAGAGCTGAGGGTGTTGCCAATGCCTCCGAGCTGAGCCCAGGAGGACTCCTCAGAGATGACAGGTGCTCCTCAAGCAGGAGAGGAGACACGGACCCTGGGGAAGGCAGGCAGCAGGTGGTCACTGCTTCATCCATGACAGTCTTGGACACCACCCCTCTCGGGGCTAGTGTTTTGTTTGTTGGCTTTGTGCTTCCCAACCGGATGGCCCTAGGTGGACACTGTCCCATGGTGCACCCAGGGGGAGCAGAGGCAGGGAAGTTGGCTCGTGCCAAAGTCCCCCGCCTGGTGACTGGTCGGCCAGCAGTGGGGGATGGCATGTCCATATACTGAGTTCCCATCTCTGACCAGACAGCACAAACGTGCTGACATTTTCTAGACTAGCCTGTCATTGCCTGCATCTTGAAGGACAGTGGTGATGCTCAGCCTCCTGCAGCCAGTTTCCAGGGGTTCCTCGTGAACTGCATGACCTCAGGATCAACACTGCCACAGTCATCCAGTCCTCTCAGTGCCCCCACTGCCACAGGCACTGGCATCCACCTAACAGCTCACAGTTGGTGTAGAAGCCAGGGGTCCATACTCCTGAAGCCCCTGTAAGAAGAACCCTCATCCTACCAGCAGGCAGCACATGCGCGTGGCCCTCAGACGTCTCCCAGAAGAGTGGCCTGGGCTCCTCCCTGCCTCTCTGCAGCACGCAGCCCTGAGACCTACTGACACAGAGTCAGGATGGCATGGACAGAGCGAGGTCTTTGGGGCCAGGTAGATCTGGATTCCCAGCACAGCCCCAACCCTTCACGTCTCTGTGGCCATAGGCAAGTTGTTTCAAACCTCTCGGCCTCTGTGTGTACATGTTTTAATGCAGGATTACAAACAGGTACAGAGGGGCTGGGGATTTAGCTCAGCGGCAAAGCGCCTGCCTGGCAAACGCAAGGTCGTGAGTTCGGTTCCCGGTACCGGAGAAAAACAAAACAAAAAAAAAAACAGGTACAGAGTTGAGTGAGGTTTGTGGAAATGGGGCATTCCTGGCCTTTTACAAGAGATAAGGACTATAGAAGGGAGATCTAAAGGGAATTCTGGAGTTTATAGTATGGGGTACTTGGGAAGTCCCTTGAAGTAAAGCTAGCATTTGAACAAGCTAGATGGTTATTTTTCCCCTACAGATAATGCTTGGGTTCTGGTGACCATGGTCACCTCAGAGGCTGCTAAAGTGGAGTAGCCCCCACAGGCACTCCCGCCTTGGGCCCTCCGACCAACGATAAAGGAAAATCCATTGGGACTCATGGAAGAAAAAGTTCTGTGTTGCTTACGCAAAGAGCTCATTCCATTGCCCGGAACACGCCATGGTCGAGTAAATGTCCCCAAAGGTTCCTGTGCTAAGGGCGTGGTCCCCAGCCCAGGACACTCTTGAGAGGTGCCAGAACCTTTGATGGGGGAGGTCTTCGGGTCCCTGGAGTGCACCCTCAGGATATTGTGGGACCCCAGTCTCGGCCTCTTTCCCTCTCTGGCCAAGAGGCCATGCACGAGCTTTGCTCATCTGAGGATGTAGCATCACAGGGCCAAAGCAATAGGGCCAACCGGTCATGCACCAAAACCTCTAAAACTCTGAACCAAAGCAAATGTCTTCTTTTAATAAGCTGGTGATTGCAAGTATTTGTTACAGTACCAGAAAGCTGACACAGAGTAGGAACTGAAAAATAATTGTGCTTTACATGCATGGCCACACAGATGTGGTGTGCTTTATAGAGGTAATGATTGTGTGTTGCTTCTCTTCCCGTTTGCTCTCCTATGTATGCAAGGATATTCAGGAGTGGCCATGGTCATTGTTGGTCCCTACACTGCAGGATCATGAGCAGCTGCTTTAATGCAGAGAAGCATGTGGCTCCCCGGGGACCTTAAACCCTGAGATAGCCTGGGTGTGACTTCAGTTGCTTCTTTGTGGGGATGGGGGAGCGAGTTTTGAGTTGCATGTGGAGCACTGTGCTGTTAGCTGGGGCCCTTCTTGGAACTCTGTGTATGGGGGAAGGTACGCAGGCTAGTGAGCAGCGAAAGGGCAGAAGGTGGTAAACTTTTATTGTGTTTGCCCAGAAACATTTTTCCTACTTCTGGTGACAAACTCCCGCCCCTCCCATGAGTCACCGAGAGTCTCAGTCCATTCCCGCTACTACAACAACGTCCCTTGGACTCAGTGATTTGTAAACAACAGAACTTTATTAGTCCCAGTTCCAGGGGCCAGAAAGGCTGGGATCCAGGCAGCAGCAGATTCCAAGGCCTTGCTCTCTGTTTCAGAGATAGTGCCTTCCTGCTGCGTCCTCCTCCTTTATCAGGACCTTAACTCTGCTCCCAAAGGCAGCCCACAGGACTTAGTCACTCCCCAAAGCCCCACCTCCGAATACTACACACGGAGCAATAGGTTTCACCCTGAGAGCTCTGGGGGACAGTGACATTCAGGGCACAGCGGCCACCCTGAGAAGATGCATGGCTGCACCTGGCCTGATGGGGACCTTTCCCAGCATCTAGGGTCAGAGAAGAAGGAGGAGGAGAAGCCCTTTCACTGCTGTCCATCGTGGAATTTTAATAAAGCAATCCTAGAGCTTCCTGCCCCTGACATGAAGCAGGAAAAAACAAAAGCCAACTGTATGCAGAGGGAAAGTGGACAGAACTGCAGCTGACTCAGACCTCTAATTCCTGTCAGTGTCAGTTTGGGGTCTTGGGTCACAAGCAACAGAAAGTGACTCAGATTGATTTAAACACGAGCAGCACTTACTGAAGGGATATTGGGTAGCTCACAATTGATGGTTTTGTTTTTGCAGACTGAGGACTGAACCCAGGGACTTTGAACAGAGGTCCCCAGCCTTCTTTAAATGTTTTATCTTGAGACAGGGTCTCACTAAGTCACTAAATCGCCCAGGCTGAACTCAGACTGTCCATTCTCCACCTCAGCCTCCTCGGATGCTGGGATCATGGGGTGCACTACCACCACCAGCACCGCACCGAACTGAGCTGGAGATTTTGAAGTACAGTGTACAGCAAGACCAAGATCAAACCTTAAAAGGAAAACGGTGAGGATTCCACCCCTGAGCACCAGAGGGCGCTCTGGCAGGTCTGCCCTGACTCTTCTGCTAGCCTCTTCTTGGTCGGTCTCAGACAGCGAAGGCGTCCGATTGGCTGAGCTCACTCTT
>NW_004955463.1:13646320-13651120 GCF_000276665.1 Chinchilla lanigera
TTTTTGGATACTACTGTGAAAGGTGTGGTTTCCCTAATTTCTCTCATTGAATTTGTTGGTTTTCTACAGGAATGCTATTGATTTTTGAGTGTTGACTTTGTATCCAGCTATGCAACTGAAGTTGCTTATTAAATCTAGAAGTCTTTTGGTGGAGCGTTTGGGGTCTGCTGTGTAGAGTATCATGTCATCTGTGAATAATGACAATTTCACTTCTTCCCTTCCTGTCCTTATTCCTTTTATTTCTCCCTCTTGTCTTGATACTGCAACCCAGTTCATCAAGAACAGCATTCAGAAGAGACCAAAAGATCAGGAATTAACAAAGCTTCATTGAGCCGGCTGACAGACAATCCCTAACCGGGAGCCAGACAAGATTTCTGCCCCGATCTGGGTGTTACCTTGGGCTTAAGTACATTTTAGGTTTCCATAGTAATCATTACCTCATTCTTGGGAATCTTGCAAGAATGTCACACAATTATCACAAAGTTTACTTCTCCGAGAAGGTCAGATAGCCAAATTCCAAATGACCATTGCAGTTTAACTTTTAGCCCACTTCCCAATCTGTCTTGTTTATTCTGTTCCCATTTTATGACTCTGCTCTGCTTTAAGTGAGTTGATAACTAACCAAGGCAAAGAGGTGAAAAGTGGGGGTCAACTACAGCTTAAGTGAACTTTAAGTGGCTTCTCTTAATATGGAATTAAAGACAGAAAATGGAGTCTCTCTTGCCCTATTTGTCTAATTACTGTGGGTAATGTTTCCAGAACTATATTGAATAGGAGTGTGACAGTGGACATCTTTGTCTTGTTCCTGATTTTAAAGTGAAAGCTTTCAGTTTTTGTCCATTTGATATGATGTTGGCCATTGGTTTGACATAGATGGCTTTTATCAGATTGAGGTAAAGACCATCTACTCTAATTTTCTGTAGGGTTTTTATCATGACTGAGTGTTGGACTTCATCACAAGCTTTTTCTGCATCTATTGAGATGATCATGTGATTCTTTTAGCTCTGCTGTTATGGTAGGATATGTATGATATTATATTTATTGATTTGCATATATTAAACTATCCCTGCATTCCTGGGATGAATCCCACTTGGTCATAATATACAGTCTTCTTGATGATTTGCTGTATTCTGTTCACTAGTATTTTATTGAGGATTGTTGCATCTATGGTCATTAGGGAGATTGGCCTCTAGTTCTCTTTTTTGGTTGGTTCTTTGTCTGATTTTGGTATCAGGGTGATACTTGCCTCCAGTAATGAGGTAAATTAAATTTCAATTTAATTAAAGAGTTTAAGAAGTATTGGCATTAAATCTTCTCTAAATTTCTTATAGAATTCAGCTGTGAATCCATCAGGACCTGGGCTTTTCTTTGTTGGTAAGTTTTAATTATGTTTTCAATTTCATTGACTGATATTAGGTTATTTGGGATATTTATGTCTTCTTGATTCAACTTTGGTAATTTATATGTATCAGATTTTTTTCTTTTACCAAAATCAATTGGCAGTGGCACACATCTATAATCCCAGCTCCCTGAGGAGCTGAGCAAGAGAAGCTAAGTGTGAGCTGAGCCTTGAGAACTTAGTGACTTAGCAAAATCTTGTCTCAAAATAAAAAAATAAATGAACCAAAAAAAAAAGAACTGTAGCTCAATGCAAAGGCCCTTGGTTCAATCCCATGTCACACAACATACACCAAAAGGACAACTGGAAGATTCAATATGCTACCATCGGAGCCCCCAACGTGCTCAGGTAAGCAGTATCCTGCTCCATCTTTTCTCTCAGTGCAGGCAGTCACAGCTGTGTCCCTATCTCAGGGACTTGGTGCCTGGGCCAGGCTCCTGGAGCTCACTCCTCCACCCCTCCCACAGCTGTGATTCAGCCCCTCCATCCTTGGTTCAGTGCCCGTGCCCACCAGCACCTTCCAGTTTTCCTCAGCACACATAAAGGCAGCCTCACCTCCAGCCCTTACCTCATGTACCCATCCCTCAGGCCAGCTGGTGACCAGGGCCTGAGAGTCAGACCTGGCCTGGAGGGGAGCTGGGGGGCAAAGTGCTCAATGTTACATGAGGATAGGAGCAGCCCCTAATAGGCCACCTTGGGCACCAACATAGTGACAAGTTGGGGCTGAGAAGGGCATTTGTGGGAGGGCTGTGGAAGACTGGCTCCTGAGTAGCCAGGTCCTCTGATGGTCATGGAATGGGGCATTGGAAGATGAGCGACAGCCTGGCCACCCTCTGCGTCTGCCCAAGTCTCCAGACACTGACCAGAACCCTGCTCCACTCTGCTCCCAAAGTGGGGACTGGTCTTACGTGTCCGGCGCTGAGCCAGAGCCTAGAGAGAGTTCTGGACGCAGTGCTCCTGGGGCCCCGGGTAACAGCAGCTGTTTGTACACCAAACTCCTCCACCCTCCTCAGAGCCAGAGCTGTGGGCGGAGCATATTGCCAGGGTCCCCACCTCTCCGCAGCCGCGTGCATCTCCACTGAGCCAGAGCAGCCTCTCTTGGCGGGGCTGTAAACCCCAACTGCGCAAGCGGAGCCCCCTGTGGCCTCAGCCTTCCTGTGTGGCTCTTCCTTCCCAGGGAGGCTCCCTCCACACGCTGCTTCCCAGGTCTCTGGGACACAGCTCACTTTGACTTTGCTTTGAGCTCACTTTGGCTTTGCTTCGATCGGCTTTGCTTGTTCCTTCTTTTATTTATTTATTTATTTCTCTCAGCTTGGCGTGGTGGCACACACCTGTAATATACCCCTGTAATACAGACACCATGGAGGCTGAGGCAGGAGAAGATCCTGAGTTCAGAACAAACCTGGGCTACATAGCAAGTCCCAGGACAGCCTGAGCTATATAGTGAGACCCTGTTTCAAGAAGCAAAAACAAAACATTGGTCCTCCTCATCAGCTTTAGCCAGTGGATTAAGGATCAAATCCGTTTGCCTCAGCCAGATATGGCGGTGCAGCTCTGTGGGAAGCTGAGGAAGGAGGATTGCAAATTCAAACCCAGCTTGGGCAACTTAATGACATAGTGAGAACTTGCCTCAAAAAAAAATTTTTTTTAAAGAGCTAAGGATGTAGATCAGTGCAACGGCCCTGTGTTCAATCCCCAGTACTGAAAAAAAAAATCCCTTTGTCCCTGTCACACAGTGAGGACGCCCCACTGTCTCTGCTGTGTACGTGCCTTCCACTGGCTAGAAGCAAACCAGGTCCCACCTTCAGCAGGAAGGGTTACGTAGGACCAGGTCATTGGGGTTCATCTCAGAACTGTCCCTGCCACAGTGGCCAAGAATTTCTGGAGAGAGCAGCCTTTCCCTGCATGAAGATTGCAGTGGGTGAAAATTTTTTTTAACTTTTAAATTTTTCATTAGTATGTGTTTGCATAATGATTATACTCATTGTGGGGAATTCATACTTGTATATAATACATCTTAATTCTTTGAACTTGTCCTTCTCCTCCCCTCCCTGGAGTAGGTGATAACTTTGTAAGACCAAGCTCTCAAAATGTTTCACACTCGGTGTGGTAGTGCCTGCCTATAATCCCCATCACTCAGGAAGCTGAGGCAGGAGGATCCCTGTGAGTTCAAGGCCAGTTTGAACTACATAGTGAGATTTTTTCCCAAAACAAACAAAAGTTTCACATGTGCTTCTCAGTGTAGTGGACTGGACGGTGCTCCCCTGAAAGATGTTCCGCTGGGGGCCTCAGAATGTGACCCTGTATTGAAGAAAAGGTTTTGATCAGCATAATCCTCAAATCCAATGACCTTTATAAGAGACAGAAGGGAGAAGACATGCAGGGACACATAGAGCCTGGAGCAGTGTCTATAAGCCCAAGAATGTCAAGGACTACTGGAGTTCCAAGGAGGGAGGACAGAGGCGTGGGGGTTCCCCTTAGCACCTCCAGAAGGAAGCAGGCCCGCCAATACCTTGATTCTAGACTTCTGGCCCCCCAGATCTGTGAGAGATGTCCCCTCTGTTGTTTGAACCCATCAGGGTCATGGTTATTGGTGTTAGCAGCCTTGAGGAACTCACTCACTCACTGGTATTAACCTTCAGAGGGATCTATGTCCAGGAGAAGGCCTTTGTGGCCTCAGATGAGACAACATCTCTGACCCTATAGATGCATCAGTTCCCATAGTCACAAGGCCCTGAGAGGTCCTGGAGCAGAGCAATTTTATGGCCAGGTTAGCGTAAACTGCATTCTCACACAACCTGGGAGATGCCCACACAGCTCAGAAAAGCAGGCATAAGCTCGACACCCTGCAGAAGGTGTAGCTCCCCGTACCTCTCCTTTACTAATAGATTTGCTCTGGGCTCAGCTACTGTAAATAAACAAATAAGCCCCAAATAACTGTAGCTTAAACAAGATAGACATTTCTCTTTCATTTCAGGGTCTTAACCACAAGCAGTCTAGGACCAAAGTGGGGTCTACACTAACTGAACCCAGGTACCTTCCAGCTGGTTCTTCTGCCACCTGACCTAAGGCAACTGCCTCCGCTGTCACCATCACATCTGCATTTCAGCTAGTGGTGAAGCAAGACAGGGACGTGGAAGATCTTCCAGGGACATGCTTCCGGCTAGAATTTGGTCACCCAACCACACCTAGCTGCAAGTGGAACTACAAAAACTGTTTTGACTTAGCAGGCCCCATCTCCAGTTAAGCCTTAGGATTTACATTTTGAAAAGAAAAGTAACAACAGGTAGCAACTTCTGCCCACAGGGACAACAAACCCAAGGTCTGATTTCACCAGTGGCCTCTCCTTTTTTTTTTTTTTTTTTTTTTTTCACACCTGATCATTCCCTTCTTACAGACTG
>NW_004955463.1:13652024-13652951 GCF_000276665.1 Chinchilla lanigera
CTCTCTCTCTCTCTCTCTCACACACACACACACACACACACACACACACACACACACAAGCTGCTAACGGACTAAAGTCCCTCATTTCTTACCCCTCTCTCCTATCTGGCCTTTGTAATTAAATTCAAGACATCTCAGATTTTTTTTTAAAGAGAATAAAAAATTTTTTAAAATTATTAAAAACGATACAGGATTCAAAACAAGACGATAGAAAATTAACAATAGTTGTTATATTGCATATTGTTATTTTCAAAGTAGTTGTTCACATTACCAGATATAGGCATGCAAAATTGATTTAAAAATTAAGCATTAACTGTTACTTTCAATAAACCAATAGAAATTAGTAGTACAATTATCTTAGCTATCTTGTGTATATATTTTTCCTTTTCTTCTTTTTTTCCTTTTTCCTTTCCTTCACCCCAGTTGTTCTTTCATTTTGAGTAGTTACTTTCCCTTTCACAATATCCACTGTATGTTTTGGATTTTATTTACTCTTTGTTTCTTACACTAGGGAGACAATACAGTGTTTACACATGCAGGTCTGATTTATTTCACTTATGAGTATGGTCTCTAATTGTATCCATTTACCTGTATAAGCCTCAAGTTTATCTTTCTTTATAGCTGAGTAATACTTCATTATATAAAAATACCACATCTTTTTTAGCCATTCCTAAGTTGATGGGCATTTGGGTTGTTTCCAAGCATTTGCTATGACAAATTGTGCTGCTACAAACATGAGTGCACATATATCACTGTAGCATGATAGTTTTATTTCTTCTGGGAAGATACCCATAAGGGGAATACTTGGGTCAAATAGCACTTCTAATCCTAGTTTTTTGAGGAATCTCCACACTGATTTCCACAGTGGTTGTACCAGTCTACACTCCCATCAACAGTGGAGTAGGGTTCCTTTTTCCCCACAGCCTC
>NW_004955463.1:13659211-13672825 GCF_000276665.1 Chinchilla lanigera
GCTGACCTTGAACTCACAATGATCCTCCTGCCTCAGCCTCCCAAGTGCTGGGATTACGGGTGTGCACCACCATGCCCAGTACCAGTGGCCTCTCAAATCTGAGCCCCTGAGGTGGGAGAAAAGGCCCAGAAATGGAAATCCAGGAATGGAGGGCACCCCCCCCACCCTTCTGGCCGGTGACAAAACACGGAATCTTTGGAGGCAGCAGGAATAAGGAATGCTGCCCCTTCCCCTTCACACCTCTGGTGATGCTTGAGCTGTGTCTCCAAAAGATGCACTGAGCTTCATTCTGAAACTTGTCATTGTGCCCATATTTGGAAACAGGGCCTTTGCTGATGCTGTCAATTGAGGTCACACCAAGTCCGGCTGGGCCCTAACCCAAAAACTGAAGTCCTTTGAAGAAAAGAGAAATCTAGACACCAACAGACAAGGAGAGAAGACTATGTGAAGCAGAGGCAGAAGCTGGAGCCCTGCATCTGCAGGCAGACAGCTCCAGCACCAGTAGCTCTTGGGGACAACGTGGCCCTGCCAGCACTCTGATTTTGGGCTTGTAGTCTTCGTAGCTGGAAGAGGACAAATGTCGATTGTTTTAAGTCACCCAGTTTGAGTAATCTGCTTCAACATGCCTAGTGCAATACACCACCTCTCTATCCTGATCCCTTGGGACCTAGGCTCACAAACCCCGACTAAAATGAACTTACGGTCTTGACATCTGCTCTATACCATCTACATACCTTTGATCTCCCCCACTAAATACTGCCTCAGTCATGACCCAGCTGTCCCAACCCAGACCCGAAAGGGATGACGGTCCTGCTGAGGTCTGGTTTTGAAGACCATGTGAGAATGTGTACAAGCCGTGGCTTCGAAGCTGACCAGTCTCCTCTGCTGTAAACTGGTGGGCAGGGGTCTGACTTGGGGTCAGGATGAGTCTGGGTCTCCTGGTTTGGTTCCTGCTTATTTGGCCCACTGTTTTTGGGTCACAGCAGGCACACCCTGCCTGGTCTTTCATCTAGATTTCCCACCTCAGACAGATTCCCTCGGCTTCATAGTGCTGCCCTTAGAAGTCCCCCTCTGGCTATTCCATGCCAGACTCCAGTTTGCCTGTGTCCCATATTTCAGCCTTTCCTGAGCGTCTTTATTTAGTTACTTATTTTGGTTTTCTATTTTTAAGAAGGAAAGGTTTATTTAGCTCACAGTTTGTAGAGGTTTCAGTCTGTAATCGGCTGGCTCCAAGGCAGGGTGACACATGGCAGAGGGGCAAAAGCTCATGGGGGTGGAAGACAGCAAAAGCAGTTGAGAGACAGAGAGAGAGAGAGCACTATTTTGGTTTTTGGAGACAGGGTCTCACTATGTAGTTCAGAAGGACCTTGAAGCCACTACCTAATGCTGGACTTGAACCTGAAGTGATCCTCCTGCCCCATCCTCTGGCCATGATTGCAGGCATATGCCACCACACCAGGCTCCTGACTATCTTTATGAAGTGTGATCAGAAATAGCATAAATGCTACTGCCAAGTGCCAGCCACCAGAAAGCCAGGTTTGTATCTGCACTAAGGATCCAGCATCCTACAACCTCTAGCTCTTCTTGCACGTCAAGATCACCATGAAAGGTAAATGTTTTGAGCTAATTCAAGACATGCAAACAGCCGTAAGAGTGCACCTGAAGACACTCACAAAAGAGGACATCCAGAACTGCTTCAGAAAGTGGCAAGCATGATGGGATAAGTGTGTTCAAAGCTGGGGGGGTATTTTTGAGGGAGATTAATGGCAGTGTGCTTTTTACTCTCATCATTTTTTCCTTTAAACACACACTATTTTTATATCACATCTCATATTTCTATGGCCTCTTGCCGTTCTGATGGGGGGGCCCTTTGGGAGGACTGTGCTTTGCCTCTAAGAGAGCAGCCTGGCCAGTGTGCCGTTGTGCCTCACAACTGCCATGGGAGGAGGGGTGGTGCAATGCCACTTTTGCGTGGGGTGGGGTCCAATCTGCCATGGAGAATCGCAGCCCAGGACTTCATCCAACCTTAGAAGAGCCTCCCAGGAACCTCCTACAGGCAGGAGAGGAGAGAAAGCTCTAGTCTCTGTGGAGAGAAGCTGTTTCTGCGCCATGACAGCTGAGGAATGGAGGCGATGTGGAATTACAGCCCAGTGATTGCTCGGGAAGGCAGCCGCTTGCATAGCACCCCCCCCCTAGAACCTGCCCCGAGTGCCCTGCGAGGGTGCTGCCAGGCTCTCCCTTGCCCTAATTCTGCGTGCTCCTTTGCAGTGTGCCCAGTCGGTGACCTTTGCAAAACCCACTCATTCCTCATTCTTTCTCCAACTCAATCTTCTTTTCCTGTCTGCTATGTCCTTGGTCGTAAGCCTTCACAGCTCTAGATTCAGAGCACAGTTGTTTGTCTTCCATGGTTCAATGCCTGGGCTTCGTGCTAGTGCAGGCAGCCTGGTCCCCATCCAAGGATGTAAATCTCCCTCAGTTTGACACCTGGCTACAAGTTGCTGGAGAAAGAACCAGAGAGGCTGCCTTTCCAGCTGTCAGATGCGCCGGTGACGATCTGCAGGTGGCATGCACAGCCTCATAGAAGTCTAAACACTGCGGAGGAGCCTACAGTTGGCACAGGTCCACATCAAGCGAGACCCAAGCTGTGTGAGTTAGCGGATGCTATTCAAGGAGAGTTCTATAAACCAGAGGCTCCTCCTCCAAAGTCATTCTTCTCCCCTACCCAGGACAGGCTGGACAACTTTCCTCAGTGATGCTGGGAAAATATCCAGAGACAGGGAGAAGAGGCCTTCTTATTTATTCCTGGACTCAAGCAAGACTTCCTTTTCCCCTAAGTGTCATAGTTCAAAAGTTGCCAAGAAACCTTCCACATCTCAGAGATCTCACACTGGTCTGGAGTGGAAAGGGGAAAGTCATCTTTGGTATGCAAACATCCTGAGAAATAAAACCTGGGCTCAAAGGGAAAAGGGAGCAGCGCAGACCCACTCCAATGCACAGGGAACACCCATATGTGGAAATGCACTGAGCTCCTGAGATCCAACCAAGGTTTTATTGCTCTCAGGCCCCTGAACCCAGCCTGTGCATTTCTCACAAGCACAGTAAATAAACATTTGCTGATTTATTGGGTAGGCTGTGGATAGGATGAGACCATTGCCTTGTTCATGGAATTTAAATAAGAACCCATAAATGATTCAGGGATTTCCAGAGAACTCTTCTTTCCATAGGAAATGTGCCCCATAATGGGTGTAAACATTGAAAAGAGGAACAAAAAAAGTTTCAACAGGCTCAGTTATGACTCCAGTTCTGCTTCAAGAGGAAAATACAGATTTCTGCATCCCAGAAAGACAATGGGAAAATAAAAAGAGAAAGATCAATCCCGAGACCTTTGCCCACCTCAAACAATGCCCTGTGCTTCCAAATACAAACACACAGAAAGTACAGAACCATACAGCCCCTGCTGGCAACGATCCCACCAAGGCTCTGCCATGTGGCCAATAACAAGTGCTCCACACCCTGGCTCTGGACATAGCCAGTGGATTGCGGATGACCTAGAGTGAGCATGACTTTGCTCCTCACTTGGAGCTAGATTCAGGAGTTTCAGGAAGGGTAGGGATGGGGTAGGAGAATCCAAGGCTCCAGCTCACTCCCTTCGACTTTTCATTTTTTGTTTTTCGCCCAAACAACTTTTCATTTTTTGTTTGATGAAGATTAGGAAGAAAGGGGCCAGACAAGTCCTAATTTACTGCCTCTGTCTAAAGCCAGCTCTGAGTCAAAGGGAGGAGAGCAAGTGGATTATGAAAAGAAAACAAATGGAGAAAAAAGAGGGTAAAGGATAAACTGCATTCGGTAATGTTTATTAATTTGATTTTAATGGAAAAAAGGGATCCATTCCAATGGTTCACCTTCCTGTGAAGCCTGCAGTCCCCCCACACTCTGAAGTCCTTCTGACACTGCTGTGAGGTAGATCAGAGCTGTTCGGTGTCTAATGTGACAAGCACTGGGGCACAGAGAGCCACGGGGAGGGACACAGGGACGGATCCCTGAACCTCGGCCTTTTCAAGCCTCCTGCCATCAGCCTGGGCCACAGGGCCTGCAGACACTGAGGGGTTCACTGCAGTCAGGTTGGAGCTTGGGGTGCCCTCCTTACCCTGTGCTCTCAGCACACATGTGAGCGAGGCCACGGGGCTGCTCCCAGGATGGCTGGGCACAGCTGGCCCAGCAGCCCAGCTGCTGAGGTAGTAGTGTGTTCAGGGGTGAAGCTCAGGAACCTTCTCAGGACAGTGACTGAGCACTTAGTTCAGGGTCTCCCTCCCCTCCCCACTTCACAGCATAGTCAGTAGGTTGCAGAGAACAGAGTTCCAAAACTGGAGCACGCGAGGGCTCACTGGGAACAGAGGCCAGAGGCTTCCAAAGGAGACATCCACGGAGCTGTTTATTGTCCTTCAAGCCTAAAGAGCTCCCTGGAAGCCCTGGAAGGTGGAGATAACATATCTTAGGGTGGGAACAAGGGCACTGGAGAGAAGGAGGAGCCCTCAGGGGGCCCTGGGAAGCATATTATATTTAACTACACAAAATCATGGGGACCAGCCAGGTGCAAAAATCCCACCGCAAACACCCACTCGGCCTCCGAAGGAGGACGCACAATTCCCACGCACAGTTCCTCCACCGCCGCTGTTTGCATCTGGAGTCATCTTCACTTTCATAGCCATCCTACCTTTGAGAGAAATCAGAACCAATTCAGGGGTTGGGAGAGCCACACCCTCCTGTGAGAGTCCGAGACAAGTGTATCGATGACCAGAGGACGGGGCGGCTGAACCACTGAACTAGAAAACTCGGGGTGGGGTGGCGTGTAAGAGGCCCGAATGAAGAACACCCCACCTGTCCTCCTTCGCGTCAACCCTGGTGATCAGGTCAAGAAGAGGACAGGGCCCAGCCGCATTTTGGTTCTGAAATGTGTGCTCTCTCCTCTCTCCAGGCGCCAAACCTCTCCAGCTCCCACCCTCTGCCAAACCCAAAGGCAAAGCTGGAGCCTCCGACTGCTCTCCTGGCCCGAGCCGCCAGCGCCTGCCATCACCTCCGGGTGCGCCCCGCGGGGCTGGCCGGCCTCCGGAGGCGGCGGCGCAGGGCGCCTGGGGTCGGCAGCCTGGGCAGTGGCACAGAAGCCGGCGGAAGGCGCTGCGGAAGTCGGGGCTGCGGCAGTAGATGAGCGGGTTGAAGGCGGAGTTGACGTAGCCCAGCCAGTTGAGGGGGAGGAGAACCGAGTTGGGAACGAGCGAGGGCCCCCCAAGGGCGCGCAGCACGTTCGCCAGGAAGAAGGGCAGCCAGCAGAGGGTGAAGGTGCCCACGATGAGCCCCAGGGTGCGCAGCGCCCGGTGCTCCCGGAGGGGCAGGAGGCGCGGGGATCGCGGACCGCAGGGGGGACCGGCCTCGGGCGCAGCCTGCGTCTCGGACGCCCATGCGGGGGACGGGGAGCGAGACGGGGGAGGCGGGTTTCCCCGGGGCGGGAAGCGACCCAGCTCGCGGCGCAGCAAGCGCAGTTGGCGCCTGGCCGCAACGAAGACGCGGGCGTACACGAAGAGCATCACCAGGAGCGGCAGGTAGAAGGACACGGAGGAGGAGAGCAGCGCATAGGGCACGTTGGAGGCGAAGGAGCAGCAGCGCGGGTTGGAGTGGCAGAGCTGCGCCTCGGCGTCGGCGCCCACGCGCCACCACTGGCTCATGATGGGCGCGAAGGACACCGCAGCCGCCACCGCCCACACCAACACCACGGCCGCCCGCGCACGGCGCTTGGTGACCATGGCGCGGTACCGCAGCGGGCTGGTCACGGCCAGGTAGCGGTCCACTGCCAGGACGCACAAGGTATCGATGCTGGCAGTCACGCAGAGCACGTCCACCGACGTCCACAGCTCACAGCCGGTCGCGCCCAAAGGCCAGTGGCCAGTCAGCGCCAGGGTAGCCCCCGGCGGCACCACCAGAAGTCCCACCACCAAGTCGGCTGTGGCCAGCGAAGTCACAAACACGTTGGTGATGGTCTGGAGTCTCGGCGTCAGGGCGATGGCCACGGTCACCAGCAGGTTGCCTCCCACCGTGGCCAGGGCCAGCAGCGCCCCGGCCAACGCTGCTGCCCACGGCACCCCTGGTAGTCCACTCGGATTGGGTGCCAGGGTGGGGGCATCTGGCCAAGAGCCCAGAGAGTGGTTCCCGTGAGGCCACATAGCCATCCCCGTGCCGCGCGGGGAGGGGAGGGGTCTCCCAGGGCCCCAGACTCAGGGGAGGGGACAGCTGGACTTGGGAGCGACTCCCCTGGCCTGGGCCACCATCTTCCCTAGTTGATGGGACACAGCGCTCAGCCTTCCCCTTCCCCTTCCCACCCCTCGCCCCCACCCCCTGATGCCACAGCTCTGCGGGAGGAGCGAGGAGCTGGGGCTTAAAGGGGCAGCAGCCAATAGTCCGGACACAGAGGGCGCTGGAGCAACGGGAGGGCGGGGACCGCTGTCCACCAGGCAGCCGGCCCTGCAGAGTCAGCACAGCACTCTCACATCGGTTTCCCTGGAAGGCCCAGCCGCAGCCGGGGAGGAACGGAGAAAAGCCCTACCCTGTGGAGGAAAAGGGGACCCTCCTAAGACCAGCAAAATGCCCACAAGAGCCCCTCATCCTCCACACTCCACAGGGTTTTCAGAGGAAGAGCCAGCAGCCAGCATCTTCCCCTCCTCCCAGCGGGCAGGTGATAGACTGCCCCTCCCCCTTCCCTGCCCTAGAGTGTTTTCTCGGGTCTTTTACAGACACTGAGGAAACTGGGTCCTTTTCACTGTTTGCCCATTTCCGTTGGGGTTCAGTTTGTGAGGTTGGGAGGAAAAGAGTTTGATTCTTCTATCATCCCCTCTTTGCTTGTCCCTTTCCACTTAGACCTTCTCTGATAGGCCTCCTCTCTTAGTATCCTTCTGTCACAGGGGTTTTTTAAAAGTAGCTGAATGAGGCTGGGTGTAGCAGAGTGGTAGAGCACGTGCTTAGCAGGCCAAGGCCCTGGGTTCCATCCCCAGCCCTGGGGTGGGCCAGGGCCAGGCAGCATGACAGGGGGGTGCCGTGTTTGGAGGCTGATCCCCAGAACTGGGGGGAAACTGACTGATCTAAAATTGAGGCACATCCGGCATCCTCAGATCTCCTCAGCTAGCCACAGTTTTCCACCACCATGTTGCTATGGTAGGGTGTCTGTGCCACTCCTGGAAGATTTTATTCATTGAGCTTCTGGAAATCAGGCACACTGAGTTAAGGAATTCACATGTGTTCAGAGGAACATCTGAATGCCTCTGAAATCTCTCAAAAGGTCTGAGCAGAGGTGTCTGCCCCTGAAGAAGCCGAGCCCCCTCCTGAATTTACAAGGCTTGGTTCTCCAGGCCAGCCTTCAGTCTCTAAGCCAGTTGCTGTCACATTAGGAGCATGAGCCTCTGGGTTCAAGTTGGGGGCGCAGGAAGATATGATAACTTTAAGAGGACCTATCAGGGTCTGACCCTTGAGCTGTCTGCTTCCTCCCCTGAAACAATGGGACAAAAGAGGAAAAAAAAATCATGGAAAATGCCTCCAGGACTATGCCCTAGCATGTTCTATATTTCAAAAGAGCACTGTGTAGTCGCCGGGCTGAGCAATCCCTCTGGGAGGCTGAGCCAGGGGTTGGGAGTTAGAAAGGTTGGAGGGGAAGAGAGAACCTAAAATTATCCCTGAGGAAAAAGAACCAGCTGGACTCCCAGGGACCCCGCAGCTCACCCTGCTCGGGGTTGCCATGCCCATGAGGCACCCAAGAAGGCCTCTGGAGCCATGGGAACCCTGGAGTAGTAGGAGGAGCGGCCAGGAACCACCCCTCCCCATCCCACATGCCAGAGGGGTGTGGCTGTGACCTCTCCATCAGCCATCATCCAGGCCCTCGCTCCTCACTCCCAAGTCAGGTTTTGCAACACCCCAGAGGGCTCACAGGGGTGTCATAAGTGTCTCCAAGAGTAATCTCTGATACAAACACATACGATTCCAAAATGTCAGAGTTGTTGGGGTAATTGAAAAGAAACCCAAGAAGTCAAGCAGCCTCAAAGGACATCGTTGCTTCAGGGGGTGACCTCCTTACTCTGTAAAATGTTTATGTTTTCAAAAAAGGCAAGATTTCCCAAATGGCTGGAGGATGCTGAGGTGGGAGAGCAAGTAGGCCACTGAGCAAGGATGCTGCAAAAAAAGGAAAGCCAGGCCCTGCTGACCAAGGTCTCCGGCCCGCTCCAGCCCTTCCTGCTGTTTTCTGGGCTGGTTGTCCCTGCTGAGGCAGTGGACAGGGTGAGAGGCTCCTTCTTCTACCTCTCTGATCTGTGGCATTATTCTCCCTTTCTCGTGACTTTTCTGCTTTTAATTTTTCAAATAGATAATACATTGGCATCATTTAACTAACAGGATACACAGAATCTACAGGAACGGTGAGGTGCACCTGTAATCCCAGCACTCTTGGGAGGCTGAGTCAGAAGGATCACAAGTTTAAGCCCAGCCTGGGCAACTTAGCAAAACACTGTTTCAGGCAGGCGCTTATGCCACTGAGCTATATCCCTTGCCCCAAAATACTGTGTCAAAATTTAAAAAATACTAAATAAGCCAGGCATGATGGCAAACACCTGTAATCTCAACACTCAAGAGGCTGAGACAGGAGGATTGCTAAAGTTCAATGCCAGCCCGGGCTATATAGTGAGTTCAAGGCCAGCCCAGACAACTTAGTGAGACCCTGTCTCTAAACAAACAAAAATGTGTGTGTGTGTGTGTGTGTGTGTATCTATATACATATATATATGTGTGTGTGTATATATATATATAGTATGCTGAGGAAATAGCTCAGTGTAAAGCAAAGGCCTTGGGGTCCAATATACACACACATATATATACAAAATACATACAACAGAAAGTTGCCTTCATCAATTTTCATCTCCCTAACATGTAAGTACCAATAGAATCTTATCTTTATCTCTCCAGTAATATTTTATATATATATAGACCAATATGAATATATATTATGTCCTTGCTTTTCTATCACGTACTAATAAAATATATCTGTCCTGCTTACTGACATCTAACTGCATTCCTGTTATCCTTCCAGATCAATACATGAAAGTTTCCTATCTAAATATTCCATCTTATGGACTTATCATAATGCATGAAACTAATTGTCTAGTGATGGACATCTAGATCTCTCCTTTCCTCCTCCCTTCCTTTGCTTTACTTCTGAGAACTGAACCCAGGGCCTTCAGTCTAAGCTATATCCCCCTGCCCTTTTCTTATTTCCTTTTTTTTTTGAGACAGAAACTCCCTAAGTCACTAAAGCGCCTGGGCTAAGATTGAACTTGTGCTCCTCCTGCCTCAGCCCCCTAGAGTGCTAGGATTACAGGTATGTGCCACCATGTCCTGTCTTTATTAATAGACGATTCTACAATGAGTGACTAGACCACTTAATTTCCCATGTGTGTAGGTATATTTGTAGGGTAAATACTCATAGAACTGCTATGTGTAAGGTATACACATTTTCAAATCTGGAAAATCTTACCAATTGCACTCTGCTGGCATGTACCCATTTACACTCTCACACCATTTCTGATGGCAGTAGCGGGTGGGAGGCAAGAGGCCTGCTTCTCTGGGCAGTCGCCCTAATGATCAGGCCAAGGGAAACGAACACTCCCGGTCCATAGAGGTCATACAACTCTGGCCTACAGTGCCCAGAGCAAGCACTTCCCGGGCCCTCAGCCCCCAAGACCTTTACTCTGTGCTCTTAGAAGTGGGAGATGAACATGAGCCTCTGAGTCTCCTGAGGTCATGCCCCGGCTGCTCCCCTTGTGCCAGATGTCCAGGGATGCTTTCTTGGTGCCTGGAAGAATCATGACCTACAATTGAGAAGATGTGGTTGACAAAGCCAGAAGAGGTAGTGCCCACCTGCTACCGTGGTCAGTGGCAGGGAAGTGTCCCTCCTCCCTGGTGGGCTGCAACAGGTAGTCCTATGATCATCACAGCTAGGAGTGGGCACGCACGCACGCACACGCACGTGTGTGTGTGTGTGTGTGTGTGTGTGTGTGTGTGTATGCATTCGAGAGTGAGACTTGGCAGGAAGAATCCCAGGAGAGTTTATATAACTGTGGCCTTTAGCTTGTCTAAGACTACAGTATTAGAAGTGACTATAAAGGTGCACACATACAATAACACACACACACACACACACACACACACACACGGCCTCACTCCTATTGAAGCATATACTCTACCATTAAGCTATATGCCCAGCCCCCAAATAGTGGCTTTATTCTACCATTCTTAAGCTACTCAGTTTGCTTTAAAGTTCTTGGAAGGGAGCCAAGTGTGGTGGTGCACATCTGTAATCTCAGCACCCTGGGAGGCAGAGGCAGGGAAACTGCAAATTTGAGCCCAGCATGGGCAACTTAACAACTTAGCAAGACCATGTCTTGAAATAAAGAATAAAAAAGGGACTAGGGACATAGCTCAGTGTGAAAGGACTGGGTTCAGTCCCCAGCACAGTAAGACAAAGTTCTTGGAAGGGAGTACAAGCTAGATGGACTTTTTCTCATCCCCATAACCTGCAGGGACTGTCCACTCATTAAAACATGGAAACCCAGCAGGGCGTGGTGGTGCACCTGTAACCCCAGCCCTCAGGAGGTTGAGGCAGGAAGATCACTGCAAGTTCAAGGCCAGCCTGAGCTACAAAGTGCATTCAAGGCCAGCCTGAATTGCATAGCAAGACCCTGTCTCAAAAGAAAGAAAAAAAACCGTGGATGCCTAGAGAGAAAACTTAGGCTTGTCCACAGTCTCACAGTAAAGGTCCATGTCCAGCAGTGCATGGGTACCCACGGAGCTGGCTCCTCTTCCAGAACGCTGCCTCTCACTCCTAGCCAGACTGTGGCTGGTGCCACTTTCTAGTTTGGCCCCCAGGGCTCCCAGAACAGACCAGCAGACAGGAGAGACATCAGGAACTGAAAAGAAGGCCTAACATCACGTTCTTTTGTCCCTTTGTCCTGTATTACGTGGCCCAGCTGACTCTACCTACATCTGGCTGGTTCCCAGGTGGGATCCAGAGGAATCCAAAGAGAGCAGAGAGAAGCTGACATACCCAGGAAAACAAAAGCACTCAGATGCCCAAAGGCTGGCCTCAGACAACAACCTTATGCTGTAGAAACCAGTAGGGTTTCCTAGCAGTGACTCCTTTTGGTTTCATTTATCTATTTTTATGTTGCTGGAGACAGAACCTGGGCCTCAGTCATGCTAAGCACATGCTCTACCACTGAGCTACACCCCTAGACCTGTGCCTTCTCTTTTAGTTCCTGGTCATTGATCCAGAAAGGGTTCAAGGGATGTTTCCACCATGCTGAACCAGGAAAAAAATCCTTATTCTAGTCTGACACCCCTCGGCTACCAGAGAGGCTGCTTCCCATGGCCTGGAAAAGACAGCGCACCCCAACTGCAGCCTGGACAAGAACTCTTGAGGCCTCCTCTCCCAGGAGGTTAGGGAGCAAGGGAGGCTGCCCACCAGCCCCTAGAAAGCTCCTGTCTTCACCTCCCAAGCTCACCCTAGGCACTGCTTGGCTGACTTGTGTGCACCTTGTTCTTTGCTGGGAAGGAGGTGGTGGCAGGGAAGGCTGCACAAGTCTTGGGCCCTGCTCCCCTCATCCCCAGCCTCTGGGAAGAAGGTGGAGCTCAGACAAGACTGGAGCTCTCTGGCTCAAAAAGAGGCTGGTCCTCAGCTCGGCCTCTTCCCTCCCATCATCTTCCCTGGGCCCGTGCTGTGGAAAGGGCTGCCCGTGTCTGAGGGGACAGACATGGCAGATGACCTCTCCTCCAGCAGGGACACCAGTACCTCAGGATCACACCCCTCCAATTAAGAGGGGAGTGTGGGCTGGGCATAGTGAGATACAAAGAGGATCACAAGTTCAAGCCGAGCCTGGGCAATTTAGTGACTTAGCAAGATCCTGTCACAAAAATTTTAATAAGTAAAAATATAGCATGAAAGCCTGGGGTTCAATCCCCCATTATGGGGGTGGGAGGAAGAAGTGGGGGTGAGAAGCTTTACTGCCTGGATAGGAGGAAAGGGACCCCAGCAAACACCCATCAAGAAAGAATCAAGTCTGGGTACTGTGAAGATCCAGGTGCCAGTGATGGCTATGTCAGCGTTTCCTGTTTTGAAGAAGCTGTGGGTGGGGGAAGATGCCCAGGTTGGGCAAAGTACTGGAAAAAAAGGAGTCTGGGTTCTAGGGATAAGAAGGAGCCACTGTTCTTGAAAACCAATGAGGAGCTGCTGATACTCACTTTGAATAGCTGTGCACACTTGCAGCGGAGGCACACTGATGTTCACACCTACCAGCTGAGGATGCTCTCACATACAAGCACACATGTACACACACGTCTACACACAGAGAGAACACACACATTCCTCCTTATAAGTACATATATCATCAGAGTCACACAAACTCAGAGAGGTACACACACATACACACACAAATTCAAGTTTGTGCCCACCTCCCCATCAAGAGGGCATCACAGTCCTATGCACAGTGCTATGGACCAGCCACCATCAGCTGCATCTAGATGCAACCCACTCCCCAGGCAGAAGCCTAGAGACCTGACCCCACGCTACAAGAGGCTGCAACCCCCAAGCAGAAGTGTCCGGCACACTCGGTTCCCTCGTACCCTCATATCTGAACAGGGTGTGAACGGCACAGAACTGCAGGTCCTAAGTCTGTTGTGGGAAAGTCCTTGTAAAGCATGAAAGACAGAGAAGCCTAACTTAAACCTGGCACAACACCTGCTTGCTGGCAGGGAACCAACTAGCCAGCCCTCTCCATCATACTGTCATTTGTCCAAGAAAACTGCTCAGAAAGTCCTTCCTATTCATTCATTACTCAATCATCACTCTGCACTTACTGGACACAACTGTGTGCTGGGCACCAGACTGAGTACGGGGAGACATCAAGAGTTATCAGATGTGACAGCTGCCTTCAACAGACTCCACTCTGCAAAGTGAGACTTAAACAGGAAAAGATCTGGCCCTGAACAAGAGCCGAGGAGGACAGTGAGCTTCCAGGATGGTGGGAATCCAAGAAAGGTGAAATTCTTTCCATATAGGTGACCAGAAAAAAAATCACAAAAAGGGGGCGCTGGAGTCATGTGTTAACAAAAGATAAGGACTCGGAAAGAGCATTCCAGATGGCAAAGCAGGGGCAGACAAAAGTACAGAGGTTCTCAGTAAGTGTGGCACCTTCCAGCTACTGGAAGCTAGTACTTGCCCTGCCTGCCTTGGCTATGATTAACATAAAACTGGATCCAGACATCCCATCCCTTACCTTTCTACTGTAAATTTGTACTTCAGCATAATAGTAGCCGGCTGGCCCTGAAGGATATAGGAAGCAATCTATGTGTTTACTGACTTGGTATGCTGAACAGCAAGGTGTGTGTACATGTGCAGAAGTGGAAAAGTGGGACTTTTACCCATGTTATGCTCCATCTAACTGGTTTTGCATATGTTTACCTAAGCACCACAGAGGGTCCAATAGACCCTCACCATTCCAGGATTTGTTCAAAAAAAAAAAAAAAAAAAAA
>NW_004955463.1:13672925-13682028 GCF_000276665.1 Chinchilla lanigera
TGAACAGCAAGGTGTGTGTACATGTGCAGAAGTGGAAAAGTGGGACTTTTACCCATGTTATGCTCCATCTAACTGGTTTTGCATATGTTTACCTATGGCAAGCGCAAGGTCGTGAGTTTGGTTCCCGGTAGCGGAGAAAAACCAAAAAAAAAAAAAAAAAAAAGGTTTCCTTGATTTTTCTAATAGAAGTAACCCAATTCAGCAGAGCACATGAAAAACCAAATTTGCAAGTTTTGAAGGAGGTCAAAAGTGAATCATCAGATTATACAGACATGGATGATGAAGAGGATCCATTATAGGGCTGGGGAGATAGCTCAGTGGCATGGCACCTGCCTGGCAATTGCAAGGTCCTGAGTTCAATTCCCAGTAGCAAAAAAAGAAAAAAAGATGATCCATTATGGTAAAATGCATGCTTTCATAACAGAAAAGTGGTGTGGGTATATCATGATGATGATAATGATGGTGATGATGGTGATGATAATGATGACTTTGACACTGGCTGTGTGAGCCAAAGTTCCTGTGACAGTGAAATAGAACAAGAATCAACTGATAAAAACACAGGGAATGCAGACCTCCTTGATTCAAAAGATGAAGGAAACAGCAGTGTGAGTACATATTTGACTAGTCAGAGTGTTGCAAAATGGCCATGCAACCAAATGGAATGATCCAATGTTAGAACTAGGTCCAAAAATATAATGAAGGTCTTGGCAGGGGTGAAATGTATTGAATAGAATGCCAGCACTGCCATTCAGTGTTGGAAATTACAACAGACAAAATGCAATCTTGTAAGATGCTGTGAAATACACAAAGGCTGAAATGCAAGTAAAATATTCTGTGTGCATGAGTAACCATATTCAAAAATGTATGTATTAAGACAGCTCACTAGCTGAACTGAAAGCATTAATAGGTCTGTCGTACTTCTCAGGTATTTCTCATGGTAACTGCAGGAATGTAAAAGATATATGGAAAAGCAATGAGTTAAAATAAGGGCATATAAAAATATATGCCCTTATAGATTCAAAGACTTATTATGCTTTCAATTTATCATAGAACTCAGCTATCAGGTCCTTATTCAGATAGTAATATACCACGTGATGATGTGAACAGACTTGTTGCTCCCATCTCCCAAACCAATCAGAATCTGACATCTGACAATTGGCTTACCAGTTTCTGATTGACATTACATTTGCACAAGTTGACCAGAGCAGGAATGGTACACAGGAACAAAGCAAAAATTCCAAATGAAATCTTGAGTTTCAAACCACAGAATTGTATAGTTCTTTGGATTTTAGGAAGATGTAACACTGGCCTTGTACATGGCAAAGCAAAACAAACTGGTACTGCTGATGTCAACATTTCACCATGATGGGGCAATATTGATAGAGAAACCTTAACAAAATGGAAGCCTGAGATGGAAATTTTCTACAACAAAACCAAAGGTGGAGTAGATGTTATTAATGAATTATGTGGCAATTGTGATGTCACTTGAAACACAAAGCATTGGCCAGTGATTGTATTTTACTCCATTCTAAACAGGCCTGAAGACGGGGAGCCAGTGCAAAGCAGGTGTGAGATGACCCAGAGCCACCTTCTGGAGCCCCAGCTAATGGCTGAGAAGCCAAGTTAGAGGGCAGATGGGGCTACTGTCCATGGCCTGTCCCTGCTCAGGTGCCCATCGGGAGCCTGGGCTGCCCAAGCGGGACAGTGTGTGTGTTGAGGGTCGCTCTGGAGTGTAGATGAGGACCCTGTAGAGGAGTGAGAGGCACAAGAACAACCATACCCACAACAGGCCTTGCTGACCCAGTTGTGCATCATTTAAGTCTCCTTTTTGCTTGGTTTGGCTTCCCTTGCTTTTCACTGGCATGACTGAGCTCACATGACCCCAGATTGACAGTGATTCCAAGCCAGGCATGGTGACCCATACCTATAATCCTAGCACACTGGGGGGCTGAGGCAGGAGGATTTCAAGTCCAAGCCCAGCCTGGGAAACTTAGCAGTTTAGTGAGTTCTTGTCTCAAAAGAATTTAATTAGGGGTTGGGGCCATGCTCAGTGTGAAGGCCCTGGGTTCTGCCCCTAGTACTTAAAAAAAAAAAAAAAAAATCAACTCCAGTGTCATGCTACCACTGGAGACCAAAGGTATCAGTCCCTCTAGCTAAGATATTCCAGGACAATCTGGTGACAGCAAGGGACTCCTTGGTTTGCGAAGCAGGTAAATTCTAGCCACCATCCACCATCAACAGGACCCATGAGATAGAGCCCCACACCCCAAGGTGAGACACTGTCCTTCCAGCCACTTCCAGCATCTGGGGTCCTCTGTACAGGCCACAGGAAAGAAGGCCCTCCCGTGCAATCTTCCCATGCCCTCTTCCACAGCCCCAATAGAAAGCAAAATGTTCCCTTCCCACAACAGCCATCAGCCTGGATACTAGAGGGTCACAGACACCTGACTTTCATACCAGCCCCTCTCCCATTTTCCCTGCTCCCACCCACAGCCTCTGTCTCCTCCTGAGCCACAGCATACAGGAAGAGAAAATGCCAGCAGTGTAACACAAGCTCAGCTGTGGCGGAAGGGCCATCCTGATGTCACTGCTACTCATGCAGTTCCAGGTTCTTCCTGCCCAGCTCTGGGCAATGGGCTCAGCAGCTGGTGCTGGGCAGAGAATGTCTCCGAGGTCTCCAGCTGGGGTGCCGGGGTGCTGATGTTCTCTGGAGACCAGACAGCTGCTGAGAAGAGTAGAGCAAAGACATTCCTCTCAGTCTGCTGTTTGTAAATAACCCAACACCCAAAGAGGAGAGGGGCCTCGATAAAGCAGATGTAAGGACACAGATGTCCTAATGAAGAAACACTGATGTCCTCATGATGCCCCCTGCTGGTCACTAAATACATATCTAAGTAAGAGTGGTGTGCCTGCTTGTAAATCCCAGCTCTCTGGGCCACTGAAGCAGGAGGATCCCAAGTTCGAACCCAGCCTGTGCAACTCAGTGAGCCTCTGTCTCAAAATTTAAAAAGTGGGTGGGGGTGAAGCTCAATATGAAAACCTGGGGTTCAATTCCCAGCACAAAAAAGAAAAAAGAAAGAAGAAAGAAAGAAACCATTCTTTAATGCTTATGTACATTAAAGCAAAATAATTTGCTGAAACTTAAGTAGAGTATTAACAGGGTAGGTTAAGTATAGAAGGTAATCCAGGAAGACTTTTTGGAGGTGGTGAGGTGTGACTTTTGCACTATCCTTGATGGATGAGGAGGAAAAGATGTATACATGGGAAGTTTATGTCCAGGGGTGCAGGTTTTGTCACTGAAGAGAAAGTGTGTGTGCTAGTCAGCTTCTTTTACTGTACCTGAATAGTTGAGATCTCCAGCTTATAAAGAGGCTTAGGACATCACTGCAGGAGCACACTACAGGGAAAGCTGCTTGAGTCCTGGTGGCTGGGAAGCAGAGAAAGGGCAGGGCAAGGGCCCTGAGGTCCCCTCTAAGGGCATCCCACAACCTAACTTCCACGCACCACATCCCACCTCTTAATGTTTCCCCCACTCAGCGTACTTGCTAGTGACCAAGTCTTCAACACATAGACCTTTGGGAACACTTGAGATCTACACCACAGCAGGATGTTACCACCATGCCCAACCAACATTTCCCTTTTTTAGAAACTATATCATTAAATCATTTGTCCCTTGAAGTTTGACTTACAATTCCTATGACTGACAAAAGCTATTTTTAATCTGAAAGAAGAAAATGTTGGAATAAGAAGAACAGACACGATTCTTATTTAAATATATGCATAGGGGCTGGAATTTAGCTCAGTGGCACAGTGCCTGCCTGGTAAGGTCATGAGTTCAATTCCCGGTACCGGAAAAAAACAAAAACAAAAACAAATAAATAAATAAATAAATATATGCATAAACTATTGGCTAATTCAGTAGGAACAGTTAACACCCATATAAATCTTTACCAATTTCTTGCAAGTGCATTATTTCTCTTCATTCTCAGAGTAGTCTCGAGCTGAATGAAGGCAGGTACTGAGTCCTCCAGGACACTCCTTTTCAGTGATTCTTCCACATTGGTGTAGTAGGCATTATGACAGCCATAAAGTGATCCATAAACATCCTAACACTAGGATGCCGGGTATGGTGCTTTATTTGGATAAAGAGTCTGCAGCTGTAATTGAATCAAAGATCTTGAGATAAGGTCAGCTTAGATTACTTGGACAGATCCTCGGTCCAGTGAGAAATATCTTAGTGAGACTCAGAGGAAAAGTCTAGTGGCAGAGAAGGCCACCTGAGGATGGAGGCAGAGACAGGAGTTAGAAAGCCACAAGCCAATGATGGCATGCAGCCACCAGAGCCACCTGGAGCACAAGGATTATACCTTGGAGACTGAACTGGGGTATATACATGAATTCTACTGGAAGTCAGTCTGCAAGCAGGGAGCGAATCTCACATACCAATTTGCTCAAAGGTGAAAATGTCAGTTATTCATAAAAACTAAAGGACAAAAAGAACACAAAGTAAACCTTTCATGGCAGGTGAAAGCTGGAAAGCCCTGCCTGTGTCCCAAGAGCATGTAGTGGGAAAAAGCCCTCCGCTACTCTCCTCCTGGCACAAAGCTCACAGTTCCATGCCCAGCAGGAGAACATCTGCTGACGTTTTCTTAGTTTGTTGAGATGTGAGGGCCACATTTTCTCCTACTGTGACATTTTACTGTCACACTCATTTGGTGAAGGAAGTCAGTTGGAGGTTGTTCAGACAAAACTTGGTCCTTATCATGTGATCTGTCCAAGATATGGTGGCTTTGGCTAACTTTCCTTAGCAAACTGCAAGTCACAAAATGCAGTCTGTCACTATGCCTTAGGGCCAGAGCAAAGGCCTACTCTACAGGTTTCTAAAGTGAGGACTCTTGGATCTTTCCAGCCCCAAGGAACACCTGCTGTCCTTCTGATGAGCCCATCCAGTGTGAATGATACCACATAGAAAACAGCATATACATGTGTGAATAATACCACAGAGAGAACAGCACACAAAAAGAGGTGCAGGATGAATATTTGTTGAATTCATCCATAATTCTTTAACAATGAGACTCCAAAGACATTGCAGTCATGTGTATATATGCATGGATGGACCTGCATGCAAAATAAACATGCAAATAAGTACCGTTTTAAAAAATTAGAGTGCAAGAACCAATGGTTCAAAATAATAGTCAAAGAAGAGTAAGCCTATGAAGACCTATTGATCTCAGACCCACAATCTTTACTAGTGAATTCTGTGTTTTTCCACAGTCTCTGTGAAAAATAAGCAGACATATTTGCTTATCCATATATATGGACATACATATTAATACATATATATGTACCTTTTAAAATATAAATGGAAGGATAGTTATACTCTGTTCTGTAATTTAGATCTCTTTTTTAGTAACATATTTTGGAGTCCATTTCCTATCAGCATATATAAAACTTCCACATTTCTGAAATGACTCTACAGTGGAGTTTTATTATAATTTCACAATCAGTTCTCTAACCCAGGATCTCATATATGCTAGGCGAATGCTCCTCCACTAAGCTATGTCCTCCACCCAATCAGTTCTCCCTATTTCTCTTTCTTTATTTGTTTGATTCTTTTTTGAGACAGGGTCTGGCCATATAGCCCAGGCTGTCCTTGTGCTCACACCAATCCTCCTACCTCAGACTCACCTATAATCCTGGTGCTGGGATTATAGACATTTGCCACCATACGCAGATAGTCAGTTCTTTCTTAAACAGATAATACCTACACTGTTTCCAAATAATCCCTATTACAAACAATGCTCCCACGAATACCTTTATACACTCATATGTCAGGTAGAGGAACAATGTATCTATTGGGTAAATCTAAAAAGTGGACTTGCTAGGTCAATATATAAGTATATTCTAAATTTTGATAGATTTTACAAAAATCATGCGTTAAAGAAGTAGAATCAATTTACATTCCTAGGAAAAAATGATCTCACTGCTTGTTTTCTCATGCTTTCTAGAGCAATATATTATTAAAGTTCCTGGCCTTTACCAGCGTGATCTGTCTAAACTGGTATGTCATCTAGTTTTCATCTCTTCTTATAGGTGCACATGAGCATCTCTACCTATATGGATACAACTCAGCTGCATTTCACTTTCTATAACTATGTCCATGTCCTTTGACCATTATCTATTGCAGTGTTGTTACCCTAATAAAGTGCATATGAGTGCACAGACACACACACTTTTCACAACTGCAGTAAACCTCTGATGCAGGTCTGTGACAGTGATTCCCAGCCTGTGGGCCTTAAGCCCCGAGGTGGAGGTGGGGAAGCATCCGTGCCTACCTTGCATCTACCTGAAGGAGTCTTGAGAGCTCTCTACATTTCTGTGAGGAGGTATCCCTTCCAGAAGTAGCTGCCGCTGAAGTTTACAAATATATAGAATACTGCCTGCCATAAAGTGTAAGTGCATTTTGAAACATCTCCATTCTCATAATAGTTTTTTATGACTTGCAAAGTGTTCTGGCCAACCCTTTTCTTTAAAAATGTTTTTCCATTTCAAATAGGCTAACAATTGACCTACATGCTTCCACATTTTGATTTTCTGTTACTAAATCTAAGTATACTTATTTAACTATTTCCACTCCCTGTACTCCATGAAGTAGTTGAAATGGTTTGTCTCTCTACAAATAAAGGCTTATGACAACACAAACAACCATGAAACAAGCAGTTTTCTCAGGTTGAGATTAGCATCTTCATGACTTATGTGGGCCTGCTGCCCATCATGCTTACAATCAAAGGCTTCCTTGGAGGCTGACTTCTGTAAATACTCGTGAGACCACAACTAGAGGAGTGGTAGGGAAAAAGCCACCAGGATTCTGATATGGAAAAGCTTGAAGGAGTCACCAGACAGTACCTACGCTTGGCCCTGACTTACTTCTCTACACCTGCAATCACATGGAGATTTTGGAGGAAGCTGTTGCTCTTCCCAGGCAGCCGCTGTTCCTTCTCCACAGTCTTCATCTGCAGAGACATCTCATCGTTCTGTTCTGTGGGTGTGAGAACCATTTCCTCAAACTGAAAAGACAAAGATGACAAGAGGGATTTCAAACAGGATCTACACATACATCTCCTCTGATGCCACACCAACCTCATTTTCAGGGAGCTGGCATTAACTCATTCTCTTCCCAACCAGCCATGCACCAGAAGAAACTCAAAGCAAGCTCTGAGGTTTGTGTCCAAGCACATACAGGAAGGTCTTAATATGTGGCTGTCCCCAAGGACACACCTCATGTCTAAGCCTGTAAATGATCCTGGAATGCACATACCTATAGAGAGAAATGTACACTGTCTGCCCTAGGAGGATGGAAATCTCCATTTCCACAACTTCTTTGTGATTATGTCATAGGCACATTATAAAAGCGGAACAGGTAAAAGAAAAAGAGAAAGTCATGGATACTGTAGGGGAAAACAGAAATAACCCCAGAGATATCTGGACATAGTCACTGTTCAGAGTTTGATAGGCTGCTTTTGGTTTTTTAATTTGATACATCTTTTACTCTGTAAGCAATACAGTAAGGAGTATCCTTTCTTAAACTTTCCAGTGCATCTGTTTGCTCAGGACACCTCCTCAGAAGTGGGATAACTAAACCAAAGGATCTACAGTACCGAGTCATAAGGACTTAGAAAAACTAAGCTAAATAGTTTAGCTAGTTCCCACCAAAATGCACTGCCACCAAAGTGTGTAAGGACAGCAATGTCCACTCCAACCAGGTAAGCAGAAGTCCACTGCAGGGCAGAGAAGTAAACTGTTCACCAACTAGTACAGGAAGTCATGGGAGACACAGGAAAGAAGCTGCAGGGAGTGAACCAGGCTCCAGAGACACTTATGAAAAGAGACCGGGAAAGGGCAGGAAGAGGGAAACTCCTAGACATGGGCAGAAATCAGAAAGGTTGTGCTCAGGGCCAAAGAGGAAGAAAACACCTCTGCAATAGCACTACCCTGGCCTGGTCCCCAGGGTGCTGAAAGAAGGTGCGCTAAGAGCAAAGAGGAGTCATAGAAGGGGTTCCAGGAACGGCGATTTCAGGCTGAGATTATAAACAAAATGAAAGTGATGGCAGAGTGAGGCACTGGGACACAGAGACATGAGAGCCATCTCAGCAACTGAGGGCCTGGTGGCTGCTTCTGTGGCAAAACTGAGCTTTGTCCTTGGCCTGTGTGATCCACACTGGACATGGAGCGCTTGCCCTTCATACTTTCCTACCCTCAAAGTCCCAAGGGACAGCTTGATGGAGACCACTACCAAGCATCCCTGAGCAGGACTTAAGTTAATTAACTGGCTTTTCATGTTCACTTGTGAGTCTGTCCAAGGTCTGAGCTCCTTGTCTGGAAATGGACGGCGGACTCACAGTAAGTGAACCTCTGTGAGTCATTAATCTGTACTAATGCCTGTAATGGCAGATGAAGCCAGAAAGCCTAAAGGATAAGACAAGATCACAGCCAAGGACACCTGATCCATCTCAACTAGATAAAGACTGTAACCTCAGGCATCTCACTCTGAGGTAGATTAACTTAATCCTTATTCAGGATTAATTTAATACCTTCTTTGGAGAAGTCCTTTAGTAATTCTGCTCTTGTTATGTATTCCCCTCCTTTCTTCTGATAACCAAATAAAAACAGGCCACCCAGATGTGGTCTTCGTCTTAGCCCTAGGAGAATCTCGAATTCTGTGAGAGGCCTTTGATCCTCCTGGAGCCCTGAAATCATTCCATTTGCCTCTTTTTATTTAGCCTTTGCTCTACACTCATGCAGGATGAAGACTATTCCTGTTGGCAGAAGCATGAATGCCATGAGGGTGGCCCCTTTTTCTATGGAGTCTGAGACAATCTGTGTCCTCTAGGAGTTCAGAGCCTCTTTGAGCATCTGCACATCATCAGTCTAGTAGAGGACAGGGTGTAAGTGTAGCAGGACTTACATGCCAGGCCTGCATGCCTCCCAGTAACTTGGAATTATTCTGGAATTAGCACCACCTGGTACAGTGAGTCCAGATTGGCATCAGTTGCCTGGGTAGGTGAAAAAATGCCTTAGTTCTTCCCCTGTCCCCTTGCTACGT
>NW_004955463.1:13682578-13683718 GCF_000276665.1 Chinchilla lanigera
AGACTGATGATGTGCAGATGCTCAAAGAGGCTCTGACCTCCTAGAGGACACAGATTGTCTCAGACTCCATAACAAAAGGGGCCACCCTCATGCATCCATGCTTGTGCCAACAGGAATAGTCTTTATCCTGCACATCTGTGCAGAGAGAACTGGAAACATGGGGCTAGATGCTGCAGCCTTATACCCCATTTTCCTCTTTCCCATCTTCCATTATAACTGGGTTCCGACATTGCCGTGGTAACCAATAGTCACAGACCACAGCTTTAGGAGTTCTCTTAGCCACAGAGACTCAGAACTCTGAAGCATTTCTCACGGTACCTGTTAGCGAGTGAGGACTTAGCATTGCTCTACCAGGTAGGCAGCCACCAGGGCAGGGCACTGCAGCCTGGAAAAGTGTGTGTGTGTGTGTTGCCCATGTGCTCTTCCACAACTACTTAATAGCTAGAGCATCAGGGAAAATGGTAGGCTAAATATGCCCTTAGCTGGTGGGATGATGACCATGGAAATGGATGTAAGCTTTCTGAAAAGCACCTTGGTATGAACTATTGTAAGACCCCAATATACTGTATGTCTGAACTTCTGTCCATAGGTCAGACATACACAAACATAGAGACAGGCAGGGATGAAAAGTAATGGACACACAAACGGGTTCCTCTACATGCCAACTACCCCTTGTCTTTGTGTTCTTTGGGTTTGTTTGGAGACCAGGTCTCACGACGTGCTCTACTAAGCCTGAGCTTACAATCCTCCTCCTGAGCCCCTCAAGAGCTGAGATTATAGGCCTATGCCACCTTGCTTGCCTCCTGCCTATATCCTCCATAATGTCCTCCCCAAGGCATCGCCCAGGAGGTTGCTCCCGGTCTCCTACACACTCCCAGCCTGCCTTTCTAAATCCTCTCATTATATTGTTTGTGAGCCCTTTTGCTGCACTTACACCCTAGCCTCTACTAGGCAGTTGGTGTGTATCTCCTCAAAGAGGATGTGAATTCCCCGAGGACATAGATCCTCTTAGACTCCACAATAAAAGACGGAAGTGACCCTCTTGTCATTCATGCTTCTGCCAACAAGAGAAGTGTTCTTCAGCCTTTAGAGACTGGTGTGAGCACAGAATATTTTAGAGGAAAGTAAATAGACCCCGCT
>NW_004955463.1:13686654-13690132 GCF_000276665.1 Chinchilla lanigera
CACACTAGGAAGTGACTGTCTACGTTCAGAGACAGCCAGAGCCACGCGAGGAGGCGCATGCCTGTAAGCCCAGCTCTTGGGAGGCTGAGGCAGGAGGGTTACTGTGAGTCTGAGGCCAGCCTGGGCTACACAGTGAGTCCAAGGCCAACCTAAACTACATAGTGAGACCCTGTCTCAAAATAACAACAAACAACAAAAATGTCCAGGGAGAGGGAAGCGTGAAGTGCTTAGTTACTCCACAGTAGAATTGAAAACGTAATACTTGCTTACCAAGGTCTTTTTTTCAACCTATTCTATAAGGGATAGGAAAACCGGATGAAAAGATCTGAACTATATCCCCGACAAACACAGAGCTCCTTGGGGTTGGAAACCAGGATTTCTACCATTTGTGCAGCTACTCCTTGCACAGGCCTGACACAAAGCCAGTGCTCACTAAGCCATGTGACTATACAGCAGTTCTACAGCATTTGTCCCACATGTGTCCAGAGTGGAAATTTGCCTTCTTCACTCTGTTGGGTCAGTTTAGCACAGGCTTCCTTTCACTTTCGTTCTTTCTGCTGGGCTTGGTGGTGCACGCCTGTAATCCCAGCTCATGGGAGGCTGAGGCAGAAGGATCACAAGCCGGTAGCCAGTCTGGACTATATAGCGAAGCTGTCTTAAAACGAACAAAATGTTCCATTCATCTGTTTTTTCCATACTGGATACTGAACCAAGGGGCTCCCTACCACTAAGCCACATCCCCAACCCTTTTTCTTCTTCCTTTTGAGACAGAGTCTGATGAGACTGCCCAGGCTGGCCGCAAGCCTGAGATCCTCCTGTCCCAGCCTCCAGTTCAGCGAGGATGACAGCCATGGTATGTGGCTACATTTCTTCACGAATGGGCCAGTCAAAACGACTAGGGGAGCAGGCCACAGGACAGACAGACACCAATTTAATCAGAAAGAAGCACGGACATGAGCCCAACTTCAGCAGAGTTCTGTGGAAGATAGAAAACAGTGTACTTATCAAAATATATCATGAAGCAAAAGCAAGTAAGGCAGTGGAACAGTTCCAGAGACAAAGAATGGGGCAGAAGAGCTAAAAAAAAAAAAAAAAAAGGCAAATTCACGTGGAAAATAATTGGGATGAAGCTGTTGCTAGTCAGTGAGGAAAGATAACACAGTAAAATAATGAGACAGCTACCCACCTGCAGAAGACCCTGACATCATACAGGAAAATTCCCTAAATGGTAAAGGGGCTAAGTAGTGCAAGAAAACATTGTTTTATTGTCCTGGAGATGAGGAAGGACTAATATAAAACCTAGAAAACAAAACAAATTGACACTGGTGACATAGACAGCATACTATGCAAACATACCATTGGCCAAAGGAACCCTGGAGAAATAAGCCCAGAGCAATGTTTGTAACCTGAAAGAAAACAAAATTCTTCCCATAAAAAGGTCTACAGCCATATGTAGTGACAGAAACCTGAAATCCCAGTACTTGGGAGGCTGAGGAAGGAGGATCAGGAGTTTAAGGCCAGCATGGGCTACACAGACTTCAAGAACCAGCCTGGGCTATATGTGAGACCCTGTCACAAAAACCAAAAAATAAAGTTAACATACAATAAATGGTTTATAAATGGGGGGCCCTCACTTGGGCATATGTAGAGACAAAAACCAATTCACAAAAGAATATGAATAGCAGCTGGGAGCACTGGCCCAGGCCCCTCATCCCAGGACTCTGGAGGCTGAGGCAGGAGGAGGTGGCACATTCCAGCCCAGCCTGGGAAACCCAGGGAGACCCTATCTCAAAATAAAAATAAAAAGCTGAGGACATAGCTCAGTACACAGCAAAGAATGGGACAGCGCAAGATCATGAGTTCAATTCCTGGTACCAGAAGAAAAACAAATAAACAAACAAAAAAAATAAGATGCAGTGGTTATACCTACTGAAAACTTGATTTTTGTCAGACTTGTTGTGCATGCCTGTAATCCCAGCACTTTGGGAGAATGGGGCAGGTTCAATCCACAGTACAACACAAAATAAATAAATAAATAAATATTAAATATTAATCTATCAGAAAAATATTTATTTATTTAACAGTACTGGGGATGGAACCCAGGGCCACTGCACTGAGCTATATTCCCAATCCTGGTTTTTTTTTTTTTTAATTTCAGGATGAAGTCTGCTAAACTGCTAAATAACTCAGGCTGGGCTCAAACTTGTGATTCTCCTGCCTCAGCCTCCCAGAGTGCTGGGAAAATAGACATATACCACCAGACAGGGTTTGCAAGTTTCCAACAATATGGCATCATTTAAATTTTCTCCAGTCATTAAAGTAGAAATTATTTTTAAAAAACTGACAACGAGCACCTGTATAGATGGAATCTTCCAACTACAAATATAACTATACAACTTTCTAGGAGAATGTTTAGCAATAAACACCTTTCTTTTCTTTTTGGGTACTAGGGATTGAACCCAGGTCTTTGCATGAGCTATATCCATAGCCCTTTTTAAGGTTTTAGAGACAACAGCTCACTAAATCACCCAGGCAGGGTTCAAACTTTCAGTTCCCTGCCCCATTCTCCCAAAGTGCTGGGATTACAGGCACGTGCAACAAGTCTGACAAAAATCAAGTTTTCAGTAGGTATAACCGCTGCATCTTATTTTTTTGTTTGTTTGTTTTTCTTCCAGTACCAGGAATCGAACTCATGACCTTGCGCTTGCCAGGCAGGCACTTTGCCGCTGAACTAAATCCCCAGCCCCTAACCACTGCATCTTAAATGGTTGGATACGAGGAAAATGAGAAATCGCTTTCTTATGTTGTTGGGAATAACTGAACTGTTTGTTCAGTGAATGGCTAAGGAAATTACAAAGAGTTCAGTATTAGCAGTCATGAAAACAGTGTGTCCGGGGCTGGGGGTGACCTTAGAGGAGTGGCATCTGCCCAGCATGCAGAGGCCCTGGGTGCAGACCCCTGCCCTGCACAACACAAACACAAAAGAGTGTGTGTATGCGTAAGGGAGGATGCCTACTCTACATGGGAGAATTTGTGAAGAAGCAAGTTGCAGAAGGGTGTGTACTGTGTAATCCAATTTAAATTTCATACATATTTGTTTTTGGAACCAGGAACTGAACTCAGGATCTCACGCTTGCCAGGCAGGCATATACAATCGTTTTAAACTATTATCACCAAATAATCCAAGAGGCATAGTAGAAAAGACTACTTCCTTCAAAAATACTTCCCTAGCGCTCCAGTTATTTAGAAACTCCATGGCGGGGGGGCTCTATTTCATTAAAGAAAAATGTGTTGGCTGGGTGTGGTAGCACACATTTCTCATCCCAGCACTCAGGAGGCTGAGGCAGGAGTATCATAGCAAGTTCAAGGTCCAGCCTGTGCGCCATTGTTCAATCCCAGCATGAACTACAAAAAAAGAAAGTATTGAAGTACATTTTTTTTTTAAAGTAATTTCTTATTGGAAATTTTTTTTGTCTTT
>NW_004955463.1:13691043-13698108 GCF_000276665.1 Chinchilla lanigera
TATGTAGTTCAGGCTGGCCTTGAACTCCCTTTGTAGCCCAGCCTTGCCTGAAACTCACAGTAATCCTCCTGCCTCAGCCTCCCTCCCGACTGCTGGGATTATAGGCATGCCTGGCCGAGTGTCATGGTTTTAATAAAAGGTAGAAAGACCATTTTTATATGTCTTCCTCCTGTATATGTCAGGGTCTGCTGAGGCCTCCAGGGCACTCGTGTATAATGAGCAGGCAGAGGCTGCTCAACAGAGGGGTGCCGGGCTGGGTCTCAGCAGACCAAAGCTGGCATCCAGCCAGGCCATCTCAACACCCAACCTTCGCATCTCAGGAAAACAGAGTTGTGGTGAGCGCCAAATGCAATCGCAGTAAACTGTAAGTGCCACACAGATGCTAAGAAGCTTTTAGAGGAAACGGTGTGGAGAAGAGGCTGCATTAGTAATTCTCTTTTAACAACCATTGCCGGAATGGCACAGGCCAGAAGGTACAAAGCCACTCTGTCCCTGGCAATGTTCAGATGACCCAGAGTTACTCAGGGGTCCCAGATCTCAGAGTGCACAGAGAATCAGTAAATAGAAATTATCTTTTAAAAATTACCCTGACACATGAAGATTGGAAAACCACTGATGTCACTGTGTACCTTACGAAGTGATCGTGGAAGGACCCTGCATCGAGCTAACTCCCACAACGGGGGGAGCTCTGCAGGTGGGGAGCAGTGGCCCCCTCTGCCCGGGGCAGCAGTCACCCCTGCGAGGGCATCTGAGAGGCTGGCAGAGCTGCGGGATGCCTCACACTGACTGCTGGGCCTCGGCTGAGGAGACTGGGACACAGCCAGAGTCAGGAAGACTGAGCTCAACAGCAGCTACGAGGTCACCAAAGCAGAAAGCTCAGGAGAGGGATTCGGCCCCAAAGAATAAGGGCTGCATCCTCTGGAAGACAAACATGGCCAGCGCAGGCTGTCATCACTGGACCCACTCCCAAACTTTCTCCTTCTCCCCGAGGAGACACTGTGTGATCAGCTGCTCATCCATTCCTTTCTGGAGGCACATTCTGCAGTATGAAACTTGAATTCATTTTTTAGTCTACTTGTTTTTCTGGGCTTGGGGACTGAACCAAGGGCCTTCTCATTGAGGTACATCCGCACCTTTTTAAAAATTTTGAGACAGGGTCTGGCTAAGCTGCAAGGTTGTTTGGAGCAGAACCCAGGGCACAGAGGCAGAGCGTGCACACACAGGAGAAAGCCAGGCTCAGAGGAGTGGAGAAGGCATGGGGAGTGGCCTGTGTCCTTCGTTTAGCTTTTGCCGTGCTGGAGATTGATGCGAGAGCCTTACACGTGGCAGGCAAGTGCCCATGCCAGTCCTGACCATTAGGTTTGGATGGGATGGGAAGGCAGGGCGCCAATGACAGCATTTGTGTCCTTGCAGGAAAACAAAAGGCTGGCGTGGTGCTGCACACCTCCACACCCAGCACTCAGGCTGAGGCCGGTGGATCTGAGTGTGGGAGGCCAGCTTGAGCACCACCGTGAGACTCTGTCTCAAAACATAAAATGGTACTGGGCATGGTGGCACATGCCTGTAATCCCAGCACCTGGGAGGGTGAGGCAGGAGGATCACTGAGAGTTTGGGCCAGCCTGGACTACATGGTGAGTTCAAGGCCAGCCTGAACTCATAGTCGGGCATGGTGGCACAAAACTGGGCCTGGGTAAATTAGCAATTTAGCGAGGCTGTCTCAAAAAAAAAAGTCTGTAGATGTAGCTCAGTGTGAAGGCCCTGGGTTTAACTCCCAGCACCAGAAAGTGGGGGAGAGAGTTGGGATGTAGTTCAGGAAGAGGCCCTAGGTTCAACCCACAGTACCACCATCAAAAACAAAAAGGAAAGAAGGAAGGAAGGACGGAAGGACGGAAGGAAGGAAGGAAGGAAGGAAGGAAGGAAGGAAGGAAGGAAGGAAGAGCTGCCGGGTGGTGGGCTGCCCCTGCGAGCCCAGAGGAGGCCCAAGGTCAGTGAGTATGAGACCATCCTGAAATACAAAGCAAGACCCTATCCCAAAAAACAGGGTGTGGGGCAGAAAAAAGGATGAGCCCGAGCTCACCCTCTCTTGGCCCTCTGAGAACAGAGAGCAGGCACTCAAAGGTCAGAGCAGGGGTCTCATCACCAGGGGCCAAATCTACAGGCACCCTGGACTTCCCTGAGCCGCATCCATCACACCTGTTCTAGCAGCCCAAACTACAGAACACTCCTATGCCCACGGTGCTGGTGTTCTTTGTCCTTCTGGGGTCGGCCTACCCCTCTGAGGGTAAATGCCCTCTGTCAAGCTCCCATCGGTTCCCGCCTCCCCAGCTCTCAGCAGCCCTCTGGAGCCTGGAACCCACTGCCTTGGTGTGGACTGAGTGGGCTTGGACTAAGCAGGGGGCAAACCTGTCTGCTTGGGCTGTGGGCTGGGCAGACTGCCCCATCCAGCCTCATGCCTCTTCTTCCTTCTGTGTGAAAGGCCAGTGGGGCTTGTCTGAACCAGTGGTGAGGACATTCCCACAGTTCCATTCACCTGTAGCCTTTTGCACAGTTGCAGGTATCATCAGAGCTCTGTCAATGTTCGTTATCTTTTCTTTCCTAGTCTATCCTATTCTGTTCTATTCTATTTTTTGAGCCAGGGTTTCACACTGTAGCCAGGCTGGCCTTGAACTTGAGGCAATCCTCCTGTTTCAGGCTCCCAAGTGCTGGGATTACAGGTATGTGCAACCGTGTCCAGAAATATCATTCCCTCCTTACTGTGGTTCAAGGTATTCATCATGCTCACAGTTGGCAGAGCCATTAGCTAAACAGAAAACATTAGAATAGAAGGTATTTGTGGGTGACAAGGAGCATTTGGGGCTAAAGATCTTGACTCTTCCCTGGTGCCCAAGTCCACAGTCCACAGCAAATACTGTGCCTACATGCTGGTGTGCATAGGTTCCAGAGCCCTTTCCAAAGCAGAAAGAGTGCACTGTGGTCACACACGCACGCTCACACACATAAGCACACACGTACGCATGCTCATGTCAGCGTTTAGGCCCAGTATTTGCTCTGGACTGCTCTGCACACTTCACCCTACCTTCCTCTGCTCCACTCCACATCCTCTCCCACCTCCTCTGGTTGTGGGAATTGACCTAAGGCTGTGCATCCCTGGGCTCCTTGTCTTTTGTCTTCCTGCAGGATTAGCCAGCAAATCCCAAGACCAGCGCCCAATGGGTGAGTGCGACTATCACAGTTCCTAGAGTGGAATGGGAAAGCTCTAGGGTGTGGTTTCTCCACCCAGACTGCTTTCTCCTGCTCCTCAGTAGCCTCCCTTCCTGGAAAGGGAAGGAGGGAGGGAAGCAAGGAAGGGAACAACAGGTAGACTCTCAAATGACTAGAGGATAAGAGACTTAAAAGAACTGAAAAGACCCAGGTGTAGTGGCACATACCTGTAATCCCAGAACGTGGAGGTTGAGGCAGCATTGTCATGAGTTCAAGGCCAGCCTGGGCTACATAGTGAGTGCAAAACCAGCTTGAATTGCAGAGCAAGGCCCTGTCTCAAATAAAAGAAAAAACTGGCTCTTACCGTGAGAAATATTCAAGCTTTGCAGTTACTAGAGGCAAAGCAGAACTGAGACTCATGGTGCCACTGCCAGTGAGAACAAAGGGACTAAATGCTGGAACCGAAGGCTCAAGGTTCAAGTTTTCGTCAGCCTTAACTGGGCATTGCAGGCCGGGGACAGAGGGAGAGAGGGAGACAGAGAGAGAGGGTGGACGCACCACAGAGCTTGCTGGCCCTCCCCAGGACAGACAAGGACCAAGGAACCCTGGCCAAGGCCATGAGGCCACCAGGCCTGCTACGTGCTCTTTGAGGTCATCCACGTGGCTGTTGCGTCTTCACCGCCTACAGCAGTTCTCACCCAGGACCCAGCCCGAATGCCTGTCATGAGGGCAAGCATGCAGCATATGATGATGTGTGAGTGTGTGAGAGGATGCCAGAATCCCTCAATACGCTTCTTGTACACCTTTCCAGCACACAATGATGACATTCATTGTGGGGATGGGATGTGAGTTCTTACTGAACAACATAATACGATTTTTAAAAAACAGTGAGAAAGTAAGCTCCATGAGGAATCCTTGTTCCCCACTGTGTCTGAACTAATGCCGAGGCAAGAGGGCTGTAGGACCTGAAGCATGAATAGGTGTCACAGACTTGCCCCAGTGTGTAAGGAAGTTACAGGTGGTGTGAAAATGTTCTGGCCACAAGTGTACTTAATACAACAGTAATAATTAATAGGTTTGAAACAGTCCTTATTTAGGGAGCTCAAGAGTTTAAAAGGAATTAAGGGGTAATACCCATTTTAATACCTACTTTTTCTAGGACTATGTGTCAATCTGTCAACTGTGATACATCTTTTCCTAAGAGCCCCAACCTAAAAATTAAACATTTAGAGACAATGCAGTGTGGGCCTATTATATTTTCTCTGTAGCTTTTGTCACTTGCAGTCTTTCTGCAATCTAAGAACACTCCATGCCTTCTCTCAAAATTGCTTGCTTTTGAATAATTTGCTTTTGAATGTATAAGTACCTCACCTTTTATACACCATATTGTTTGTATCAAATTAAACAGTGACTGACCCTTAAGATGTTGAAGACACTACTGAATTTCTTCAGATACTAAACATTTAAATGCAAATACTTTTATACTTGCCCCTTGTAAAGCCATCAGAGGTTAGAAAAGTTTTTAAACATAAACCAATGGTTCTAGTCCTAAGAACTTAGCTGTGAATAAGAGTGACCACTACCCATTTACTCATTTTCCAGTGAGTTAACGTGTCACACGAGAGGACAGTCCCTTAGAAGTTTGAAATTCTGCTGCTGCACAATCATATCTTCTCTATTCAAGAAATCTGACATTGCCTTCAGAATCCTATCCTGAAACCAACTTCTTGGGGTGCCAGCAAGCCATTCAGGCAAAGGCATACAAAGAAAACACAGGCCAAAGAGGATTAAGAGCTGGTGGGAGTGGAAGGTGTGGGGTAGGAGCATTTGGGAAGCCTGTTGGTCCAGCACCTGCTCAGCCACACTTGGGAACACCAAGGCACCTGGGTCCTGGAAGCAGGGCAACTCTCAGCCCCAGGAAATCTAGGGCCCCTTGTTGCACAGCTACCAAAGACCACAGGGCATGGCCAATGGGGAACTGGGAGCATCTTCGGCAACACACACATTCCAGCCCGGGGCTGGGGTCCCAGGTTCCCTCAGCCCCTCCCTCACTGGAGGCCTTTCCCAACTCAGCCTCCAGCTCCTCCCCAGCCAGTTACTCAGAGATTGTCTCCTGCACTTATAGATGTTTCATTATGAGAGCATGATTTATGTTTCACTTTGTTTTTTGTGCCAGTCCTACTGTGCAGCCTCAATTGGCCTCAAACTCAAGATCCTCCTGCCTTAGCTTCTGGAATGCTAGAGTTACAGAAGTGCTCCCCCTCTCCTGGCTAGGACAATTGATGGCATCATAGGCCACTGGCAACTGATTTCGCCTTCACCTCACCTTCTCCTCTCTCTAGAAGTTGGAGGACAGAGGCTGGACATCCCAACTTCTAAGCGTGCCTTGGTCTTGCAGGTTACTGGTTCCTGTCCCAAAGCCATCTAAAGACTCACTGTCCCATGGGCAGGCGTGGTGGCGCACGCCTATAATCCCAGCACTCAGGAGGCTGAGGCAGAATGATTGTTGGGAGTTTGAGACCAGCCTGGGTTACAAAGTGAGCTCAAGGCCAGCCTGAACTGCATAGTGAGACCCTGCCTCAAAAAGACAAACAAAGGGGTTGGGGATTTAGCTGAGTGGCACAGCGCCTGCCTGGCAAGTGCAAGGTCATCAGTTCCATTCCCGATACCAGAAAAAAAAAGACTAACAAATACCAAAAAACAAAAAACCTCAGGGTCCCAGCCCCAGCTATCTATTGTCTTGGTCTTGTTAACACACAAAAGGAGAAGCTAAGGGGAAAGGTTCCCAGTGGTTAAGTTCCCACGGGCTCAGAGATTTAAGTGGGAGTTCAATGGTTCCAAGCACAATCTACTAACTTCACCGATTTACCCAAGACCAGATTCTTAGGGACCCTCTCTTGGTACTTTATCCCCGCATTTGCCCAGCAGAGCAAAACTGTTGAGATGAACACTAAATTCCCAGGCTGGGTTCAAATCTGCCACCTTCCCACTTTAGCCTTCCTGAGCGCTAAGATTACAGGCATCTGCCTCCACACCCAGCCTCTGTTTTATTTATTTACTTTTTTGACCCCTAGTGTTATAGGCAGCTGAATTAGATAGAAATATTACAGGCAGTCAGACACGGTTAGGCCTTGGAAGGAGCCAGTATGGAAGACAAGATACCTTTCAGCTGTGGACCAGACCTCAAGACAAAATATTAAACAAATGCACCCACATGCCTCCCTAGGGATCCACGTCAAGGACTGATATTCTAAATAGGTATCAATCACCTTGAAAAAGCCAGGAAAAGTCACTAACCCAACCCCCTACAAGAAAAGCCCCAGTTCTGTATTCATGTTTGTCTTGGTTACTTTTCTCTTGTTGCTGGGACAAAATACCTGACACCCAAAATTAAGGAAGGAAAGGTTTATTTTGCTTACAGTTTGTGGAGGTTTCAGTCCTTACTTGGCAGATTACAAGGCAGAGTGGCACATGGCAGAGGGATGCAGCTCACTGCGACAGAACACAGCAAAAGCAACAAACACCAGGGTGGAATCCAGGGAGGAATTGCCTCAAGCAGCTTCTTCCTCTCCCTTATATATGCAAACTATCCACCCCAGGGTGTGTGTAGCTCTCACACCCATCAAACTCTAAAAGCCTGCCCCATGGCAGCTTGAGGCTTTGGGGGGACACATAGATTCAAACCATAACATTCCACCCCTGACCCCCCAAAGACTCATGCCCATCCCTTTATACAAACAGCATTTAGTTCATCTGCAAGAGTTGCCAAAGTCCTAACAGTTTTAGCATTGCTGAAAAGTCCAAGTCCCAAGTCTCCTCCGAGATGTAAGGCAAACTCTTAGCTGTGAGCCCCTGTACAAATGA
>NW_004955463.1:13699890-13735827 GCF_000276665.1 Chinchilla lanigera
TGCTACATGTCTCACTTCCCCATTTGATCCCGATTTAATCAATTTTACCTGAGCAATTATAATCTTATTGGTTGACCATAGTTTTGTCCCACCTTATGATTTCCCATTTTTCCCCACCTTGGATTCACCTCACCTAGCGTGAATTTGCTCTATAAAAATCCCTAGAAAAGGCAGGTTCCTAGGCAACCCACTCAGGTCCTCTTCTGTCCCTTTCCCCTAATAAATATATTCTGCTCTTAACCTCAGTTGTTCCTAAAATTCATTCTTCCATTTTAGAGAACATGAGCTCGTCCCAGATATCTTTCAGGTCGTGAGTTTCTTTCCCCTATATCACTGGCAGTACTGGAACAATCATGATAAATAAAATCAAAATAGGTTTTTAAGCCTCCTTGAGCAGGCAGGAATGATATGGGTTGCAGCTGTGGCAGCAGCACCCAAAGAATTATAGATGGACAACCTTGGACGACCTCACTAAGGTGTGGGGCCAATGAGTCAACACAAGCATCCTGCCTCCTACCAGTGAAGTGTATATCGGTCTTCGTCCTGTTTCCTGAAGGACAGCTCTTAGGCCCTTGGGTTTTTTTTCTCAGTGGTAAGTGTGCCTTTTGTGTGCTAATTAGATGGTTATCGGATTGGGGCCCAGACAGTTTTGGAAGGGGCCGGGTCACTGGAAAAACTGAGAGGAGCAGGGACAAGGTTGCCCATGCCTGTAATCCCAGCACTCAGGAGGCTGAGATAAAAGCAATGCTGAGAGTCTGAGGCCAACCTGAGTTACATAGTGAGTTTAAGACCAGCCCATTTGATTCCCAGGATCCCCTCCAAAACAAGACCAGCCCAAACTGCACAGTGAGCTAAAAAAAAAAAAAAGAAGGAGAAAAAGAAAGACCAAGACATAAGACAGTTAGGACTTCCTGCAGTTATGTCTCCTGGGCAACACTGTGACCAAATGGGCCTGCATGACACCTCCAAAAGAACCCACCCCAGCACTCTGGGGGCCTGAGGCTGAAGGGTCACAAGTTTGTGCCCCGCCTGGGCAACTCGGCAAGATCCTGTCTCCAAATAAAAAAGCCTAGAGATACGCAGCTCAGTGGCAGGGCATCCATTACCCAATACAAGGAGGAAGACAACACACACACACACACAGCAACAGAGTCATAAAAAGTTACTGCTCAGAGTCTTCAGAGGTCTTTCTTTAAATCCACCCCTTTGTCTGACAGATAATGACATTTTATGGAGACATTTCTCGGTAGCTGCAAGGCTGCAGCCCACACCCTCATCCCAGGTTAGCCCCACTGAAAGGTGTTATCCTTGGGAGGGAGCAGCTATCTTTGTGTGAGGGGCTGTCTGTCTTCTAGTGGGCTGCAAAGGGGTCCACAGTCTACTCTGCCCCAGCACTCTTTTTGTTTTGGTTTTTGTTGTTCTGAGATGGCTCCATATACAGTTCAGATTAACCTTGAAGTCACTATGGAGTCCAGGCTGGCCTCGACTGGTGATTGAACCCAGGCCCATGCTAAGCAAGCACTCTACCACTGAGCTATATTTCTAGCCCAAAATATATCTGAAATCTGGGTACTCTGGGAGGCCGAGGCAGCAGGACTGCAAGTTCCAGCTTAGCATGAGCTTCAAAATAAAAGAAGTGCCGGGCAAGTAACTCAGGGTGAAGGCCCTGGGTTCCATCCCCAGCCCCCTAACCCCTTCCCACCACCACCACCATAAAAACATTTCCAGTGGGCTAGGGACATAGCTCAGTGTGAGGCTATCTGCCTAGTATGTGCCAGGCGCTGCGTCCGCTCCCGGGCACCAAAAAGAAAAAAATTAGTCTCCTACTTTTAAAATCTTCTTTAACAATCTGACCCCAATTTCCCTTTTCATTTTTTCTCTCCTCTCCTATTGAAAGATGTGCCCACCCGGTGTAAACTTTCCTAACCCATCGGGGTCCGTCCTGTCCTCGCTGTCCCTTTCCTCCGGGGACCCGTGGAGGTCTGTCACTCACTCAGGCGCCCCTGCACGCGCGGACACAGGACCGACTCAGGGGGGCTGGGACCCGCACCGCTCAGCCTCCCCGCTCCTGTGCTCCGGTCGCCCGATAGCCGCTGGACCCCCGCGCCCCGCCTCAGAGGCCGGAACCAGCACTCCTGGGCCGTTTCTGTACCGCTGGCCACGCCGCGAAAGGGGAAGAACACGCGAGAGCGGCCGGACCTCGATGCCTCCTTCTCACGCGAGGACCCAAGACACAGAACCGGGAGCCTAGACGTCACCTCGGCTGGATGTCCTGATGTGGAAACGGGTCTTTCCGGGAAGCCGGGCCGGCTGGGATGCCTGCCAAAGGGGTTCACGTCGGCGAACCCGCAGCCCCGCCAGCGCCCCTTCGCGCGCGCGGACGCCGCTGACCTAGAGGCCGGGGCGGGGCCCACGTGCGGGGCGGTGCATTGGGGCGGAGCCCACAGGCGCCGGGCCCATGTGCGCGGGGCGGGGCCTCGGGGGACAGCCCCCTGCCGGGCGGGGCCTCGGGGGGCGGGGCCGCGCGTACGGCACGTCCCTCGCGTGGGGCGGAAGGGGCGGGGCTGGCGGGAGGCGCGGGCAGCAAGCGGCCGAACATGTCTGGGGGCAGCAGCTGCAGTCAGACCCCAAGCCGGGCCATCCCCGCTACCCGCCGGGTGGTCCTCGGTGACGGCGTGCAGCTGCCGCCCGGGGACTACAGCACTACCCCCGGCGGCACGCTCTTCAGCACCACCCCGGGAGGTAGGAGCGGGTCCGGTGCGATCGGTGTGCCGTGGCTGGGAAGAGCAACCGGGAGGCGTGCAGAGCCTGCGAGCGGCGCGGGTGTCCGCCCCGTCGCCTGCCTGCCGGGTGCGCGGTCGGGAGCCCGGGCTGCACACTGCTCGGTTAGGTACCGCGGCGTGGCCCCGCGCACACAGACCCGCGCGCCGACCTGGCCAGGGTGGTGTCCGGTGGCCCACGCGTCCGGGGAAGGCCAGGCCTGGGTTTGCCTGCCGCGGGCGGTCTCCGTGGCAGAAGGTGCCCCTTGCCAGGGTCCTTTCAGGGACTCCTGGTTTTGCGTGGGACGGAGCCTGGGGACCGAATTCCTGCTCCGGCCGCGCGCCACGGTGCGTGGGATCCCAGTGGAGGGGCTTGCGGAGGAGCTTGCGGAGAAACGCGTCCCTATGTCCGGGGCAGCGGCGCCGAATGGCCGCTCTGGCGTGGCTGAGGAAGAGGAAGCCTAGCCGGCGCGAGTTGGGGAGCGGCGCCCGTGTGCATGATGAAATCCTCGCGGCGCGCCGCCCCCTCCAGCCTTGGCCGCCCCACCCCGCGGCCCGGCCCCCTCGCAGGGGCACAGCAGATCCGAGGCGTGCGGGCTGTCCGGGAGCGCCGAGATTCTCGTCCACTAGTGCCTCGTACTCCGCAGCGCAGGGTCCTGAGGCCCCAAAGCTTGAGCACGTGGCCGTCGTACGTTGTCACTGTTTTCCCAGACTGAAAGAGAAGTACCAGCCGGGTGCTTTTATTAGATATCCCCTAAGGAAAAGTTGCCAGGGACCCGTCTTGCCACCCTTAATTCGATTTCTTTTCCTCTTGCTTGGCCTTGTGTAGCCCGTGTTGTTCCCTTTGTCTGGGTTATGGTATACTTACCGGAACGTTTTCTGACAAACCTGGCGTTTTTCAAGTGAGGCTGTGAAGCAGCTATTTAGGCTGGACAAGGAGGTAGCCCGTAAAGGCTCAGGTAGCCCCCTCCCTTTGCCCCCTTTGTGTTGGGGGCGGGGATGTGTAACATGTGTAGCCATAACCAGGCTACCTGTGTAGGCAGCTCGGGACCACTGCTCGATGTGGTCTTGGAGATGGGGAACTTGGCAGCCTACAGCAAACCTCCTTCCCTTTGAAGGTCTTTGGTGGGTAAAGGGAGATGGGGCTTCTGCACCAGAGGTAGGAGCTCAGTTCCAGCCTTTGTTGAATGTTCCTTGGGGCAAGCACAGAGCACCATCCATAGCCCGGGGCAACCCAGCTGCTGCTGCCCAAATCGGTGAGCCTGGTCCACCTCAGCTCCCCAAGGTGGGGACTCCTCCTCCAGAGCCCACTCACCTCACCTCTGCCAGGGTTGGCAGCTGACCTGACATTCTCCACACCAGTCAGTCCTGAGCCCTGTTGGTCAGTCTAGAGTTAGCATGGGAATTACCTGGGGCCCTGATTTAAAAGTAGATTAGATTTGTATTGTGTGGATCTAAGGTGCTGGGGTGTGCCCAAGATTCCAGCCTTGCTTTCTACCTTTTTTTTTTTTTTTTTTTGAGACAGGGCCTTGCTTTGTAGTTCAGGCTGGCCTTGGACTCACTATGTAGCCTAAGCTGGTTTTGAACCAAGTCCTGGGATTATAGGTGTGAGCCACCATGCCTGGCTAATTCCTGCATTTCTAACCAGCACCCACAGAACACACTCAGTAACATGAATTCATAGAGTGCTATATAACTCTCCATACCTTTCTAGATCCCTGGCAACTGGTGAAAAGTGATGATTATGCAGAGAATGGCGGTGCACACCTGTAATACCAGCACTCTGGGAGGCTGAGGCAGGAAGATAGCAATTTAGAGCCCAGCCTGGACAACTTACCGATTTAGCAAGACTCCCATCTCAGAATTAAAAAAGGGCTGAGGATGTAGCTCAGTGCAGAGGCTGATTTCAATCCCCAGCACTACCCCCCCCAAAAAAAGAAAAAAGTGATGATTGTATCTAGGTAAACTTACCCTTGAGGTTGGGTTTTTTGTCTAAGCCAGGGTCTGGAGAGCCAGGGTTTTGACAGAACAACTACCTGGCTTGCTTCCAGGAGCTGTCAGCTCCTCTGGAAGAACTTTTGGAGTAAGTCACTCCAGCTGGGAGTGTCCCAGCCTTCCCTCTTCCCTCTTCCCTCTTCCCTCTTCCCTCTGCATCCGGTTAACTCCTCGTGGTTGTTAACCCCTTGCAGGCTGAACTACTGATAAGAGAAATTTGCTGAAAGGAATGCTTTCGAGACAGGGTCTCACTATGTAGTTCAGGCTGGCCTCAAACACACAGTGATTTTCCTTTCTCAGCCTCCCAACTGTTGGAATTAAAGGTGTGCGGCACCATTCCTGGCCTGAAGGGAACGTGTGTGAATATTTGAGTCTGGAGCTAGGAGGGGTCTTGAAGGTCTCTGGCAAAACCTTTGAGTGGGTCAGCACCCTTCTTCCTCTCCCTCAGCCGGTCTGCAGGTTACCAGCTTGGAGTTGGAGGTCTGGAAGTCTGACCCTGGGCTGTTAATGGAATTACAGGGTTATCAGAAGTGAGCAGCTAGGGCTGCAGGTGTTAATGGCACGCTGTTTAGCTAGGCAAGCAGAGGTTCATGCTGGGAGCTCACCCCAGCAGCTGTCCAGTCTCCCACCGTGCAGGGCAGGGCAGGGGGAGGTATGTTGGGCCCCCAGGCCTTGGTCACATGGCAGAGAGAAGTTAGTGTTGAGGACAGACTTAAGGACAGGCTGGAGAGCTTGGAAGAGAAGGCAGTGGAAATGGAATCTTCCCTCTTCCCATTCTGACCTGATCTGCCTTTCAGTGTTTGGAGCATGTGTACTGACTGCTGTGTCCCTCATTGCAGACCTCCGAGAGGATGGGGCTGTCCCTGGAGTAGATGCCCCGAAGTCTACAGTGGTGCCAAGCCTCCTTGTTTTTGTTTTTGTATGGTGCTAAGGATCGAACCCAGGACCTTCCCACTGAACTACATCTCCAGCCTGCTTTCCTTTGTAGTTTGAGACAGGGTCTCACTAAGTCAATATGCCCAGGCTGGGCTTAAACTTGTGATCCTCTTGCCTCAGGCTCCCAGAGTTCTGGGATTACAGGCAGGCGCCCAATCTAGACTCCGAAGACAGTGCAACTCCTAGGGTTGGGGTTGCCACTTAGGAAGATGAAACTGGAGATGTAGCTCAGTGGTGGGGGGCACTCACCCTAGATGGGTTCCTTCCACAGCACCATTAGGAAAAAAACATGCAGTGCACGATGGCACATACTTCGTAGCGCCAGCATCTTTGAGGCTGAAGCAGGTATAGTCCAGGCTGGCCTGGAACTTGTTAAATTGCTTGGGCTAGTCTTAAACTAACAGTCTTACTGCCTCAGCCTCCCTAGTACCTAGATGACAGTCCTGGGCCACCACACCCAGCACTGTTTGCTATTTAAGTGAGAACTCTTCCCTGGCTGTGTGGACTCTGGGTAAGAAATTATAGTCTAGTGAAGCAAGTACATCAGGTAGATTTCAATGGCTTTTAGAGGTTTGATTGTTTTTGCTCCCTGTAGTAGCAAAAAGGTCTTTCATTACCAAATTTGGTAAAAGAAAGATGGCAGGCATTACTGTGTCCATGAACCAGGCATGGTTCATAATCCCAGCTCTTGGGAGGCCGAGGCAGGAGGATCACCAAGAGTTGAAGATCAGCCTAGCTTGAACTTACTACATAGTGAGTTCAAGGTCAGCCTGAGCTACATATCCCCACCCTGTCTCAAAAAAAAAAAAAAAAAAAAAAAGTGGAACTGTGTCCATCTATTGATAGATAGACAGTAGCGAAGCATTTTCTCCTATGGACATTTTCCTTATGTCCTAGAAAATGAGTTTAGGAAGGAGTAGCAATATTGAAGAAAGGATTGTTTCTGAAGACAAGTTCTTACAGATAAATGTTCATTTGTACATGTAAATTCTTGAGTAATCAAACAGATGAAAAATCTATTACTTCACAAAAGTTCTTACAGATAAATGTTCATTTGTACATGTGAATTCTTGTGTAATCAAACAGATGAAAAATCTGTTACTTCACAAAAGTTCTTACAGATAAATGTTCATTTGTGCATGTGAATTCTTGAGTAGTCAAACAGATGAAAAACCTGTTACTTCATGGTCTGAGCCCCAGGCTGCTGTTTCCTGCTATGATTCATAGTGTGTCACATGTGTTTGTTTACATGAAGTTCTTTCAGAGTGGTCTTACTGGTCTTGGTATCCCTTAGATTTGGCCTCAGAAGGTGAAGACTTGAGCTAGGGGTGGTGGCACAGGCCTCCAATCCCAGCACTGGGAAGCTGAGGCAGGAAGATCACAAACTAGTCCCACCTGGGCAATTTATCGAGACCCCCGTCTCAAAAAATAAAGGGATTGAGGATGTAGCTCATTAGTAGAACATCCCTGGGTTTGATTCTCAGTAGAAAGTAAAAAAAAGGAAAAGAAAAAGAAAAAAGTAGGTGGAGGGTTGAGATGTAGCTCAGTGGTGGAGCACTTGCCCACCTCAAGCAAGGTACTGGTTCTGTCCCCAGCAACATGCACGCGCACGCACGCTCACATGCACCACTAATGGAAGAGATAAAGACTTGGGAAGAATGCTGGAATGGAATGAAAGCATCCTTGTGCCCAGCAGGATAACCTCATTTCTTTTCCATCCTGCCTCCTCCCCTGGGTTTGGCTTAATGATGTTTATGTTGCTGCAGGGCATGGTGGTTTCCCTCAGCATGCTGTCAGTCCACCCTGTCTCTAACTTCCCAGTTGTTTCTGTTCTGTGAATCCCCTCCCCACACTGAGCAGGGAGCAGGATGAAACTGGGTCCGTGGCATCAGGGACCCAGTTCCTTACTTGCCTCAACAAGAGTGGGTGACCTCTGCCCCAGCACTTGCGTACTCCACAGTGGGGCAGCAGCACACTTTGTGACCATTGAGAGAGCCCAGGGTAAGGGTCTCCTGGCTGCCCCTCTTGGTGGCAGTGATTGGACCAAGTTAGCTTTTGCTATATAATAAGTCATCTCAAAACTCAGTAATTTAAACAATGATTTGTTACTTCTGTGTTGAGCTTTTTTTTTTTTTTTTTTGAGACAGGGTCTGCTCTGTAGTCCAAACTGACCTTAAACTTACAACCAATCCTCCTGCCTCAGCCTCCTGCATACTGAGATTATAAGCATGTGCCACTACACTCTGCCCTCCTTGGGCATTCTTTACTAATCTTGCTTGAGCTGACTCATGTGACCACACAGAGTCTGCAGCTGGACTGCCCTAGGCTGGAAGGTCCGGTACAGCCTTTGCCACATGCCTGGGACATTCCTCGGACAGCAGGAAGCATGGAGCTCTATCTGTTCTCTAGGCTGATGACATCTAGTTTACCTGGAGGATCCTCAAAGACAGTGTCCCAGACCACATAGGGCCTAAGCCCAGAAGTCCAGTAGCATCACAGACGAAGACTTCTCTGAGCTAAAACAAGCCTGGGGCAGCCAGATTCCTAGAGGACAAGAGGAGGAGTGACTGCCATGCAGACAGACAGGTTGGGAGAAGTTAGGGCCCAGGTCTCCAGACAGCTGTCACAGGATCACACCTCCAAGAAGGGTCCTGTGGTTGCTGCCCATCCTACTATGTGGCCAGTGGGCCAGCCAGGTACAGCAGCCAACTAGAGATCAAGCCTGTGACTGGGGACAGGTACAGCCCTCCTGAAGACCTTTCATCTCACACCCTGGTCCTCATTTGTGAGATCTGTGTCCAGTCGATGGAGCAGACCACACAGGTGGCCGCGATGTCAGGCCACAGGCCACACCATCCACTCCATGTTTTCCCTGCTGATTCCTGCTCAGTCCACCTCCCTGGCCTGTTGCCCAGGCTGTAGGACACTCCTGGGAACCCCTGCCCCCTCCCACCCCACCCCGCCACATACCAACTGGACACGGCAGGATCAGCAGTCCAGAAGCCAGCTGGTGCGAGGATCCTAGAGGCTGTGCTTAGTTCAGAGCTTGGTTTGAAAGCACACAGTGTGCAGGTAAAACACCAGGCCTCCCATGTCTGTTTTGTTTTTTTGAGACACAGTCTTACAATTCAGGCTGACCTTGAACTCACTGTGTAGCCCCTAGGCTGGCCTTCCTGAAGTTGTGATCCTCCTGCCTCAGCCTCCTGAGTGCTGGGATTAGAGGTGTATGTCACCATACCCTCTTCTTTTCTTTTTACTTTTGAGCAAGATTTTACTAGGTCACCAAGTCGCCCAGGCTGGATTTGAGCTTGCAATCCTCCTCCCTCAGCCTCCCAGAGAACTAAGATTATAGACATGCACCACCTTGCTCAACTACATATTTTGCTTTCCTCCCCTTCTGGCTGCAAGTGTGAGCTCCAAATGAGGTTGTTTTTTTTTCTGAGGCCCTTCACCTTGCAGATAGCCACCTTCTCCGTGGGTCTCTGTCCAAATCTCTACACTCTCTCTGAGGACACCAGTAAGACTGGACTAGGCTCCCCCATTGGCCTCATTTTAAACCAGTCCCCTGAAAGACCTTACCTCACTCCAAAATACTGGGCGTGCTGGAGGTAGGGTATTTCAACATGACTTTTGAGAGAGACACTTCAGCCCAAAGGAAAGCCACTCCCCTTTCCACCGCATGTGCTCTACCTGGAGCTGTGTGTGTGTGTGTGTGTGTGTGTGTGTGTGTGTGAGAGAGAGAGAGAGAGAGAGAGAGAGAGAGAGAGAGAGAGAGAGAGAGAGAGAGAGAGGAGCTCCATCCAGAGCCCTTCATTTTCAGATCACCTGGCCTGTTGTGCCGGGGAAGCCAGTCGGGGACCCTTTGTGCTGACAGTGCACCGCATTTGGTCTCAGTTATGTAAGATTCTGGCCTTCCAGAAATGCCGGGGCCGGAGTTCCTCTTTGCAAAGCTCGGACAGACAGAGGCAGGGGCACTGCCGCGTCAGAAAGCCTTGCCGACCGTCCTTCCTGCCATTCCTTCCTGCACCATTGGCTAGGGGAGGGAGAAGGAGACCCCAGAGCGCACGTGTTCGCCCGCGGCTTAGCGGAAGACCCGCTCTCCAGAGCTCAGTGGGAACACTGGGGAGGACTTAGCTCCACGCTTTCCTCCACCCCGCTGTGAAATGCTCTCTCCCCTTCGCCCTGGAATGGGAACAGCAGTTCTAGGAACGCGTCCTTGTGCTCCCGCCAAGCTTAGATCCTTGTCCAGGGGCAGAGTGCTTCAGCCGGGCGCCCAGCGAAAAGCGAGCTTGGCTCGTTCTCTGCCTGGCCAGCGCAGGCAGTGGGGAGTGCGGGTGGATGGACGGGAACTCAAGGCGGAACGGGAACGTCCTGTCCCGACATGCTGGCCCGGAACTCCAGGTGGCCAGGCACAGTGGCACATACCTATAATCACAGCTGCTCCGAAGGCCGAGGGAGGCCGCCAGTGCAAGCCCAATCTGGGCAGTTTTTTGTTTTCCTCTGTAGTACTGGAGATTGAATTCAGGGCCTTTGCACTGAGCTACATGCCCAGCCCTTTTTTTAAATTTTATACAAGATCTCGTTAAGTCACTAAGCTGCACAGTCGCTAAACTTGTTATCTGCCAGCCTTAACCTCCCAAGTACTAGGATTACAAGTGTGCATCGCCACACCCAGCTCACACTTTATTCAAAGTACAAAGAATCTGTATTGTGTGTGTGTGGTGCTGGGGATCAAACCCAGGGCCTTGTGCATGCTAGTAAGTACCCTAGTAGTGAGCTATAGTTCTAGCCCTCAAAAGAATCTTGACATTTGTAATTTACTCTTCATAATATTCCCTGGAGATATGCATCCTTCCTCTCCGACACCTTCCCTCCCCTCTCCTCTCCTCCTTCAGTACTTTCCAGGGCTTTCACACTGAGCTATGGTACATCCCTAGCCCTTTTTAAGAAAGAGTTTTTTTGTTTGTTTGAGACAGGGTCTCTCTGTAGTTTGGGGTGGGCTTGAACTCACTGTGTAGCCAAGGCTGGCCTTGAACTTGCAGGTCCTCCTGCCTTAGCCTCTCAAGTACTAGGATTACGGGTGTGTGCCACCATACTCAGCATATATGTCATTCTTCCTCTTGTAGTGGAGGATGAAGCTGTGACTTGGAGTTGAGGAACTGGTGTGTAGTGACCCTCGGTTGAGCCCAGAATTTCTGCCTCAAGTCTCATGTTATATTTACATTAAGCACCTGCCAACTGATCCTAAAAATAGAAGGGGCATGGCTGGTGCTTTAAAAATAGCAGGGAGGATTCTAGTATGAGACTTGTTTCATCAGTGAGAAAATCAGACCTTCAGGCAGCAATGGCAAACCTTTCAGAACTTTCAGGGTTACAAGCAGCCCACTGCTACTGCACGTAGGTTGGCTACCACTACCCTAAGGAATGTATGTATTGTTTTAGGCAAACTGCCATCGGCACAGAGAGCGCCTCGAGAAAAAATACTCTCCTATATTTGATGTACATCTGAGTTTGAAGTCCCGAAGGACTCTGGGAGTACAATGTGCCCAGATTCAAGTTCATGGTGGTGGTTCTTGGATTTTTCAAGCCTAGAAAGGATAGAGGCAGGCTCAGCATCCCTCCCCTGAATCTGTTGCCAGGGATTTTTTGTAGGGAGTCATTGGACTCTTAATGTACCCTGGGGAGGAACAGCCGTGGCAGGGAATGAGAAAAAGACAAGAGACAATAGCTGGGTCAGGTGGAAGCCTCTGTCTCCTAAGTCGAGGAGAAGAACTGCCCAAGAACGTAGTGTTTATTTATACCCTGGAGTGGTTGATATTAATTTCAGCCTGTCTACCTAGCAATCAGTTAACAAGCTGCAACAGCTTGTTTACATGCTTCGAGGAGCTCCCATGTTCTCAGGCTGGCTTCGTCCTGCATGCGTAATTACTCTCCAGCTTTAACCACTCCCAACAGTTTTTGTTTTGGATTTTGGTTTGGGTTTTGGGTTCTGGAGTTTGTGGGTTTTGGTGGTTTTTCTGCTTTGTTTTGTTTTTGGTACCAGGACTTGAACTCAGGACCTTGTACTTGCTAGGCAGGTGCTGTGCCGCTGAGCCATCTTCCCAGCCCTGGGTTCTGGGTTTTTGAGACAGAGTCTCACTATATAGCCCAGGCTAGCCTCATACTTGTGGCAGTCCTCCTGCCTCAGACTCCCAAGTGCTGGGATTAGGGCTGTGTGCCACCTCATTTGGCTTTTTTCTCTTTTTTCTTTTTCTGATACTGACCATTGAGCCTAGGGCCTTTTGCACTGAGCTACATCCCCAGCCGTTTTTTTAAATTTTGAGGCAGAGTCTTGCTAAGTTGCCCGGTCTGGGCTTGAATTTGTGATTCTCCTGCATCTCCAGAGTTTTATCTCCTGTCTCCATTGCCACAGCCCTGTGATTGGTTCTTGGTGTGAGTGGGGCCCGAATACATGTGTGATGTGTGTCGTCCTCCCCACAAGGGGTGTGGGTGGCTGGCTTGCATCGGCTGCTGTCCTGATCCGCCCCCCAACCCAATGGGTGGGCACATCCTGCCTTCACAGCCTTCTGCTCCTGCAGCACAGCAAGCAGAAGTGCTGGCTTCCCTGCAGCTCAGTGCTAACAGATGGGAAGTTGGTTTCTGAAGACTCCTTTAGAAGTACTATAGCAGGATAGATCTGGGCGTGGTGGCTCATGCCTGTAATCCCAGTACCCGTGGCTGAGGCAGCCCGGGAATTTGAAGTCAGCCTGGACTACATAGTAAGACCTTACCTCTAAACAAACAAACACAAATAAAAAAAATGGTAGCCTCAGCTGTTCTGGGTAGTTCAAGACTGAAGCCCAGATCCAAAAATGACTGGAGCCCAGTGACACAGAGGGTCTGAGGCTTAGGGTGGAACATCACAGTCCCTGTCTGCATGATCTCTGGGTCCCCTCCAGTATCAGGGGTCCTCAACACACCCTTCCACTGATCCCCACCCATTGGGCCATGCAGGATTGGGGTGAGTAGCTGTTTCTCTGGGTCAGGGATGCTATAAGCAGACAATGGAGTCTAGAATCTCAGTCCCACACCTACAGATAGGTAAGTGCCTTCTGACTTTTTATTTTGGAGAGAAAGGTTTTACTTTATAGTTTTGGCCAGCTTTAAACTGGCTCTGTAGCCCAGGCTGGCCTCAAACTCACAGTGATCCTCCTGTCTCAGCCTCCCAATCCCATGCTGGGATTACCTGCATGCACCACCACACTCAGCTCATCTGCACAATATTAATGATTTTTTTCTTTTCAATTTGCTGAAAGAGGGTCTTGTTTTATAGTTCAGGGTGGTTTTAAACTCACTCTATAGCCCCTTAGTCTTGTGGCAGACCTCTTCCTTCAGCCTCCTAAATGCTGGGATTACAGGTATATGCCACTATGTCCGGCTGATATTTCAGTTTTTATTTTGTAGTGCCGAAGATCAAAACCAGGATCTCATACCTACCAGGAAGTGCTCTATGACTGAGCTACACCTCCAGCCCTTATCATAGTACTTTGAATTCTACTTACACTCAGCTTTAATACCCCATCCCACCCTCTCCCCGCACTACTGGGAATTGACCTAGTCACTTCTTCCTGAACTACTATCCCAGCCCTTTTATTTTTCTTATTTTAAGATAGGTTAAGTTGCCTGGGTTGGGCCTGGACCCTCCTGCCTCAGCCTCCTGAGTAGCTGAGATTACAGACATGCACCACTGTGCCTAGCTTAATATTTCTCTTTATATCATCTTTACTTTTGAATTTTATCATATTTTATTATATATTATATAGCACAACTTACATAAATAGTACAATATTAAATATTATTTTGCAGTTTTTGTCCCCACCCCATACTCAAAGTGAGCCCAGGACCTTGCAGTGATCTATACCTGCACCCCTTTTTTTTTCCTCTCCCTCCAGACAAGGTCTCATTAAGTCACTAAATTGCCAGGGCAGGCTCAAACTTGGAGTCCTCCTGCTGTGGGTTCCCACAGTGTTGGGATTACAGGTGTGCACCACCACACCTGTTGTATATTGAGAATTACTATAAATTCAAAGGAAACTTGAAAACCAAACTCACTGGCTTGAATAGCAGGCAGTTACAAAAGGAAGTGTGATGACATCTTTACTTGGAGCAGGATGTGTTGCCGGCCACAGGCTCTGTACTCCAGGCCCAATGTCCACTGTGCAGGGCCATGCGGTCCACACTGCTGCTGCCCAGGCAATACCAGCACAAGCAGCCCTCTCTGCCTTGCAGGCAGCTGCTTCCTTGGACCCTGGCCTGGGGACCCCTCCAGTGCTCCTCCTGCAGCAGCAGGGAGAAGGCCGGGTACGGTCAAGGCAGTGAGTAGTTCTGAAGCAGTGCTCACTCTGGAGTCCCTCACTCTGGAGTCTGGCTGCATGTGGGAGAAGAGGTCAGGATGAAAGCATAGGCTGCAGCCTCTCTGAAGTGCTGGGACGCGGCAGGGACATGCGGTCTCCATGGAGCATGGCTGTGTGTGAGGGCTGTTGCTTTTCTGTCCTGGAGACTAAACTCAGGGCCTTTGCACTGAGCTACCACTCTCAACTAAGGGTTTTGTTCTTACTAGTTTGAATGAGTCACTTGATTTTCCTGTCCACTCTTTTTGCTACTGTTTTTCCGAGACAAGGTCTCACTATGTTGTCCAAGCTAGGCCTGAACTCACTGTGTAGCCTGGGCTGGTCTTGAACTTATGGCAGTCCTCCTGCTTCAGCCTCCCAAGTGCTGGCTACCATGCCTGCCTGTTCACTAATTTGTAAAATGGGGTTAAAGATGCCTGTTCTGGACAAGCTTGGTGGCACATGTGTAATCCAGCCACTCTAGAGGCTGACAAAGGGATATAAAAAGTTTTTTGGGTTTGTTTTTGGTCTTTCTGAGACAGGATCTCACTATGCAATTCAGATTGGTCTTGAACTCATTTTGTAGCCTCGAACTCGTAACGATCCTCCTGCCTCAGCCTCCCAAGTGCTGGGATTACAGGTGTTCACCACCACACAGGAAGATCAAAAGTTTTAACCCAGCTCTGGCAACTCAGCAACTTGGTAAGGCCCTGCCTCAAAATAAAAAAATAAAAGGCCAGGGATCTGGGAATGCATCTCAGTGCAAAGGCTCTGGGTTCAATCCCCAGTACCCTCCCCACGCACACACCCCTAAAAAGAATACCTATTGTGGACAGGTGTGGTAGTACATATCTGTAATCCCAGCTACTCAGAAGGCTGGAGCAGGAAGATTGCAAGTTTGAGACTAGTCTGGGCAATTTAGCAAGATCTTGTCTCAAAGAATAAAAAAGGTCAGGGATGTAATTCAGTGCCTCCTGGGTTCGATCCTCTGTGTTGACAAAAAGATGTTCTGGTGTCCCCTGAAGCACTGTTAGAACAGTGTCGAATGCCAAAGGGGAGTCACTTTCTCCTGTCGGGTATAGTTGTCCTGGGTCCTGACACTGAGCTGTCGCAGGTAAGGTGATGAGGGACTGTAGGGACACAGCTCTTTGGGTGTGCAGAGCTCCGAGCACTCGCCGGCTTGGCCAGCACTGGCGAGGCCCTTCCCCCAGGCACCCCGAGGGCTGAGGGTCAGCAGGGCCCTGCACTGCCACAATTCCCTGGATGAATCTCGGTGGGATTTTATAAAAGAACCATGACCTTCTGGAGCCACTCCTCTAAAGGCAGGGATCCCTGCCAGCAGCGACTTCACAGTAGCTTCACCAACTTCCCTGTGCCCTTCCAGGGACCAGGATCATCTATGACCGGAAATTCCTGATGGAGTGCCGAAACTCCCCTGTGGCCAAAACACCCCCGAGGGACCTGCCTACCATCCCTGGGGTCACCAGCCCTACCAGTGACGAGTCCTCCATGGATGCCAGCCACAGCCACCTGCGCAGCAGTCCAGAAGACAAGCCAGCAGGTGGTGAGTAGTGCAAAGGAGCCCTGTGCCCAGGGAATTCTGGGGAGGGGGACACCAGTGACTTTCATACCCTCAGAATCCAGAGGGTAGAAGTAGGGCAGGGAGGTGGAACCCTAAGTAGTATTAGCTTTCCTTCCTTGAGGGGCCCAAGAACCACAGGGATGGTAATTTTGTGCTATGAGGTAACTTAAGTTAATGGAGAGCTGATCTAAAATGGCAAACTGGGTATAATCCCAGCATTCAGGAGGCTGAGGCAGGAGGATGGACAGTTTGAGGCCCAGGCTGAGCTACATAGGAAATTCAAGGTTCTTTCATTAATATTATCCCCTAGTTATTACAGACTGATCAGGACCACAATCTCCCAAATGAGTAGACAACAAAGGCTGAAATAAATGAGATGAATGAAATGATTTCAGGGCTCTGAGAGGATCCTAACCTGCTCACAGAATTGGTGATTTTGGGGTTTTAGACAAAGAACTTCTCTAGGCAGCCCCTATTTATTAGGTTTTCAAACAAAGGAGGAGAATACTAAAGAAAATGCAGGAATCTGGGCAGGATTTGGGAATCCTGTGAAGGACTTCTCCATGTGTTAATTTAGGAGAACTATGTTATCTCCAGGAAGACCTTTACCGCAGGAGTGAGATGTCTGCAGCTATAATCTCCTTTTAGTTAATTAGGGTTGGAGCCAAACGTCCCCAGCTGTGACATTATCTTGTCCTTTGAGGTATCTCATTGACTTCACAGATCAATGTAGGCCTCAGCGGGGACCAGGGACTCATAGAGGTTCACTTACTGTGAGTCCACTGCCCATTTCCAGACAAGAGCGTAGGCCTCGGGCAACCTCACATGTAATATGAAAAGCCAGTTGGTTAATATTAAATCCTGCTCAGAGCCATTTCATAGTGGTCTCCAACACCAGGTCAGCCTGTGCTACATAGTAAGATCAGATAGATAGATTGGTAGATAAAGGCAGATAGACAGAGAGAGAGATAAAGTGCCAGTAGCTCTGCCTAATTGCCCCTAAATTGTTACCGCACATGCACAGTGCTTGGAATGCACCCATAATGTTTGTGGTGCCAGAGACAATTATAAAGACATGGTATACCTGCCCTCTAGGGAGTTACACGTCTACCAGACAGGCAGTGCATCCAGAATACCCTGCAGGGTGTGTTGGCTCCTTGCTGGGCCCTGTATGAAGCTGGCAGAAACGGTGTGGCCTGTTGTCTCTCAGCTTTTTTTTCTTTTTGTTTTTTAATCTTAAAGAGTAAAAGAAGGATAACATAGTAATAGGGGGGCTTACCAAATTACAGACAAAGTGATAGGAAATTATCAATGGTTGTTTTACATACTGCATAGTTTCTCAGGAAAACAAATAGACAAATAATAGTAAGTTACAGACAAAAGTGGTAGGAGATTATCAATAGTTGTTATACTATACTTTGGTTTCTTCAAAGTGGTTTCTAAAGAAAATAAATAGATACATGAGTGACTAATTGAATAATCATTGACTATTCTCAATGGTTGTTGTAGGAAACACATAGTAATAAACACACATCCAGTTACAAAATAGCATAGGAACAATACAAACATTATAGAGTTATGGACAGATTAGTAGGAAAATATCAATGGCTGCTGTAATACATGGTGGTATCTTCAAAGTGGTTTCTCAGGAAGACAGAGATATGTAAGAAAGATCTGACAAGTAGTTACAGCCTAAAGGTTGTCAAAAATAGTGTATTACCTCCTCACCAGTGACTCCTTTCACTGAGGTGTGATGGCTGGAAGGCCAGGATTGAAAAGAAGGACCGAGGGGCTGGGGATTTAGCTCAGCGGCAAAAGCGCCTGCCTGGCAAGCGCAAGGTCGTGAGTTCAGTTCCCGGTACCGGAGAAAAACCAAAAAAGAAAAGAAGGACTGAGAGACTTGCACCTGTGTCTAGCAACAGGCTGTTTTCTTTTTCCTCTATAGTCCGATTACCCAGGGCTCCTCCATGGAGATGACAGTCTCGCCAGAGGGAGAAGGCAGAGTATGCCCTGGGCCCCTCATTCCTGTTAGACTAACTGGTAGGATGGGTCTGAGCTCTGGGGCCTCCACTTCAGAGCGCAGATCAATCTCCAGTGGTCTCCTTTGCATTCAGGGCATGGCCCAGGAGGCTTCTTAGGGCAGTTCCTCTTGAGGTGGCCTGGCTTTTAACAGTGGTAGATGAATGTAGTCGTCGAGTTCTTCTTGGGGCCCTGAGAGTCAGACTTAGGGTCTGTTTCTCTTAGTGCTGCAACACAAGCAGCTGCTTTTTCTCGATCTCTTTGTTTTCTCTCCTTAGCCCCCTCCTTGTCATGGCTATAGAATACTGAGGAGGCAATTCTTACTAACATCTCAAGTGAGCCATCTGGGGCAAAAGCCATTTTTTGTAGCTTTTTCTCTCCAGCCTCCCATTGCATTGGGACCCCACAACCTCTTAGTGTTCTCCCCTCAACTGTCAGCACAGGCAGCAGAAATCTCAGTGCAGACCTCTCCGGAGCTCCACGTGCTCCTCCATCACAGCCTGTACTGTCAGGGGAAGAATGGCTTCCAGGGGGGCGGTCTCCCCAGGTATTGCGCAAGGTCCTCCTGGTTTCCAGCTTCTGAACAGCTCTCCTGACCCCTGACTAGACCTCTGAGTCTTCGGGCATAGTCTGTATTCTCATGTTCTCCGAGTCCTTGTTCAGCAGCTGCTCCTCCGCTGACTCGACCTTTTTGGTTCTCAATGGCAGGGGCAACAGCGACTCGTTGTGTGGCACGTATTCCCAGGGGTTTCTCCATGTCAGAATGATTCATGCACGTCTGCTGGCGGGCCTCCGCATCCAGCGCATGACAGGCCACTTGTGTCATTGCTTCTCTGTGCCATGATAGTTCTCAACCATGCAGCTTCTCGTGTGCCTGGGGCCCGCCTCCCAGGCCTGCATGGCTAGGGGCCGGCCCAAAGGCCAGTGCACCTCACCACAGGTGTCTGCAGCTTTGACATTTGGTAGCAAGGCCCTTCCTGGTGTCCCCACCTCCTGGTCACCAGCTGCCATCCTAGCCACGATGTGTGGGAATGTGCTCTTTGTGTGTCAAGCCTGGCTGGCCAGAGCCCTGAACTCCCCGCTGCAGGGACAAGGCACAAGAGCTTCCTGAGAGCAAAGCTCTGATGCCATGCCCAGACCCAGGCAGTGCCCAGGAAGCAGCAGGAGCCACCTCCCCAGACCTGCAGGACAGGACCCCAGCACCCAAGAGGGGCAGTGGTGGGCTTGTGTCAGTCTAGAGGGAGAGGCAGGGGAGGAGATGAATGTGGAGAGCAGGGTGACAGGCACTGTAAGGCCATGTGGTCTCAGCCAACGGTCTGAGAATGGAGACCTGTCAGGTAGCACAACAGTGCTCCCATCTCCACTTTGCTTTTCTTTTTTGCACTATTGGAGGTGGAACCCAGAACCTTCACACCCCAGCCCTCTTTATTTTTTGAGACACCGTCTTAAGTCAATAAAATGCCTAGGCTGGGCTAGAGTTTGACAGTCCTCCTACCCCAGCCTTCCAGATTACAGGGATCACAGGTTGTACCACCATGCTCAGCTCCCTCCTCCACTTTCTGTCTCAAATCAAAGCAGGATGACATTGAGGATGGACCTGGGCAAGCCTGCAGCTGTTGAGCCACCAGCCCCAAAGGCTGTCGCCCACTCCTGCTTTTGTGCAGTGTACAGAGCTGCTCTGGCCCATAGCAAGAGCAGGCTCAGCCTGGTGGTACCTGACGTGCACAGCAGTGGACCCAGAATCATGGTTGTTAGGCTAGGATAGGGCAGGGCCAAGACATTTTCATTTTGTTGAACTGGATACAAGAAGATAAGTGCCCTTGGAGTCACATATTTCTGTAAATATAACCATTGTTGCTGGGCATACTTTCCATCTGGAGGCCATGTAGAATCTTGGGGCCGTTCTGCTCAGAAGACCATGAATGAGGCAGTTTGATGTAAAATTTCTTTATGTTTTGTTTTGTTTTTTGGACCAGAAATCAAACTCAGGACCTTGCGCTTGCCAGGCAGATGCTTGTGCCACTGAGCTATATCCCTGGCCCATGTAAAATTTCTTTAAAACCTGCTGCAGCATGAATGACATGGAAATGTTAGGGGAATAAGGGTAGGGAGTGGCTGCATTATCTAGATAACTGCTTTTCTTTACAGCAGGGTCAAGCTATTCCATCAATTGGACATATGCCCAGTATGTTACTGTTTTCCAAACCAAACACTAGGACAGATGCTGAGCGGTTTTATTTATTACAGTGCTGGGGATTGAGCCCAGGATCTTCAAGCTGGTTACATCCCCAGGCTTCCTCCCCCCCTTTTTTTTTTGAGATAAAAGTTGCCCAGGTTGGGCTTGAACTTGGTGATCTCCTGCCTCAGCCTCCCAGAGTGCTGGGATTACAGATGTATACCACCATGCCCAACTAGAAGTTTTATGTTGAACGGATAATTTTTGACGCAGTCGCTTTTATATAAGGCCACAAGTAGCTGTTCATCCATTTCAGTTTAGTTCAGTTCCATTTGGTTTGGTTCTGAGACAAGATCTTGCTGTGTATATAATTCAGGCTGGCACAGTGATCCTCCTCAGCCTCTTGAGTACTGGGACTATAGGAAAGCACTGCCACACCCAGCTATCACCCTTATGAAAAATAAAAATTATAGAAAACTCAGGACTGTTGTCCTCACCTAGGAGGAAAACTGATCTCTGCTGTTTGGCTTGAGATTGAAAAGGAATACAGCTAGACATGGAAGGTTCAGCCTGTGGCATCTGGGAATTCCTAGCCTCTCTTGCCTTTCCTCTCCTCCCCCTGGCACATAAGCCCAGCCTGCTCTTGGAGGAACTAGGGAATGAAAGCGCAGGGCCCCAGCACTCTCATCTGACGTTGCTTAGTCTGTCTCTCCTCTCCCTAGGTGAAGAGTCACAGTTTGAGATGGACATTTAAGGGACCAGACATCAGACGGAGTGGTGCTTCTGGGCTCCTGGGCCCTTCTTGGGAGGACCATACCAGCCAGCCTTCGGAGTGCTAGCCTCCTGGGCAGGTGTCGGGTGTGGGGTTGGCCACCCCGCCCCGCCCAGCCCTTCACTCAGGGTACCTGCTCGCTCCTGTGAACACCAGCACAGACCTCCTTGTGCCTCTTTAATGCAGAGCTGCTACCCCAAGGGCGCTCTCTTGGCCATACCCTGCAACCAAGTGCCAGCAAGCAGACACGGACACCCTTCTGAACAATCGTCTCTGGGGTCACTCACCCCTTCCTTAGGTTGGGGAGCCTGGGAAAGCACCCCTCTTCCTTCCCCAAAAGAGGAAATAAAAGCCACCCTCACTCTAGGGCCAAGCCATGGGCCCCGTCTGAGCTCTTTTTAACTCCAGGTGATAACTGACACCAGCTTCTGTCTGTTCCTTCAGGGGCTGTGCTGTTTCCTTTCTCATTCTCATGCAGGCTCACACTGATGCTATAGGGAGGGAGAGCTGTGCACAGCCTGCGTTTCCAGCCAAGAGACCAAGGGCCCCACAGGACTGGGTTTCAGCCCCACATCCCTTGTTCACCGACCCGTCGGGTGATCATTCCCCTTCCCCTTAGCCCTATTCCTGCATTCGAGAGGGAGGGGCTGCACCTTGGCCGGTGTAGTCTCATCCACATGCGCCTGATCATAGTTGAGGGATCCCTTCACATGAGTTCCCAAAGACGGGAGCCCTCTGCCCTAAGTGTTTTATTGAAATTTAGGAATGTCCCATAAGAAAAGGTAACATAAGCCTGGCATGGCAACACAAGCCTGTAATCCCAGCACTCTGGGAGGCTGAGACAGGATAAGTTAAAGCCCAGCCTGGGCAACTTAACTTACTGAGAGTCTGTTACAAAAATTATAAAAAGATCTGGAGAGACAGCCCAGATAAGGCCCTGGGTTCAGTCCCCCATACTCCCAAAAATAGCACAGCAGGTTGTATGGGGCTTGAGATGTGGGGATATAGCTCAGTGGCACAGCATGTGGCTAGCAATGCACAAGACCCTCAGTTTGATCCCCAACAAAAACAACCATGTAGGACCAGCCAGCAGTGAGTGGTCTGGGTAAGTGGTGTCAAGCCCATGCAGGGAGCCTTCGGGGGATGCTGAGAAGGAGTAGGAGGAGGTAGTGCCCAGTGTTCGCTTTCAGGTGGTCTCAGGGAACCCAGCTGTGTAAGGGAGGTGTGTCAACGAACGCACTTTAAGTTGGGTATGGCAGTGTATTCCCAATCCAGCCCGCAGGAGGCTGAGGCAAAGGACTGAGTTTGGGGCCAGCGTGGACTGCATAGTGAGATACTGACTCAAAAAAAAAGCTTCGGGTAGAGCAGGCAGTTTTGTGAGTAGGGAGTGATGTTTCTGAGTGGCTGGAGAAAAGGGCCTGGACTGGCAGGCCCAAGTCTTGGCTGAGAAAGGCAGGTGTTTTCAAAGGCAGGTGCTGGGGGATGGACGGCCCCTTGGTCACAGTGCTTATTGGCATGCTGATGGGAAGCCACAGGCCTTTAGTGGCTAAGCCCTTTGCCTGGCCTTCTGTAGCTTGGAGCCCCCTCCACTCACAAGGGTGGCAGCTGGAGTCCACATCTGGTAAAAGGCCCAGCCTCTTCCTGTGCATGGAAAGGTGGTGGTGGTTGTCACAGAACAAAGGCAACCACAAGCACCTCCAACTAGGAAAACAGATCCTTCAGCCTTCCCTTAGCTTTCCAGCAAAAGCATTTCATTTCTGACATCCCACCAGAGGTAGCGGTCTTATTGGTTTACATGACCACATCTAGTTTTCTTCGAGGTCCTGCATCTCTGGATCAATTTAAGAATTTTCTTAAAAAAACGGACTCCTCTGGTATTTGGGGGACCACCATAAAATTGTCCAGAAGTGCGTACCTTCCCTATCAAGTGAAAGTATTCCCTCAAGGATCCAGGTTTTCCTTTTTTCGTTGCACATCCAATCTGGCTGGGTGCTAGAGTGGCAAAGGTGTGCAGCCCAGCCCTTGTCCTGGAACGTGAGATTGGGTGAGACTGCAGCGGTCCAGTGTAGCACCCTGTGTGCCAGGCCTTGGTGTGTTGTAGAGATGCTCACTTCAGGAGATCCTAGCTTGGCCTCCACTCTGGTGTCACCCAAACTATTGTGCCTTTGAAGAACACACTGACAACTGCCACATGCCAGGACCCAGGACAGGCAGTGTCCTAAGCTACAGTGTCTATTGTCCCAAGAGCCTACAACCTAACTAACGGCACTGTGAACAGTGAAGGGCCACCCAGCAGTCACAAACAGTGCCTCCAGTGAGTGCAGGCAGTGTCCCAGCCGCTGTAAGATACAGGAAATAAGGTTTGAGAAGCCTTCCTGGTGACTGGAAGAATTGGAGCTTCACGGAGCTGCCTGGGTCCTGACTGGCACCCAGTCCTGGCTCTGAGAGCAGGTTGGCTGGGGGGTTTGGTGTTAGGTTTTCCAGACAGAAATGAGCGGGCCTAGCCAGACAAGGACATGGGAGTGGGCTGTTGGGAACCGAGGTGTGGAAGGTCCTGGTCTGAGTGACCCAGAAGAGAGGTCGGGAAGGGAACGCTGGTTTAGGAATCATGCTGAGTGGTCGGCAAGGAGATCACAAACCTTGGAGACTTGCCGGCAAACAGTGGAACCGGGAAGCAGAACTTTGTGACTCTCCAGCCTCTAAGTAGCCAGACCAGGCCCACCTAAGTCCCACAGCCAGTGCTGTTTGGAAACAGTCCTTGGGGAAGGGTGGGATCCATCCATTTCATCCACACCCAGCCTGCTGCTAGACTGAGCGCTACCAGAGAACTGTGAAACGGATGACTAAGAAAAAGTGAAATAACCCAAAGACGTGCGATTGGGTGTACATAGGGATCCATGTGACAGGTCAGCAGAGCTGGGACAACCAGTAGAGCCTGGAGAGGGAACCCCATGAGCAAAGGTGTGTCTGGAAGAAAGCGAATGTGAGATAGTCGGATGTGCTTGGTTTCAGCAACTTGGGTAGCAAATGGTAAGATTAGGTGGCCTGGAATTCCACTGTTGGAACAAACAGCACTGGTGGAATGTCTTCTATGGATGTGGAGCATTATTACAATCTACCTAGGGTGCTCCAAATTTAAGAAATATTTTTACCATTTTACACTTGTTCCAATTCCCATCCCACTTCCTGTCTAGTTCCAAAGCTCTAGGTTATTCTGACAGCTGGAGCCAGAAGAAGGTGGTAACTGGCTTTAAGGCAAACCAGGGGAAGAAGGACCTAGAGCCCAGAAGTCATTCAGGTGTTGGGTGAGTGATGCGTGATTTGGGGCGAAGGGGAGTGAGAAGGCAGGAAAGAGCTGCACACAGTGGCACACACCTGTCATCCCAGAACTTGGGAGGCTGAGGCAGATTTGCCAAATTTGGGCCCAGCCTGGGCAATTTAGTGACTTGGCAAGACCCTATCTGAGAAAATTACAAAGGCTGGAGATGTAGCTCAGTGTGAAGGCCCTGGGCTCAGTTGCCAGCAGTGCTCCCTACCCTGCCAGGAATGAAAAGGTGATATGCATTGTTGAGTCCCTACTGTGTGCTGGGCCCTGACCTAGGGACAGGGTAGTACACAAAACTCCTGCCTTCAAGGAGCTAGGCTTCCGGTGGGTGCCACACGTCTTTAGGGACTGATGCCACATGTGAGTCTTGTTCTTGTGCACTTGGTTTTTATTGCTGAAGTCACAAACCTGCTCTCCTGGAAATAAGGTACAGGCTTTAGCATGGTCAGGCTCCCCTGACCCCTAAGCAGAAGACAGGAAGGACCCCGCTATGCAGAGACTGAGAGGGACTAAAGATTTCTTCTGTTTTGTTTTTTGAGACAGGGACTCACTCATGCATCCCAGGCTAGCCTCCAACTCACAATGATCCTCCTGCCTCAACCTCCCAAGTGCTGGGATTACAAGCATGTTCCACCATGTCTGGCTAGGGATTTGTTTCATAATACTCAGCTTCATGCTGCCCCCTGCTGGAAGTGTCTGTTGGATGAAGGAAAGCATTGTACTTCCTGGAAAGTGTTATTTCATTTGGATTCCACTGGGAAGAAACGAGAAGATGCTATAGGTACTCAAACAAAAGTGGGGATCTCCACTAAAACTACTTCCTTAGCCTCTCTAGGATGGGTTCAGGCTTAATTTGGAATCACAAGTATGCTTTTTTTTTTTCCCCTTTGGTACCGGATATCAAACTCGGGATGTTGCACTTGCCAGGCAGGCACTTGCACCGCTGAGCTATATTCCCAGCCCTGAATCACAAGTATGGATATAGCCACTCAAGCACCTACCCAACTCTTGGAACAGTTTCATCTTTTTTTTTTTTTCTTTTCAGTTTCATCTTCTAAGCCCTTTAGAAAGTACAAATGCAGCCTGGCATGGTGGCATGCCTATAGTCCTAGCACTCGGGAGGCTGAGGCAGGAGAATCACTGCAAGTTTGAGGCCAGCCTGGGTTTCATAGCAATACCGTGCCTCAGAAAATAAACAAATATAGTTTCTCAGGCTTTTGGCTAGGATCAAGTATAGTATCAGAAAACAAACAAGAACCGCCCAGGAAGCCTGGCTGTTTCTTCCTGAGCTTCAAGAAGAGACATCTAGTATACTAGAAAGCTTTGATATCCTACATAGCAGCACTGATACCAATTTTTTTTGGTACCAGGAATTAAACTCAGGACCTTGCACTTATAAATCCACCAATCATACACATTTATGGAGTACATGTTAAGCTCTACATAGCCAATGTGGAATGATTAGATAAAACCAATTAATATTCCCATCGTTTCAAATGTTTTATTATTTTCTGTGGTGAGAACATCTGAAATTTCAGCAATTTTGAAATATACTTTTTGTTTTCATTCTTTTTGAGACAGGGTCTCGCTATGTAGTTCAGGCTGCCCTGAACTCACAGCAATCCTCCTGCCTCGTGAGTGCTGGAAGTATAGGTGTGCACCACCATGCCTGGTTTGAAACACACTTTTTATTTTTGTAGTGCTAGAGGTCAAACCCAGGGTCTCACACATGATACACATGCCAGATAAGTGACTTCTACTGAACTACACCTCCAGCCCCTAATATATTACTGTAACTCCAGGAAGTCCAAATATTCTTGAAGCCTGATCAACTAAAGCTCAGGATCACTCATGACACTGGTCTGATTTTAGGGAAAAGTAACAGGACTGTCCCTTTGCCTCCGTAAATGGCACCTACACCAGATCTGCCTTTGTGATGCAGGGCGCCATCTCACTTCCTGGAGGAGAAGACTTGGGGGAAGCACCTTAGGGTGTGTAATAAGGTATGTCCCAGCTCATCCCTGGGTTTAGGAGACCTCAAACAAGAGGAACAAGATGGCACCATTTTTTGCTGGAGTCAGTATACGGTTGGAAATGCCATTCAATCATGAATGGATGGTCCCTCGGTTGACAGGATGCCTTAGTTACTACCCCAATCAAAACCTTCCACCACTGCCTCTCCCACCTGGAGGTTCCAGGTCTTTCTTCCTTATGTCGAGCTTGAAGTGTCCTGCTTGCTCCTCAGGGATGAGCATGGCCATACCAAGGAAGGGCTGCTGATCCCGACCTTGACTGTCCAGTGTAGCTGTCACAGGCTGGTACCTGGCAGACACAGTGCTCCAGGGAGCAGGGGACATTCAGATCCAGCAGAGGTCTCGGCTCTTGTGTGACTGAATCATGAAAGCTTAAATCCCCAAGTAGCAATTACACCAATATTTACAGCACAGTCAGACCCTTCCTTTCATCAGGGAAGAAGTTGTGACACTATTTTCCCACTGTCTTGTTCAACAGAACAACCTCATTCTTCTCTTTCCCCTCCTTTAGGTCTCTGCTAACTCCCAGATGTGTGTTTCTCAGATTGAGTAGCTTCGCTTACCCTCAGCTCCATCGTTGTGATAGCCTCCTATTACTGCAGCAGACACCGAAGATCATCAATTATAAAGAGGGTTTTCCTCCACGATGCTTAGGCACATCATAGCAGGAGCACGGGGTGGGAGAAAAGTCACACACAGCTAGGAAGCAAACAAGGAAGGGTCAGATAGGAAGGGCCAGATGAGCCCCACAAAGGCCTCCAACGTGGCCCTCCCACAGCACCATGGGCTAGGGACCAAGCCTCTTCAACACAGGGGCCTCAGAAGGACAGGCTAGATTAAGCCGGTGATCTCAGTGCCTCCACTGCAGTTCTAACACAGCCACCTCCCACCTCCACACCCAGTGAGGAACAGGATATGACTACAAGAGGATCCTCCAGTCTCACTTTCCCTCCAGCCTGAAGGAAATTCTCTGCTGCAAAAATCTCAGGCCCCACCCCAGACCTACAGCATCAATCTGCTAAGTAGGCTGCCCTTCCTGTGAGATAGCAGCTGCATCAAGAGGTGGTCTCAAGACTCTGATTCTCCTGGAACAAGGATTGGAGATGTGTTTTGTGGGGTTTTTGTTTGTTCGTTTTTGAGACAGAGTCTCACTCTGTAGTTCAGGCTGGCCTTGAACTCACTATGTAGCCCAGGCTGGCTCAAACTCTTGGTGTTTCTCCTGCCTTAGCCTCTTGAGTGCTGGGATTATAGGTGCATGCCACCACCTGGCCATGTCCTTAGAAATCTTAAAAACACCTTTGTTATTCTTATCTTCATGTCCTCAGTCTTAAATGATGACAAAGATAGGTTAGGTCAGACAAGGGATATAGCTCAGTGGCACAACACCTGCCTGGCAGGTGCAAGGTCCTGAGTTTGATTCCTGGTAGCAAAAAAAAAAAGGGTTAGGTCAATTTAGGTCTAATAAACATTGTATTGCCAGTTTGTTGCAAGGTTTTAAAGTAATACAGAAGACATATAAAATAAAGGCAAAGCATCAAGGCTTACATTACAAATGCTTGTAATCTCAGCTTTCAGGAAGCTGAGTCAGGAGGATTGTGCCTTCAAAGTCAGCTTGGACAACACTGCAAGACTGCCTCAAAGGGTGAGGGACAGTGCCACTGCACTTTATCCTGCTGTTAGTTACCCATTGGAGATCTGCAGGCCCAGCTTCTAATTGTTATAATTAAAATTATTCTTAAATAACAAACTGCTATGGAGGCAAGGCAAGGAAGATAAAAATCAGTGACATATGTGCATTGTCCTAGCTCAGCCAGGCTCTCACTGCCAGCCCCTGATATTTTTCCATGGTCTCCTGTTCCTGTCTGGGGATATGAAAAGAATTCCTTCCTCAGAATCAAGTCTAACTCTCTGCCTTCATCAACTGACTCAGTCACTCTGCACACTTTTTTTGGAAAACTGCTCCACTAGCTGCCATCTCTCCTGTATTTGCAGGGAGGGGTTACTGAGACAGGATCTTGCTATGTAGCCCAGGCTGACCTCCAACTTGTGAGGATCCTCCTGCCTCTGCCCCCAGAGGGGTGGGATTACAGGTAACTCTTGCATTTTTTAACCTCTAACTCCTTACTGGTGAAGTTTCATCAGCCTACTCCCCAACAGTTATTACCAGGGTGCTTCCCCTCCTTCAGAGCCAAGTATTTGTCTAGGGACTGTGTGTTTTAGGGAGGCTGGAGCCCAGGGCCTAATGCGTGTTAGGTAAGTGCTCTGCCACTGACTTACTTCTCCACACAAACCCCCTTTTCAAACTTTTGACAGGTCTTGAAGTAGTTAGAATTACAAGTGTATGCCATCACACTTAGCTCGGATCTTGATAGTTTGAAGGGTACTGGATACATATTTTTTAGAATAATTGTCGATTTAGAGTCCAGTGAGGTTTTTCCTCAGACTGGGGTTGTGGATTTGCAGGAAGAATACCACAGATACGATCCAGTCTTCTCATGACAAAGTATCAGGGAACACATGATATCAACGTGACTTACCACTAGCATCATTAACCTTGACCACTTGGTGAAGAGGGTGTCTGCCTGCAGTTTCTACGCTGTAAAAACTATTTGGCAGAGGGGCCTGGGGAATGTAGTTCAGTGGTAGAGTGAATGATGTGCTGCATTTTACCCCCAGCACCACACACAGACACAAATTACTTTTCTTTTCCCGCATTCTGTTGGTTAGAAGGAAGTTGCAAAGGCCAGTCCACACACTCAAGGGAAGGGAGGAGTATCAGCGAAGCTGTGCCATGTTCAAAGATTTTTGGCTAGGACCCCGAAGGTGCAGGTGACAGAAATAAAACCAAACAAATTGGATTCTATCAAACTAACAAGCTTCTTGTTACAGCAAATGAAACAATCAACAGAGAGAAGAGACAAGCTACGAAATGGGAGGAAAACATTTGCCAACCATTTATCCAACAAAAGATTGGTATCCAGAATATATAAAGGTATTTCAAAAACTGAATAGCAACGTCCCAAGTAATCCAATTAAAAGATAGGCTCAAGTTCTGAATAGATATTTCTCAAAAGACGACATGTAAATGGTCAATAGGTATATGGAAAAGTGCTCAGTATCATCATCTGGAATGCAAATTAAAACCACAGTGAGATATCCTCATGTTAGAATGGCTATTATCACAAAGACAAAAGTAGTAAGTGCTGGCAAGGATTCAGAGAGAGGGACTCTTCATGGTTAGTGAGAATGTCAGTAGGTATAGTCATCATGGAAACATATGGAGATCCCTTAAAAAACCAATAGGGACTGGAATGTAGCTTAGTGGTAGAGCACCTGTGTGCAAGCACAAGGCCTTGGGTTTGTCATCACAGCAAAAATAAAACAAAAAAACTAAAAATAGAACTACCATACAATCTAGCAATCCCACTACCGAAAATATATTCAAAGAGGAAGTATCATACCAAAGAGATACTTGCATGCTCTCATCTATTCACCGTAGCCAACATAGGGAATCAACCAAGATGTCCATCAATGGTGAATGGATAAGGAAAATGTAGTATATATACCCAACGGAGTATTATTCAGCCATAGAAAGAATGCAATCTTGTCATTTCCAGCAACATGCATAGAATTAGAGGTCATTATGCTAAATGAAATAGGCTAGACACAGAAAGACAAGCACGTGTTTTCAGCTGACTCTGGAAAATTAACAGTTGATTTCATAAAAGAATGGAGGGTCATAGTGGTCATTAGACAGTGGAAAGGTGAGGCAGGAGGAAGCACAGAAAGAAATCAGATAAGAGGTATGTTGTGGTTTGGGTCTAGATGTCCCTCCAAAGCCTCATGTGGTCATAGGTGGGGCTTTTTCAGAGGTGGCTGAATCTACAGTGTGTGATGCTGGGATTAAGGATGTGTGACTGGTTTGGCACTGCCCTAATCCCAGCAGCCTAGATATGATATAAAAGGGGCAGAAAGATGCTGTTAAGGTCCCTTGTTGCTTTGCTACATCTGCACACCATGAACTGTTCTCATCTGCCAATCCACCCTGCCTTGGAGCTAGCCAATTATGATCTGAAAACCCTACAGACTGAGCTAAATAAACCTTTCCTCTCTTAACTTCGGTTGGCATCAAGTATTTTTGTCTCAGCAGTGAGAAAAGTAACTAAGACAAGGTACCAAAACAAAGAGAAATAATTAGTTCTGATTTTCTGGAGCGCAAAATGGTAACTACCAGATAAATCAACCTATGGTACATTTCAAAATGACTAGAGAATGAAATTCCCAAGACATAAAAATGATGAAAGTTGCTGAGCACAGTGACTCCTGTCTATGTAACCCCAGCTACTCAGTTGGCTGAGGCAAGATGATGGCAAGTTTGAGGCCAGCCTGAGCTGCAAAGTGAGACCCTGTCTCAAAAAAAAAAAAAAAAAAGAGAGAAAAGGTTGGAGGTGTAAAGAAGTAGTTCAGTGAGACAGCAACCCTGGGATCAATCCCCAGGAAGGAGGAACGGAAAGAGGATTAAAGGTACAGCTAGAGGTGAAGCTTGTGTAACCCAGCAAGGCTGAGGTTTAATCTTTAATACTGGGGGAAAAAAAAAAAAGACTGGCATGGCACACAACAACAATCCTAGCACTCTGGGAGGCTGAAACAGGAGAATCACAAATTTGAACCTACCCTGGGCAACTCGGCAACTTAGTAAGACCCTGTCTCAAAATAAATTTTAAAAACCTGGAGATGTAGCTCAGTGCAAAAAGCCAGGGTTCAACCTTCAATACCACATTTTTTAAAAATTAAGTTAGAAGAGATGTGACTAATTATTACTTGGATTTGATTATTACACATTCTACACATGTATCAAATTATCATAACGTACCCATAATGTATCTCATGATGTGCAAAAATGTCTCTATTTTTAAAAAAGAATTTGTGTCTGTTAAAACTGCCACAATAAGTAAACATTTTGGGGGAGTCATTGTGAGCAAGTACCCTGTTCCTCCTTAAACTATTACCTACTAATATCAGCATTTATCACCAACAACTTTAAAATATCTATCACCTGGTAATTCCATTAGACCCTCCTTCAATTTTGTGGAAAACTTACTGAGAAATCAAAATATTTATACATCTCCAGTTGTGTCAGTTGCCCCAGAGTTTCCTAGATGGAGAACTGGAGAGAGATATGCCCTTCGTTTGTGAAGTGAGAAAACAGTGCATTCTTCGGCAACGTTTTAGAAATTAAGATCTATCCAAACACAGATATCTAAATAGTGTCCTGGCCCCCAAATTCCTAAAGGTTTGTATCCTTGAATTTGAACAGCCATGGCTGCGAATGCTTCCATTCACCGTAGCGATTGGTGATGATTTCTCAGGCGCTACCTTTAGTGGTACCTCTTTCTTTCGCTAAGCACAAAACTTCAAGTCCCCCGGTCCCGGGCTCCCCGACTCTGAGGCTTCAACACCAGGGGCCACGGCGAGTGTGTAAAACGTTTCTAACACTCAATAGCGAGGAACGTCTCCAAGGCACACCGCAACGTACAAAGCCATCGCGCAACCAGCACCTTACGTGCACGGGGCAGCGTTCAACCAAAAATGAAGCGAAGCCTAAAGGAAACCCAACTAACAAACTCACGCCTTCACCTGCTGTAGCCTATGGCAGTCATCTTGGCCGCAGCCCGCCCACCCGTCCTTAAAGCGGGGTGGCATAAAGTGTGTAGTCCTCAAACAAGGGGTGGGTCCACTAGAGGCCTTTACTACTTGAAGAATACAGTATCAACCAACAACTCGCGCGAGACAGAGGCTGTATTCTCGCGAGACGTCTGGGAGGCGGCGGCGATGGCGGCGGCGGGAACTGGCCCCGGCCCTGGAACGGGTGCAGGACCTGGCCCCGGAGCGGCCGCAAATGCACTAGCTGCAGAGGATGGGGAGACGAAACCGGTGGCAGCGATAGCAGCCGCTCCAGCCGGAGAGGGGACGTCTGCGCCGGCGCCCGCGGAACCCAGTTCTGGAGAGGCAGAAAGCGGGTAAGACGTCCGCGGCCTGAGGAGGGCAGTGGAGGGTCACCTGCACTTTGGAACGCTGCGGCCCCGGGGCGTTCCCGCCGCCCCTCCTCGGGACCTAGTCCGCGGCCAACGGCTGGGCGCCTAGCCCCGCCCTTCGCTTGGCGCGTCTGTCCGAACTGCCGCGCAGGCCACGCCCCCTTCTCCCACCTTTTGGGAGGTGCGAGCCCCGCTGCTGGTTCTATTTCTGGGTCTCGCACCAGGTACGCGGCTGGTAGCTCACTCTTGCTCTGGCATCCAGTTCGGAGCCGGCCCAGCTGAAAAAGCCGTAAGAGTGTGAAGTTCAGCTGTATTTGATTATCATCTTTCGGAGTTGGCGTTTTGAGGTCTCTCTTAAAAATTCTTACTTGACTGCATTCATTACCTTACAGGGATGCAAACTTGGTTGATGTAAGTGGCGGTTTGGAGACAGAATCCTCTAATGGAAAAGATACACTAGTAAGTATTTTTTTTTTTTTTTTGCATGTTTGCAGAAGGAAATAAGGTATTTATTTCTTTTTATTTAGTTACTTATGTATTTACACTATTGGGGTCTAAATCCAGGGGTGCTCTAGAACTGAGCTTCAGCCCCTGTCCTTTTTTTTTTCTGGAGAGGATCCTTTTGCCTCAGCCTTCTTCAGTGCTAGGATCACACCTTATGCCATTGTGCCAGGTGTTATTTGCTTTTTATTTATTTATTTTATTTGTTTGAAACAGAGTGTCCCTAGGTAATCCATGCTGGTCTTGAACTCACTTGTGTAGCACAAGCTGGCCTCAAACTAGTGGCAGTTGTTCTCCCTCACCCTTCTGAGTGCTGGCATTATAGGTGGACACCACCATGTCCAAATAATTTTTGGTTTGTTTTGTTTTTTGAGACAGGGTCTCACTATGTAGGTCAGGCAGGCCTTGAATTTACAGCAGTCTTCCTCCCTCAGCCTCCCTAGTGCTGGGATTACAGGGTGCACCACCACACCCAGCTCCCCAATTAATTTATTTTTTGTTTTTTTATTTTAGCTTATTGGTACATGTGTGTAGTACATACTGTTTATATTCCTTGTGGACAGTTGGCACACATACATACATCTTAATTCCTTTTTTTGTGTGCGGGGTTTTTTTTGTTTTGGTTTTTTTTTGAGGGGGGGTCTTTTTTGAGACAGGGTCTCACTATGAAGTTCAGGCTGGCCTTGAGCTCACTTTGTAGCCAAGGCTGACCTCATACTTGCAACAGTCCTCCTGCCTCAGCCTCCCAAGTGCTGGGATTACAGGCATGCACCACCATGCCCAGTCCTTAATTCCTTTTTTAACCTCTTCCCCTTCCTTCTCTCTAATTTAATTTGGTTTTTTTTTTTTGAGACAGGATCTTACTATGTAATTCAGGCTGTCCTTGAACCTACTATATTACCCAGGCTAGCCTCAAACTTGAGATGATCCTCCTGCCTCAGCCTCCTGAGTGCTAGGATTACAGGCATGCACCACCACAACCAGCTGTAATTTACTTTTCAAATTTATTTTTCCAGTGCAGGGAACTAAACCCAGGACTTCGTGCATGCTGTGCAAATGCTATACCACTGAGCTATATCTCCCACATGTGTTTAAGCAAATGAAAAGTGCATTATATTTGGCTCTGTAATTGCTCTTGGTCACAGGAAGGTGCTGGGGATCCTTCGGAGGCAATGGATACTCAAGCTGGCTCTGTGGATGAAGAGAATGGCCGACAGTTGGGAGAGGTAGAATTGCAGTGTGGGATATGCACAAAGTGGTTCACAGCAGATACCTTTGGCATAGATACCTCGTGAGTACTTTTATAAGAACTGGATTCTAAAATCAGTCAGAGCTGCCCTATGATGTACAGTCTCTTTCCACAACTTTGGAGAACAAGCTGAGCTTCCTATCTGCACCTGCATATTCCTACTTCTCTGAATCCTTCAGACCGTGACTAAGGAGATGAACCATGCAGGAAACACTCCTAGACTTTGAAGTCTGGATATAACTTAGTCTCATTGAAGAAAAATTTGTTTTAATCTCATACTTGGTGAATCATTTTTCTTGCAAAATTCATTGAAGATTCCAGATAACTTTTTTAGGTAGGGAGAAAGAGTAACCATACTGGACTTGTGGATGACCTGGTTTTATTTGCGCTCCTTGAATTAGGGAGACTTGGGTCTCACTATGAGGTTCAAGCTGGCCTGAATTGTGGGAATCCTCCTGCTTCAGCCTCCTAGTGCTGGGATTACAGGCTCTTTTATGATTTATTATATACTTGACAGTTAAAAAGTTTAAGTAGATTTTAGAAATACTAATTACCAATTAACACATGACTGATGACCTGGGATAGAGTGTTTAAAACAGAAAGAAAAATATGGAGGATTCAGGAAGAAAGAATTGATTTTGGTAAAAAGGTCTGTAGAGGAAACACACTGACCAAGGAAGCCTAAAATTAGACCACTTTGGGCAAGAAAAATGTATTTTGATAGACAGCTTAGGAATGGAAATTTACCAGAGATGGCCAAGAGTAGTTCAGGGATAAATAAAGCTTCAGTTGAGAATTTGGTTAGCTTTTCAGAGTCCAGTTTGTACCTGAATTTGAGAAATTACCCCAGAAGCCCAGCTACATGGTATCAGGGAGGCCAGTACCATGGGTAGGAAAAAGAAATGACCAGAAGTCACGGACTGTAGAAGAGTTAGGAGCTTGTTGATGCACAGCAGTACTGCGGCAGGCAAGTCCAAGACAGGACAGTGCTGTCCGGGCCAAGACTTTTATATTTGTTCTTAATGTGAAAGGGAGTCTGGAAATGTCATGCTAAGAACACTTCCATCAGGTCCTGGTGGTTCTGTTGTCCGCCAGTCTCATTTCTCAGGACAGCCAGGCATTATCTGAAGGCTGACTTAATGTTTAGTGCCCTGGAGTTGCTAGAAACAGCCCTTCCCAGAAGAGCTGTTAAATCAACTAACATATATGGAAAGATTGGCTAACATGAATGGCCAAGGGGATCAGAGTAAAATGCACATTTGTACTTGAACTTCAGAGGATCTATCAGAAGAGGGAAGAAATGGTATTAAGACACAAGCAGTTTGATCATCTACTGGTGGGTGCATAGCTTTTGTACGTAGCTTAGAAGATACTATAGAAAGTCAATGTTCTACTACAGCCTCATCACACAGCCCTTTGGGGCCTTTAAGAAGCAATGGCAGAACTAACCATGATTCTCGGTACTTGGGATGAATTATCTTTATGACTGAGAGAATGTGAGCAGGGTAGGAAAGGGGCTGCTCTTTCCATTTTGTATTCATATTGTATTTGAATTAAAATAACTACAGCTATTGATTTGTGTCTACAAGCGTGTATTTGAAGTTCACTTATCTGTATGCTTTGGCTGATCCACAGATCCTGTCTACCTTTCATGACCAACTACAGTTTTCATTGCAATGTATGCCATCATAGTGGGAATACCTATTTCCTCCGGAAACAAGCAAGTAAGAACAACTCTGCAATATTTCTAAATGATTGTCTACTGAAAAATGAAAAGGGACCAGAATCAGAAGACCTTTGGCTCATAGCTGGTAGAAGTCAAGTTGCTATTTCCGATTCCAGATCAAATGACTTATTTTTGGCTATGCTACTTGATATTTTGTGGGCTGTCTTATACTGAATATTCCCTTGGTAATGAAAATGTAGTAGTCATAGGTAACTTTTTTCTTTTTGTTTTTGATAGACTTGAAGGAAATGTGCCTTAGTGCTTTGGCCAACCTAACGTGGCAGTCCCGAACACAGGATGAACATCCAAAAACCATGTTTTCCAAAGATAAGGTAGAGATGGAATTAACTTAATTACAGTTATGACAAAGAATCAGGTGGAAAGCCATTTGTGGTAGTGCACACCTGTAATCCCAGCACTCGGGAGGCTGAGGCAGGAGGATTGCTGTGAGTTCAAGGCA
>NW_004955463.1:13737086-13796995 GCF_000276665.1 Chinchilla lanigera
TGTATTAGTATTAGTATAATGCTATTATAATATAAATGCATAATAGTATTAATATAGCATATTAATATTTTCTCAGTATTATTGCCTTAATATCCTTCATGGTTTTCTCTACCTAGGACTTGATCAGGATTGTACCTTATATTTATTTGTAATGACTTTGGGCTAGGGATATAGCTCAGTGGCACAAGCACCTGCCTGGCGTAAGGTCCCAAGTTTAATTCCCAGTACCAAAAAAAACAAAGCAAAACCTGGAAACAAAAATATTTGTGATGACTTTAATCTTAACAGTTCCTTTTTAAATTTATTTTTCCTTTGAGGGTAGGGTCTGCTATGGTATTGTTTGGCATGATATTTGAGTGATGGATGAAAAACAGAATACAGTTATTGTAACAGTTCTGTAAAGAAGAGCTTTCCTACTGAGCATGGCGACCCAGTCTATAATCGTAGCACTCTGGAAGGCTGAGGCAGGAGGATCACAAGTTTGGTTTTGTGGTTGTTTGTTTGTTTCTGAGACAGCATCTCACTATGTAGTTCAGACTGAACTAGAACTCACTACATAGCCCAGGCTGTCCTGAAACTCCTGGTGATCCTCCTGCCTCAGCCTCCCAGTGTGGTGGGATAACAGGTGTGCACCACCAGGCCCAGCAAGAGGATCACAAGTGTGAGCCCAGCTTGGGTAGTTTAGTGACTTAGCAAGACCCTGTTTCAAAGTAAACAATTTTTAAAAGGTGGAGATACAGTTCAGTGTGAAGGCCCTTAAAAAAAATGGCTTTCCCTTATCCTTCCTTCCTTTTAAATGGATGGGGAGTCATGTCTCACATAATGACACTTCGATTGATGGCAGATTGCATGTAGGGTAGTGGTCCTGTAAGAGTGCACAAGAAAGTTCCTGTTGCTCACCAGTGAAACTGCTGACATTGCTGACAAGAGCACAGTGGGTCTGTTGCTCATGGGCCCTGCTGGCCGTTGAAAGTACAGCACATGTGCTGTGTGCCGTATGCAATACTTGATCGTAAGTGACTGTTGCCCATTTGTGTATTTACGTTGTTCTTTAGCATTATTTTAGGCTGTACTCCTAAGAAGTCTCCTGTAAAACAGTTATGTTATGTCAGCTACAGCTTCAAACATCTCATGCCCACCACAAGATTACATTACTTGGTTTTTGTTTCTTTCTTTGCTTTTTTGCAATACTGGGACTTGAACCCAGAGGTGCTCTACCACTGACCTATGTCCCCAGGCCTTTTTATTTTTTACTTTGAGACAGGGTCTCATCAAATTCTTAAGTTTCCCAAGCTGTGCTCAAACTTGAGATCCTGCTGCCTCAGCCTCCCAGAGTGCTGGGAATGTAGCTCAGGGTGAAAATCCTGAGTTTAATCTCCAGTACCACTGAAGAAAGAAAGAGAGAGAGAGAGAAAGGCAGGAAGGAAGAGAGAAGGAGGGAGGGAGGGAGGGAGGAAGGAAGGAAGGAAGGAAGGAAGGAAGGAAGGAAGGAAGGAAGGAACGAACCTGTAGGATGTCTGGAAGGAGATGTCTCAAGTAGGAGGTGATAATTTAGGAGCCATCTTCCAGTTGACAACCAAGGGAATGTGACAGACCTTTTCCCTCCAATTGCATTATAAATTATAAATAGCAAAAATTTCGTACAGTTGTTTTTAATTTCCATAATCTTTTTTTTTTTTTTTTTTTTTTTTTGGTCTTTTTGAGATAGGGTCTCACTATGGAGTTCAGACTGGGCTTGAGCTCACTTTGTAGCCCAGGCTGGTCTCGAACTCGCAACGATCCTCCTGCCTCAGCTCCCAAGTGCTGGGATTACAGGTGTGTGCCACCACACCTGGCCATAATCATATATTTCTAAGCAATTAAATATTTGTTCAAGTGATTAAAAGAATAAACATGGATTTTTCTTTTGATTCTAACAAGGCCTTTGAAAATGCCAGTTTTCTTTCTTTGTGACCAAATCTTTGGTTGTACCTATAAAAGTCTTAATATATTTTATTTTAAACACCAGGATATTATACCCTTTATTGATAAATATTGGGAGTGCATGACGACCAGACAGAGACCTGGAAAGATGACTTGGCCGAATAACATTGTCAAAACAATGGTAAGTACACTGAAGTTGATTAGACTTGACATTTAGAAAACATTGTTCTTTTTAATAATTAAATGCTATTTAGTCTTAGCATGAAATAATATGATGACTAGAAAATGTAAATAATTTGATTTAAATCTTTGAGAGTATGAGATACAAGTTTATTCATTTTTTTACACAAAAATTCAGTGAGTTGCACATTTTAAGTGAGCACCATTCATAGCCACGCTAGTTTTATGCACAGAAACCTTTGACCACTGCACTTTGCACGTATAATTTTGTATTGAAATTGGAGGCAGGGTAGGGAGGACATAGCTCAGCAATAGAATGGTGCTTAGGACAGGCAAGGCCATGGGTTCAATTCCCAGAACCACAAGTACAGTTTGTACATTAAAACAAAACAAAACAGGTATGGTGGTGCACCCCTGTAATCCTGCTCGGGAAATTGAAGCAAGAGGATCACCATAAATCTGAATCCAGCTGGAACTACATAGTAAGACCCTGTCTCAAAAAACAACAAAACAAGTGTTTTTCTTTGATTTAAAACAAATGAGAACCAGGCACAGTGGCACACACCTGTAGTCCCAGCACTTAGGAGGCTGAGACAGGAGGATCACTTCAAGTTTAAGGCCAGACTAGGCTACATAGTGAGTTCAGCCCCAGCCTGAACCACATAGCGAGACTATCTTAAAGAAACAAAAGCAGAGCATGGTGGCACACACCAGTATTCCCTCCAAGCCCTCAGGAGGCTGAGGCAGGAGACTCGCCATGAGTTTGAGGCCAGCCTGAGCTGTATATGCAAGTTCAAGGCCAGCCCGCACTACAGAGTAAGAGCCTGTCTCCAAACAATAAAGCAAAACAAACAAAAAAGAAACAAAAAAATAAATGAGAACATCTGAGAAGAAGTCAGCAGCCAGTTATTAGTGCCTGTCTGTGGGGTGAGAGGATAGGTGAGGACTATGAAAACTGCCTCTCTTTGTTTCTCTTTTGGTTTAAATTTTTGATGATCATTGTTGTAGTCACTTTCTTGTTGCTGGGACACAAAATACCCAACACCCATCAGTTAAAGGAGGAAAGGTTTATGTAACTCACTTTGTAGAGGTTTCAGTCCATAGTTGGCTGGCTCCAATGCAGACTGGCATGGCAGAGGAGAAACAGCTCATGGCATGACAGGCAGAAGCCTGCCAGGCCACACCCAGAGTGTCCCAACTCAGGTTTTTTTTTTAAGTCTTTTTGAGACAGTCTCTCTGTGCAGTTCAGGCTAGCCTTGAGTTCACTTTATAACCCAGGCTGGTCTCAAACTCGCAACAATCCTCTTGCTTCAGCCTCCCAAGTGCTGGGATTACAGGCATGCACCCATCACACCTGGCAACCCACCTCTTTATACCAGGCTTCACATCCCAAATCACATCGAGGTATAAGCCCAGTAGTAGGTTAATCCAGTGATGAGTAGCACACACCCATGATCCAGTCACCTCCCGAAAGACACCCCCATGAGCGCACAAGGCTTTGGTTGCACATCTAGATATAGACTGTGATAGTCATATATTAATTTTCTAATTATACTGTCTTTGATTACACTGAAGAGTTGACTTTTAGAGTTGGTGATCATCTGTTCTATACTTCTAAGTGTAAGACTCCCGTTAATGCTAAGATGCTGTTTCTTTTTAGAGTAAAGAAAGAGATGTTTTCTTGGTAAAGGAACACCCCGATCCAGGGAGCAAGGACCCAGAAGAAGATTACCCCAAATTTGGGCTTTTGGATCAGGTACATTAATATGCTTCATATTGTCTTTTTCCCTGTAAGTCACTTAGGGATATTAGATTTTGTTTACAGTTGTATATTTGGTGCCATGACATCGTGGATTCCAAATAAATATTGATGTGTGTGGAAAGAATGTATAGAACTAGGAAGCTAGTGTTTTAGTTCTGACTCTTCCACAAAATGTTATGGATTTTCACAAAGGATTTTTTTTACTTGTATAAATACGTGGTTTTGAATTATTTCTAATCTTTCTGCCATCTTAAATTTTCCTCTTAAAAATGTTCTTATGGAGACAAAGTTGTTGAGGAGAAGAGTTTGCACTGCTCATGTAGCACAATAAGAGAAAGAAAATTTCTATTCTTGGGTCACACTTGGCAGCTGAGAAGGTCAGGTGTAGCCAGGCATGGTGGAACAGAACTGAGAGGGGCTGAGGCAGAAGGATGACAAGTTTGAACCAGTGATTTAGTGAGACCATATGTCAATATTAAATTCAAAAATAAAAAAAGGGCTGGGGATGTAGCTCATTGCAGCAGCCTTGGGTTCAGTCCCCAGTACCACAGAAAAAGACAAGGTGTTCAGACCCTCCAGCTATGCCTCAGAGTGACTTGATTGATTGATCAGTGGATTGATTGGAGACAGGGTCACTCTCTGTTGCTGCTGACCTCAAGCTCCTGTGCCTAAGTGATTCTCTGCCTCAGCCTCCTAAGTAGCTGGGACTGCAGGCTGATATATCATCTTTGAAAATTTGAGATTTCCTGCAGAAATTCAAGTTTCTGTCTCTTGTGAAAGATCTGCCTACATTAGGCCAGTGCTCCCCTGGGAGCCTAGTCAGTGGGGTGTAGGCTCCCCTGTTTCCCGTGCACTTTCCATCCCGGTTGCTTGGCTGATCACTATCTGTAGCCATTTGTAAACCACTCAGCCTACTGTGCACGTGTTACCTGCTGCCTCCTGAAGCCCCCAAGACCCCTGCAAATTTCAGACTCTTAAGGTTTTAGTTCCTATGCTATGAGAAGTCCTCCTGTTTTCAACTCTGCCAGATTAACTTGTTTATGTAGCCTTTTTCTTTTGTTTTTCCCTCCTTTGCCGTGTTAGGAATTTAATGCAGGACCTTTGTTCTGAGCTATAGCCTAGCCTTTTTTTTTTTCAGACAGGATCTTGCTGATTTGCATAGCGTGGATTTAACTTGCAACCCTCCTTCCTCATCCTCCCAGAGTGCTGGAATCATAGACATGCACATCCACACACAGTTTAGCCTCCTTTTTTACTTAGATTTTTTTTTTCCTTTTAGGATCTTAGTAACATTGGTCCTGCTTATGACAACCAAAAACAAAGCAGTGCTGTATCTACCAGTGGGAATCTAAATGGTAAGTGTTTATACGTCTAATTGCTGAAATTTTTGTAAGCTGTTGAAACCATATGTGCCTCGAATTTGGGCATTCTTTAGGTGGTCCCTTCAGTTGGATATTTGCTAGTGCTTTAAAGTTGAAAACTCAGTTTTTAGGAGTTAGCCAAGAATTTGACAGATGGTAATAGAGGAGAACTATTGTCACTTTGCAACACACTTTAGTCTTAAGTGAAAGAGATTTAGTGTAAATACAAGGTACAATTTAAGGTTAGATTTACAGTGTTTGTATTAGACTTCCCATTTACATCGCTATAACAGATTTAGAAAGATTCAGTTGCTCTCCACTCTTTCCTTGGTTCAGCTATTACTAACAAGCTTCTGTGTCCATCTTCTAATTTTTCTTGCCCTAAAACTTAAACATTTCTGTATGGATCACTTGTTGTGGCATGTACTTTTCTGTTTGATAACCCATCTAATGGGAAATGCTACTCATTACTAATGATAACTTATCGAGCGCCCAGGTTAGCCGGGAGCCCAGGCTAGCAGTTCCTTTGGCACATGGCACCATTGGCTTGTCTTTGGCCTGGAAGCATCTCAATATTAAATCTTTTCCACAGTTAATCCAGGATGGGTTAGAAATAGCTAAGTGTATTATTTATCTTTTTACACCACATTTTCCCTGTTCAATTGTTACAACTTGATGAATATATGGTGCCACTTCTGTTCTTACAGGTGGAGCCACTTTTGGAGGTGAATTCCTCCTCTGTCTTCTTTCAGCCTCACAGACTTAAGTATTTTGTGGCTTGGAAAATGCTTTTTGCTGAGTTGTGGTAGAAGCTAAAATGAAATAATTTTAAAGCATTGTGAAAGCGGTGGCAATAGCATTTACTATGAAATGGTAGTTCCAGTTTAATGTTAGTAATTAAAAGCTTATGTGTTGTCATATTCTGCCTAACATGACCAGCAGTCTCCTTAGTACTGCTTATTCTGTTTAAGATGGTTCTAAAACTTCTAAAATGACAGTAAAAAAAAAAAAAAAATTAAGGCTGAAAATACATACTGCAGTGATGGAGTGCTTGCCTAACATGTGTAAGGTCCTGTTGATCCCCAACATCACAAAAAAAATTTAATCATTTTTGTGATCACTAATGACACTGCAACAATGTAATGTTAAGTCTATTACGAGAAACAGGAACAATATCCGATGTGTTCATAGGAAGAAACTGCAAAATTCTGGTCCTGTGTATGCAGAATATGATCTCCCCTCAATGTCCTGATACTTCTTATTGCAGCAGAATTGCTGATGGTTTCCGAGCTTGGCCCACATGTACATATACTATTCTATGCAGTTGTTTATGGAAAGGTGTTTTCCTGCAGTTCGGGGGTGGTTTCTTGAAGGGGGAAAAAAACATAGACAGTACATATTTCAGAATACACAAGGTACTATTTCTTTTGGCTTCAGAATGTAGCTAAATTGTTTTATATAAAATATATAAATTGTCTATTGATATTATTTTGCCCTTAATTCCACAAGCCAGATTAGTCTAATTTGAATTTGACATACTGGCACACTCTTAATAAATGTACTGGAGAATGTACATGGAACCAAAATTTGTCTACTAAATTGAAAGCCTTTCTCACTAGCACCATGTATGACCACGATGGATGCTAGCAGTACTGGAGAGAAACACCTTTTTAGTACTTCTGTTTTTGTTTTTCATGTTTGATGTACTTTTGTCTTGTTGGATCTTCAAGTTAAGTGCTTTAGCAGATATTGTGCCTCTGTTATGTTTATGAACTTTACTGTGCGGTTCAAGCAAGTGAACATGGACCTACAGTGAGGATGTTTTCATTGTGGGTGTTTGTTTTGACCTGGGTGGTGTGTGCTTGAAGTCCACACAAGTGTGGATGCATTTGTGTCACACCCTCAGTCTGTAGACTAGTGGTTGTGGCTCCGAAGGGACCGAAGACTGAAACTGTAACACAGATTTCATGACTGCTAGCGTTGTTTATGCCTGCTGCCGGAGCCTAGTGCTCTGACTGAGACGCTCACACTCACACTCACACTCACACTCGGCAGATGCTCTCAGAGCCAGGGTGACACTTGATGCCTTTGGGAAGGAAATCTCATGGTGTCACACAAATGCACTTTGGGTGTGTCAGTCCTCACAATTTCAGTGTCCACAAGGTGCTTTTATCTCAGTTCATTGAACGTCATCTGCTTTCTCTTAAAAGGGGGAATCACGGCAGGAAGCAGTGGAAAAGGAAGAGGAGCTAAGCGCAAACAGCAGGATGGCGGGACCACGGGGACCACCAAGAAGGCCCGGAGGTGGGGAGAGCGCCCCCCCGGGGCCCACTGTTTGCATGTGGTGCCAGCAAAGCCCACTAGAGGGGAACATATTCTTGAGTAGTTCTATGCAGTGGTGGTGAAACTATGGCACACGTGCCTCAATGGGCTGTTTGTTATCATTGAAAGCTCTAAAAGGTTCGCCATCACTGCCCTAGAGTCTGAAGCTACGAAGCCCCTCCCTCCCTCTTCCTCCCTCCCTCCCTCTTCCTTCCTTCCTTCTTTCCTTCCTCCCTCCCTCTATCCCTCTATCCCCCCATCCCTCTTTCTTCCTTCTTTTCTCTTTCTTCTTAAGTTAGGGTCTCACTGTATGGCCCAGACTGGCCTTGAACTCATGATTATCCTCCTGTCTCAGCCTTTCAAATTCTGGATTATATGCCTGCACCACCATGCCCACCAGGTATTAGCTGTCTTGTTTTGTTTTGCTTTGTCATTTGAGACAGAGTCTCACTGTGTAGTTTAGGCTGGCCTTGAATTCACTGTATACCCAAGGCTGGCCTCAAACTTGTGGTGATGCTCTTGCCTCAGTCTCCTGAGTGCTGGGATTACAGGTGTGCATCACCATGCCCAGCTCATGAGTACTTTCAGGGGCAAAATTACCCCAGGCACGGTATCCTAGTTTATGAACTTGCTCCTACAAAAAGGATCCCAAACCAGCATCCCTTGGATAAGCCTGGGGCATTAAGTTCTAAGGCATCCTGAGAAAGGATAGGTGAGACAGAAGGAAAGAAAACCTACTGAACTTTAGCTCTTTAACTTGCTGCCTCTCCTGTTTTGGGCTTCTCCCGTAGTCTTTGTTTTATATTCAGGTGATGAAATCCAGTTACTTTTTACTTAGACAGACAACAGATAATAAGTGCTGTCTTTGAGCTTCTGTTTATTAGTTCATAATAATGAATATACTAAAGGAAAGCAGCCTGAATACCCTCATTTGCCTTCTCCCTTTCTCCTCTAGTGTGTACCGGCTCTATTTTGTGGACAGAGTATCCACCAGGAGTGGTCAGTTGCTGAGGAATTACTTGTCAGTCCCTAGAAAGACTAATTTTAGCCCAGACTGCTTTGCCCAAAAAGCTTAATCCCATTCGTTTCCTTGTGTCACCTGCAGAGGGCAGGATGGTCTGAGTTACAGAAAACATTTAAGAAGTTACATGTGTTCTGGCTGAAATGTAATAAATCAGAGGCTTTTCTTACACAGTAGAATGTGGTTGAGCTAGAGGGAGTTTGAGTCCTTGATTTTATTCTTTCCTCTCTGCAGTGACCCTTTGTTTTCTGCCCAGCGTCTTCCCCCTCACGGCTACCCCTTGGAACACCCATTCAACAAAGATGGCTATCGGTATATCCTAGCTGAGCCTGATCCGCACGCCCCTGACCCCGAGAAGCTAGAACTCGACTGCTGGGCAGGAAAACCTATTCCTGGAGACCTCTACAGAGCCTGCCTGTATGAACGGGTTTTGTTAGCCCTGCATGACCGAGGTATGAAATATCATGATCACATGGACCAGGGTGACCTTGAGCTGGCCTTACCATCTTTGACAGGCCTAGGGTTATGCACACGTCTCACTCTATTACCACTGCCAGCCCTCTAACTAACCTTAGCCAGATTGTGATTGTGCAAGAGATGATTTCTATCTCTGTTCTTGTAAATTGTAAGCCATTTTATATATATGTGTATAGTTTTTTAAGACTTACAGTAAATTTCTAAAAGTGATACATCCAGAGACTCTGAATATCAAACTTCTCGTAATAACATTTTACATTATCATAATACAGTTAATCAAAATCAGGAAATTAACATTGGGGAATACTGTTACACTGGTACAACAGGTTACACATCCCCAATCTGAAAATCTGAAATGCTTCAAAACCCAAATCCTTTTGAGTGCCAAGGTGATACCCAAAATGTAGATTTCACCTGGGCATGGTGGCTCTCGCCTGCAATTCTGGCACCCAAGGCAGCTGAGGTAGGAGGGTTGTGAATTCAAGCCCAGTCTGGGCAATTTAGCAATACCCTGTCTCAAAATAAAAAAGTGCTGGGGTTGTAGATTAATGTGAAGGCCCTGAGTTCTGTCCCCAGTACTACACACACAAAGAAAAAAACTGAGATTTCAGAGCATTTGAGATTTAGAATTTTTAGATTAGGGATGCTCACCCAAGTGAAGTCTATATGAGTTTTCCAAAATCTAAGTCTTTTAAATCTAAAACACTTGTAGTCTCAGGCATTTTATATAAGGGATACTCAACCTGTATTGCCAAAATTAAAGTTTTTAATTAAGGATTTAAGTTTTCAATCAGAACATCTCTTTTTTGTTTCATTTTCTTTAGTTTTTTGAGACAGGGTCTTGCCCTGTAGTTCAGGCTGGCCTTTACTCACAATGTAGCCCAGGCTGGCCTCACATTCTCAGCGATCCTCCTGCCTCAGCCTCCTGGGTGCTGGGATTATAGGTGCGTGCTACTTCACCTGGCCAGACCATCCTTTTTTTTTTTTTCTAGGTTCTCACATTGTATTTAGTTATTTTTCCTTCAGCCATTGCTTATCTTTCATGACAGTGAAACTTTTTATGTTTATTAATCGGTTACTTTGTCTAATGCTTCCTCATGATTAGACTGAGATTATAAAGTTTTGAGAAGAATAACACAGGAAGGAGTCCTACTAGGGTTTGTGATGTTGATATGTCTTGCTGATTATGTTGACCATGATGACTTAGTTAAAGTGCTTCTGCTGATTCTCCAGTATAAAGTTACTGTCTTTGCTTTTACAGTTAGTAAATATCTTGAGGAAAATACTTTCTTTTAAATCATTTTAACCTTTTTTTTTTTTTTTTCACTGGGGATTGAACTCAGGACCTTGCACTTGCCAGGCAGGCACTTGCACCACTGAGCTATATTCCCGGCCCCAAGGAGAATACTTTGAGACCATCCATGTATGCTGGTTCTCCATAAAGTTTTGTTCACTGATTCAGCACTTATCAGTGGATCTTGCTTTAAACAATTATTACTGTGATGTTTGTCTTACTACTTTTTCTATTTTTTCTTTTCTTTCTCCCTTTTATTTTTTTTTTGTCTTTTTGAGACAGGGTCTCACTGTGTCATTTACATTGGTCTTGAACTCACTTGGTAGCATAGGCTACTCTCGAACTCCACAACGATCATCCTGCCTCAGCTCGAGTGCTGGGACTATAGGACTATAGGTGTTCCACCAAGCCCAGCTCTTACTCCCTTTATTTAATTGTTTACTTATGTCATCATAGACACATAGGTGTTTATCTTGTAAGCCTCATTCATTATGCCTCATTTTTTGTAAAGTACTTCTTGCTTTGTAGCATCACAAGATATTCTTGTATTTTTTATGCCCCAAACCTAGTAGTTGCTAATTTTTCATTAACGCATGAATTTTTTTTTTTTTATTGAAAAGTGAGATTTAGAAATTAAGATCTGGCTGGGCATGGTGGTGGACACCTGTAATCCTAGCACTCGGAGGCTGAGGCAGGAGGATTGCCGAGAGTTTGAGATCAGCCTGGGTTACATAGTGAGTGCAGGCCAGAAAGAAAGAAAAGATGCGGGCATTGGGTACTGTCTTTGTTTTGTGTGGAGACAATGTTTAGCTGACCATTTTGGAGGTCTGAGAGTGGTACAGGCGTCTGCCCAGCTCTGGTGAGGACCTTGAGTCATTTGCCACACTGTCATGTTTCCTGAGACTTCTTCCATCCCAACATTCCTGCATCTTTCCTTCATTTTCTTGACTTTGGTACTTTTGAAAGTTACAGGCTAATTATTTTATAGAGCACTCCTCAGTTTCAGCTTGTGATTCAAGGTATGCCATCAGGGCAGGAATGTCACCAAAGTGAGCTGTGTTCTTCCTCACATTCTGTTGAGTGTTAATTTGTCCTAGCACTGGTGATGGTCGCTTGACAAAAGTGATGTCTGTCAGGCTTATGCGCTGTAAAGTTACGTTTTTGCTTGCATAATTAAGTGTTTTGAGAGGAGGCGAGCTCTTTAGTATCCTGTTAATATTCCCTTAGTGGTGATCTAACACTTAACAGTGCTGAATTAGGTCCTGAACAAGAAAAGGGGTGTTATTTGTTAATTGACTTTGCTGTAATTTAATTAATAGTATTGTATCAGTGTTAATTTGGGGGGAGGTTGTTAGTTTTTGATACAAATTCTCACTTTTTTGCCCAGGCTAGCTTTGAACTCCTGAGCTCTCTTGATTCTTCTGTAGCGGCAGTTTTTCTGGGTTTCTGTATGTTTTCTTTTAATTTGTTTTGTTTTATACTGGAGACTGAACTCAGGCCCTTCACACTGAGCTATCTCCAGCCCTTTTCTTATCTTGTTAAGTTTTCCAGACTAAAGCTCCTGCCTCAGCCTGCCAGAACACTAGGATTACAGGAATGTGCCACTATGGCTGGATAATTAGTTAGTTTTGACATCTCTGTTATGGTTGTAAGTAACACTAGGGGAAACTGACTAAAAGGTATATAAGAACTCTACGTTTGTCTTTTAGATGGAATCTCACTATATTACCTAGGCTGGCTGGTCTAGTCCTCCTGCCTTAGCCTCCCAAGTAGCTGGGATTATAGGAATGTAACACCACAACTGGCTTATACTACTTTTTAAAGTCTAAAATTATTGTAAAATAAAAAGTTTATTTTTGTAGGGCCAGGTGTGATGGTACACACCTGTAATCCCTGCAATTGCACTTAGGAGGCTGAGGCAGAAGGATCACCACAAGTTTGAGGCCAGCCTAGACAACATAGTGAGTTCAAAGCTAGCTTGAACTATATAGTAAGATCCTGTCTCAAAAAACACACACAAAAAAAAGTTAATTTTTTTTTTCAGTTCTCTGAATTGAGCCCAGACCTGATACATTCTAGGCAAATGTTCTACCACTGAGCTACATCCAAGCTTAAAAAGTTAAATGTTTTAGTCAGTTATGGTAGTGTATGTCTGTAATTTCTTCCAGCTACTCAGGAGGCTACGGCAGGAGGATTATGACTTCAGGGCCTTGGTACCAAGGCCAGCCTGGAGTATATAGGAGGATCTTGTCTCAAATATCAGAAAAGGGTGGTGGTGTAACTCAGTGGTAGAGAGCCCCTGGATTCTATCCCCAGTACTACCAAAAAAGTTTTTTTTTTTAATTTAAAATTTTTTAAGGCTAGTTTACTCAAAACAGTGTCTAATTGGTTCATTAAATTAAAGGAAAATGCATATGCAGTGTAATTAATTTTAACCTGGCATCTAAATATAATTGCATTTAATAAAAACTAGATCATCTAAAAACTAGATCATCTTCTTCCTTTCTCCCCTCTCCTTTTTTGTCAGTATCTTACCTTGGTATTGTTAGACTCCTGAACTAATATCTGACTTACTGTGCTGTCTCACTGAGCAGCATCAGGGCTTCATCTCCAAGTGTCTCAGGTGAGTTGCAGCCTCTGTTTGAATCTCCTTCGCTGCAGCTCCCCAGCTGAAGATCTCTGACGACCGGCTGACTGTGGTTGGAGAGAAGGGCTATTCCATGGTGCGGGCCTCCCACGGGGTGCGGAAGGGCGCGTGGTATTTTGAAATCACTGTGGATGAGATGCCACCGGACACTGCTGCCAGGCTGGGATGGTCCCAGCCCTTAGGTAAGCTGGAACCCTACTGTGGACATCATACCTGACTGGGACATAAAATTCTGTGTCTGGAGGATAAGCTGGTTTGCAGTCCCTGGAATACTTTGAGAATTACAAAATTGCCAAAAGAATATATAATAAAAGGCAGTAGAATCTGTTTGGTTTAGAAACCAGAGTTGACCTGCAGGTGTCTAATTTTTTTATATATCTTTTTATTGGGACAGGTAACCTTCAAGCTCCTTTAGGTTACGATAAATTTAGCTATTCTTGGCGGAGCAAAAAGGGAACCAAATTTCACCAGTCCATTGGCAAACACTACTCTTCTGGCTACGGACAGGGAGATGTCCTGGGATTTTATATCAGTCTTCCCGAAGACACAGAGACAGCAAAGTCGCTGCCGGATACTTACAAAGACAAGGTGAGTGTCCCACCTGGTGCCTGCTGTGAAGGCCTGGCAGTCAGTGCCTGAGCCTCGGCCTGGGTGCTGGGGACACTGCCCACCCACAGTTCCTCCCCACTTAGATCATGTTTGGCACATTTTTAAACATCGTGAGAGTTGAAAGAATTTAAGTCAGTGCCCGAATACCCCTCCCCTAGATTCTGCCATTTACATGTTTAGATCCCTTTTTCCACGAACCTTTCGTCCTTTTGGGGAGGGGGAGGTAGTACTGAGAATGGAATTCAGGACCTCACAGTTGCCAGGCAGACACTGCACAACTGAGCTAAATCTCTGACCCCTACTCATCCTTTTTATGCACTACAGAGAAATTGGCAAAAATGAGGATGTGTTTCATTAGCTAGCATTCAACCTTGTTTAGTTTTATGTTTTAGTTTGTTTTTTGAGGCAGTCTTGCTGTGTAATTCAGGCTGGCCTTGAACTTGTAGCAGTCCTCCTACCTGGCTGGTTTATTTTTTTGACTGGATTATCTTATTTATTTATAAGGGTTCCCTATAAGTTCTCAATTATGATCATTTGTCAGATAATGTATTTTTAAAATATTTTTGCCTTCTCTGGCACTCATCTGTTCACTTTCTTAATAGTATCTTCTGGTTTACCCAAGTTTTAATTGTTATGAAGTCTAATTTACCACATTTCAGCCAGGCATGGTGGTGCACACCTGTAATCCTAACACTCAGGAGACTGAGGCAGGAAGATTACCGTGATTTTAAGGCCAAAGTGGGCTACGTAGTGAGGTCAAGGCCAACCTGAACTACATAGCAAAACCGTGTCTCAAAAAAAGAAAAAAAAAAAAAAAAACGAGAGAGAAGAAAGGAAGCTTGCATTTAGCTTTCACGCGTCAGTCTCCGATTTACCTTGAATTAGTTTCTGTGCTGTGGAAGTCAAGGTTCTTTTTTTCCACAGGGCTCCCAAGTTTTGCAGCACCATTTGTCAGCCTCTTTCCTTTCTCCACTGGCTTTCTGTTGTGTCTGTAATGACAACCCAATGCCCATCTAAACAGATTTATCTTTGGACTCTGCCACCTGCCTGTGTGTGGTACTTCACGCGGTGCCACAGTGTCTGGCTCACTGAGGCTTTAGAGTATGTCTCTGCATTAGGGCTCAGCAGAGGGCCTTTGCCTAGCAGGCCCGTAGCCCTGGGGTCAGCCCTCAGCACTGCCACAGAAAAACATGTACATAAATAAATAAATTGGGTAGTGGGTGTCCTCTAAATTTGTTCAGAAAAGGAGCAGCCCCAGATCTCGTTTTACGAAGCACACCACACTCTTTTTTTTTTTTTTTTTTTTTTTTTTGGTTTTTCTCCGGTACTGGGAACCGAACTCATGACCTCGGTACTGGGAACCGAACTCATGACCTTGCGCTTGCCAGGCAGGCGCTTTTGCCGCTGAGCTAAATCCCCAGCCCCCGAAGCACACCACACTCTTGACCCTTGGCTCACACCCTGCCTTCAGGCCCCTAAAAAGCACTGCACGTGCCTGGAGGCCCAGAGGGCAGTGTGTACACCCGTCTGGGGAGGGGTGCAAAGATCTTTAAAATGCTTTGCCTTTTACCGGCTGTGGTGGCACATGTCTGTAGTACCAGCCAAAAATAAATTAATTAAAATAAAAACTTCTACTTTTTCATTTAGACTGTACTTTTAATTTGTTAACAAGCTATCCATAAGATAGAATACTATGGATCTATTAAAAAACTACATATATATTGATATAAACAACCTCTAGTGTATACAGCTGAGTGATACACTCAAGATGTGAAGCAGCCAGGCATAGTGGCACACTCCTCTAATCCCAGCACTCAGGAGGCTGAGGCAGGAGGTTCCTTGCAAGTTCACAGCCAGCCTGGGCTACAAAGTGAGTTCAAGACCAGCCTGAACTGCATAGTGAGACCCTGTCTCAAAAATGGAAAAAAAATGGTGTGAAACAAAACTTAGAGTATGTTTTTGCCATGCGTTGTTCTTTGTCTGTCTGGTGTGCACTTTTGATGCGTGTTCCTCACTTTCAAGACCCCGGTACAGCATGTGCTTTAGCTTCTCCAGGAGAGCACGGGCACACTGGAGCCATGCGAGGGAAACTGGCAGTAAGATGTGGGGATGGAGAGAGATACTCTCCATTTTATGTGTTTATGTATCTTGTGAGCTTTTTAAAAACTATGCCTAGTACATGCATCTACTGAGAAGTTCAGTTTTAAAATGTACTAGATGTTATACATTCATTTGGGAATACAGAGCTACATGGGCCCAGGAGTCACCTGTGGGAGAAATGAGAAGCTAGCAGAGAAAAGGTATCCACACTATGGGTTTTAGGCTCTGGATAATCCTTATTTTTTCCACTGAGGTTATTTAAAAAGTATGAATTAGTTTAGCTTCTTTTTTTTGCTTTGTTTTGTTTTGAGAAAGTAGTTCAGACTGGCCAGTGCTGGCCTCAAACTTGTGTCAGTCCTCCTGCCTCAGCCTCCCAAGTGCTAGTATTATAGGTGTGCACTACCACACTCAGCTAATTTAACCTCTTTTACAGGAATATTTGTTATGGTAAGAACATCTACTTGTATGTATTTCCTTACAAATTTTCTTACTAAGCACCTTTAAAAGATGTTTAACAAATATGACTGACTGGTATTTTTTAAGAAGTACATAGTAAGCCAAATGTGATGATAGACACTTGTTATCCCAGCTACTCAGGAGACTGAGGCAGGAGGATCACAAGTTTAGGGTAGCAGGACAACTTAGTGAGAGCCTGTCTCAAAATAAAATAAAAAGGAGGAGGAGGGATGAAGGGATGTGGCAGGGGTGGACTCATACCCAGCATGTGAGAGGCCCGCAGTAGTTCACAGTCTGACCAAACCTGCACTGCGGATTCCTGACTTCCGTTGTGGGGCACGAGGACTGCGTGTAGTGTGTGTGAGCTCGCCTTGGTTGTCTCCAGCGTGCAGCTGGTTCTTCACTGTGCCTCTTTTTGCTTTTGGTTTGCAAGGCTTTGATAAAGTTCAAGAGTTACTTGTACTTCGAGGAGAAAGATTTCGTGGATAAAGCGGAGAAGAGCCTAAAGCAGACGCCCCACAGCGAGGTGAGCGAGCCACGCTCAGCAGTGCTGTTTGACAAGCAGGGAAATGATGGGAGCAGGGAGAGTGCAGCCTGGGGGAGGGCGTTGAGTGTTCAGGTGGCACCGCCAGCTGCAGCTCCTCCGGGGGAGCCTGGCACTGCTGCTCTCGGGGACGGTGTCTGTCCTGAGCACTCTAGAGAAAAGACAGAACAGACCACTGTCCCCATCCGTTCCCCAGGGCAACGCCCAGTAAAGAGGGAGCCACGCGCCTGGGGAGGGGCCTCGCAGTGTGGCCAGGGGCAAGGGCGGAAGTGGCGGCTCCTGTGCCCTGAATGCCCCTGCCTCTTTCCTTGATCAGGGCAGGGGACAAGCCAGCCTGGGTCACAGCACCATCCCAGAAGGGTGGCCAAAGCCCTGGAGGAGGGAGAGAAGGGAGGCAGAGAGAGAGCTGGAGAGAGCTAGAGACGCATTTGTGTGAAAATGCTGTGACGTGCCAGGCATGGTCATGGTGCACTCCTGTCTGAGCAGCTGGGGAAGCTGAGGCAGGAGGCTTACAAGTTGGAGGCTAGCCTGGGCAGCTCAGCAAAAAATAAAAAATGGAAAGGGCTGGGGGTGAACTCAGTGAGAAAGACTCTGGCTTTAATTCCCAGTACCACTATCACCATGACACACACTGACGTCTACACACACACACACACACACACACACAAATTAAAAATGAATAAAAATGCAGTGGCTTTACCTGGGATAGCAATAGAGAGTATAAAGGAGTATAGGAAAAGTCAAATTAGAATCCCAGTTGCTTTAGGGGGAAAAAGACTATATAAAAAGGAGACAGTTAATCTAGGTATGATGTAGCTGGAGAATACAGCCAGGAGAAGGTAGTTCTTGCTGGGAAGGGAAAGGAGTCTTTTCTGAAGACCATCTCTCTGTGTCCTGTGGTTAAGAGAAAATACTCAGGGTAATTGCAAGAAAGAAAGCATAAAGAAAAAGAGAATTCAGCTGGCTGTGCCTTTGACCCCAGCACCTGGGAGGCTGAGCAGGGGACTTTGCAAGTTTGAGGCCAGCCTGGGCTACATAGTGAGTTCAAGGCCGGTCTGAACACTTAGTGAGACCCTGTTTCAGAAAGAAAAAAAGATGAGGCTTCATCTTCTACAATAGAAGACTCCAAGAAAATTTCAAAGTTAAAAGAACAAATTAGAGCTTGATGACAGGAAAAAGTAGAAAAGTGAGCTTCAGTGGTGTGCTCCCACGGGGTTGGGCAGGCTCACCTACTTCTTTTAGGCAAAATACAATAAATAACCTAATGTAGAACAGTTTGGTATATGTGACATAGGAATTCAGAAGGCAGATAAAAAACCTGAAGTCAACTGGATTAGTACATGTTTACCTTAATTTTACTTGGAGAAACTGAAAGTATCATGTGGCTGGGCATGGTGATGCACACTTGGAATCCCAGCAGTTGGGAGGCTGAGGCAGAAGGATCGCTGCGAGTTCAAGGCCAGCATTGACTACATGGTGAGAACCTATCTCAAAAAGACAAAAAAAAAAAGAGAAAGGAAAAAGTATGTAAATTTAAGATACAGTTATTACATAAACACTATATTATTCTTGGAATCTACTGTATTTTTAGTCTAGAAGCAGCACTCCTTCCATGTTCTCCAAGTGAGTTCTGTTTGTTCTTTTTTAAAATTCTGAATTTTACAATTTCAGATAATATTTTATAAAAATGGTGTCAATCAAGGTGTGGCTTACAAAGATATTTTTGAGGGAGTTTACTTTCCGGCTATTTCACTGTACAAGAGCTGCACGGTATGTATCCTATCTGTGTTTATTCTGTAACAACAAGTATGACTGGGTTCTGAGTGCTCGGGAGACTGAGGCAGAAGGATTGCTACAAGTTCAAGGCCAGCCTGGACTACACAGTGAGACCCTGTCTCAAAAAAAAAAGTATCTGGGCATGGTGGCGCACATCTGTAATCCCAGCACTCGGGAGGCTGAGGCGGGAGGATCATTGTGAGTTCGAGGCCAGCCTGGGCTACAAAGTGAGCTCAAGGCCAGCCTGAACTACAGAGTGAGACCCTGTCTCAAAAAAAAAAAAAGTATGTGTGGATTTTACTGAAAAGCTATTGAGCTCTGGAAAGAAGCCTGAACAGCTTCAGGGTCCACGGGCATGTGCTGCCCTTGTCTCTGTACTGTTTGGTGGGGTTTTAGGAAGTAAACCCTTGGATAAAGACTGTGCAGTTAGCATGCACATGCTTTTCCTTCAAACACACTGGGGCAGGGGGGTCTTTGTCCGGGTCAGACTGTACATACCCTTCATAGTTTCAAAATATGCGTATATTGTGCATGTGTATTCACAGTTTCCGCTAGAGTTTCAGGTATAATGACCTACCTTTATTAGGAGCTGTTAGTGGCTACACAGATTGTTTGTTAAAGAATATGATCCAAAACCAGGCATAGTAGTGCACACCTGTGATCCCAGCACTTAGGAGGCTGAGGCAGGAAGATCACTATGAGTTTGAGACCACCATAGACTGCATAGTGAGATCAAGCCCAGCCTGACCTACAGAGCCAGATCTTGTCTCATAAAAAAAGAAGAAAGGAACAATCATTAGGGCCTGTTTGCCTTTAAAAAAAGGTTGACACATGGCAATTTCCATGTATTTTTTAGTCTGTCAGTAGCACCATTGAAGAAGGTAAAATAAGGAAATCTTTAGTCTTTACCAGAAATTAATACACATCTGTCTTTACCCAGTTCTTGATGAATATTAGGATTTTGACCACTTTTAGCAATAGTAATACATATCTCATTTGTTACGTTTGTATCCTGAGCATCGTAGTTACAGTGGACATTTTCACATATCAGATTAACTTTTTGATATTCTTTCCGTGTCTGCCTGAACTGCATAACTCCAGGTTTCCATTAACTTTGGACCGTGCTTCAAGTACCCCCCAAAGGATCTCACCTACCACCCTGTGAGTAGTGCTATCGGCCTGCAGCCCACCTCGCACTCCCTCTGCGCTCCGCTAACTCCGCCCCCTGTCTGTCCCCTGCAGATGAGCGACATGGGCTGGGGCGCCGTGGTGGAGCACACGCTGGCCGACGTCCTGTACCATGTGGAGACAGAAGTGGATGGGCGGCGTAGCCCGCCCTGGGAGCCCTGATGAGGCTGAACTCTTTCCAGGGGTGAACTTTCTGGAGAATAAGACTGGGGTTTTTGTCTTTGAACTCTCAAATGTTCTCCCAAAGACGCTGCAGCGCACAGCTCTCCTCAATCCAGTCGAGGGCGGGGCAGGACTGCCCGATGTTCCCTCCCCACCCCGCGACACTCTTTATTTTTTGTGCCATACACCAACAACCGCTGACCCTGGATCCCAGAAACTCCCTGGGAGAATGGTGCTGCCTCCCACCCCTGCCAGTGGGACTCATTACTGTACTGCATTTTCTAAGGAGTGAACACTGGTCACAGAGCTAACTTATTTAAAAGACGTTTCCTTCCGCAGGCCCTGAGTCCATCCCGCCTGATCTCCTGGGGAGTGGGGCTGTTTCTAAGAACTGACATCTGGCAGCTCTGCCCAGCCCTATCTAAAAGCAGCTTCCTTTTAATGTGGGTTTGTCTGTTGATTCGGAAACACACCTTTGAACCTCTGAAACGACTTAGTCCCTAGAACCCCACTTCAGCAGAATTAGATCTCTTCTCCAAATAAAACTTGCCCCCAGGTTTGTGTGTATTTGGTTTCTCAAGCTGATTTACTCTTAGCAGCAGTGTCAGAAATTTGGGTAGAATGAGGAAGGGGAGCCAGTTCGGAAGAAACACAGGTTTTCAATTTATCTACCACCACCACCTCTGTGCTTGCTTTGTTCTCACTGGCCAAAGCAAGCACCCTGTGAAAATTGTAATCTCAAGAATCTAAAAAGGCTAATGGTTTTTCTCAGCTCTTCCTCTGATGTGGTACTGATATGTACAGGCCTTTTTCCTGCCCCGGGTGTCTTCCTTTGGAACAGCCAATGATGAAGGTGCAGTTTCCAGGGCTGGGGGTGTCGCTCAGTGGGAGAGCGTTTCCCCAGCCTATGCAAGACTCCAAGTTCAGCCCCCAGTCCTGCCCCAGGAGAACACGTGCAGTTTTCAGAATCCTAACAATCAGGAGTTAAGAGCAAACTTCCTCTTGGATCTTTCCAGCTTCCTATCTGCCTTCTCAAATCCACAAATCTGGTGGCAGATGCAGACCCCCAGGGTTGCTCAAAGACACTGCGTGTCACTGTCTACCAGGTCATTAAGCAGAGCGATGTAACAGGTGATAATGTCACTATAGAATCACTACCCATCATGCCTGTGGCTCTACTGAATAGCTTTTGTTTTTTTCGAAAAACTTTCCCATTTTCAAGTAGATTTTGGCATCATAACGCAGTAGCATTGACGATTTTATTTGCCTTTTAATGAATCATCCAGACTCCTTGTTTTTTCAGTTCCTGTTTTGTTCTGTTTAGGAGGCAGGGCATTGCTGTGTAGTTTGGGCTGGCCTTAAACACACTATGTTGCCTAGGCTGACCTCGAACTCATGGTGATCCTCCTGCCTCAGTCTCCTGGGTGCTGGGATTACAGGTGTATGCCACCATGCCCAGCTCTTGTCCATTCTACATCTTAACAGGAAAGCAAACACAGTCAGTATGATTGCAGGCTGAGGACTCAGCCTGTTAGATTCTAGACACCTATTAATGCATAGACTGATCTTAGAAGACAGACTTGGCCGGGCATAGTGGTACACACCTGTAATCCAAATGCTCGAGGAGCCTGAGGCAAGAGGACTGCCTGGAGTTCAAGGCCAGCCTGGGCTATGTAATGAGTTCAAGCCAGCCTGCAGTATATACCAAGTCCCTGTTTCAAAAAATAATTTTAAAAAACTTGATTGTAAAGCTTCTAGATCTTCAGAGTGTGAAAAATTCCAAGAAAAAGAGGATAGTATTTTATAAAATTAGCTTTATGCATGTGTATTTAACCTTCAAAAATTAGAGGTTACAGAAAGACTGGTTTTCTTGTTAATACTTTATATTTGGGAGAGAGAGAATTTCCACACGCATGCATTAATGTCTGTTTGAAGAGCTCAGAGACTATCTACCCTCCATCTAATTCTACATATTTTCCATAATCTGATTATCAGTGACAACTTGTTTTATTCAAATGTAATATTAAGTGGGAAGACACAGTTACAGTTACATAGTTTGGAAGAACAAATCCCACCAGCCTAAAACCACAGTGTCTGCTGAAAGGCCCCTCCCCTCAGCCCGTCCCCTTGAACTAGCACATGGGCCACTTTGCAGCCATTAAGCACATTGCTTCTCACGTGGGGTGGGCTGTGACTGCTGTGGAAGTACTTCCCATGGCTGCCCTTCCTCAGGAACTCCCTGAGGGACAGTGACCTCCAGTCTAAAAACAGACTAAGAAATAATCAGAATAAATTACAATAAATATTCCTTTCACTGTTAAATTCTAATATCAATAAATACCAGTGTTTCTGCTACTTCTATTTTGTTTAATAAATAAGCTAGGGTCCTATTTCCAAATGGTGCAAGTTATCAGAGCTATTAAAACTAGAATGGAAAAGCTTCAGGTGTAATTGATTTTTTATCCTACTTAAATGTAGCAGTGTGACCCGATTTTGGTGTGTGTGTCTGTGTGTTTTGAGACAGTTGCTGTGTATCTACACTGGCCTTGGACTCACTGTGTAGCCCAGGCTCACCTTAAACACTCAGTCTTCCTGCCTCAGCCTTGTGAGCCCTGGGATTACAGCAGGCACCATCACACCCAGCTCCAGTTCTATTTTTAAAGCATAACTTCTCTGTACTGTGGAAAAAGGAACTTGCTATTACTGTATTACCCCTCTTCTAGCCACTTCCTCTCCCAAAATGCTACAATTTTAATCCTGCAAGCAGAAAAGTTGGCAGCTCTGAGCCAAATTGACAGCTGTACTATTTGGTATCATAAATTATAAACGTGTTAATTTTATCTTAGTATTGTTTATTATCTCACTTTGTACTGTCCTTTTAATTAGGTAGATAAAAAGCTGCAGTTACAATCATCTTCAGGGGCCCATTACAGGGGGCCCCTCAGTTACAGAGCTCAGTTACAGTTCCTTAACTGATTTAGGTTTGTGCTTATCATGAAAATTATTTTTTTATGAAAGATTTTGGTAACATTCTAAATAAATGAATGATACAAATCTTCAGTATTTCTCTCCTTTAAATGAGATTTAGTTTAACTAAATCTTTGTCTAGGACTCTTCTAGGATGAGGTTATACTCTATTAGACTCTTTTAAAATAACTTTAAAACAAGTACAGACTGAAGTTCTCGCCTTAGGACTTTATTCTGACTGGTGCTGTGGAAGTAATGAGCTCTGCCTGCAGGGAGAGGAGCTTTTGAGCCTACTTCCTGCTTTCAGCACCCCCTGTACCAGACACTAGCATTCAACAGGTGGTTTTAGTTGGGCACCTAAGGGCCCAGAAAAATTTGTAACCAGTGTCTTTGGAGCTTAGCCTACATTCAGAGCTACTCGTTAGATGAAACGAGAAGTCTTCCTCTTTGTCTAAGAGCCTCCTGGCTGTTTTCATGGTGCTAACTCTATTAACAGTCCCGGCCTATCACACCCTAAACTCCCCCTCCTCCCTTATCTGCAGGTGAAGATCTTAGACTTGCAGGCTTCCGGCAGGGATAGAGCCCTGCTGCACCTGCAGGTCCTCCAGAGGCTCGGGAACAGCAGGCTGGTGTTTTAATTAACAGTGGGCTTCAGAGGCAGGGTTGGACTCCAGGCGCTTGCGCAGGTGGTTGGCAAAATCCATCTGTGTCTGTGACAAGACCTGGTTGATGATAGTCTTTGGCAGCCACCCCTGGAGCGGAAGACAGGAGAATGTATCCATCTCTGGTGCTGCTCTATTCTGGACACCTCCGTACCTGTTACAGACATGGGCTGCCTGGGGTGTGGTCTTCTAGCTCTGCTTACAGGTGCGGCCTTGGAGTTGACCAGGGTCACGGGCTACATTGCTCAAAGGTCACAATGGTGTCAAAAGCACAGGATTTGTTAAGACAAAAATCTACCCCTATCTTCATGGCTGTGTGACCTTGAGCAATCTACTTTTACATCACCTTTCTCACACTAAGATTTCAGGGCCTAAGTTTCCCCTTTTTTTGGAGACAGGGTCTCACTCTGTAATTAGGCTGTCCTTAAACTCACTATATACCCCAAACTGGCCTCAAACTTACTGCAATCTTCCTGCCTCAGCCTCCTGAGTGCTGATGTTATGAGTTTGTAACACCACACCTAGCGGCTTTCCTTTTCCTTTTTTTTTTTTTTTTTTGAGACAGCATCTTGCTGTGTAGCTAAGGCCAGCATCCAGCTCACAGTCCCACCTTAGCTTCCTGACACTGAGATGAAGGTGAGTATCTGGTCCCAAGCTTCCTTTTTTCTAGAATGATAGCATAGACTTGAACTGTGATGTACCTGCTAAGGGAGCCACTCCAGGCTTTGGAATAGCACCCGCGTCACTCATCACTGCCCCCCAACAGCCTGTGCCTGTCACTGCGGGAGAGGAGTCTGTCTGTGGTCTGTGTGAGGGGAAGGAGCCTGTTCTCACTGCCTCTGCTGTGCCTCTCACCTTGAGGTCTATGCTGAGGAGCCAGGTGAGTTTGGTCTTCGCGGCGTTCCCAGCGAGCGGATGAAGCACCATGCAAGTGGGACGCTGCTCAGCTCTGGCGGATGAATAGAAGGCAAGTCAGGAGGACAAATCAGAGTTCTCTCGGATGCTGACTACAATTTATTCCTGCCACATTTCTGGAGCACGTTGTCCTTTTTTCAGATCTCATCAGAAGTCCCCTTTCCCAGTGGCCTTATGTGCCGGTTGGCATGGTTACCAGCTCTTCAGAATAAGTGGTGTAGCTAGCGGGGAACCTGGAGTCTGCTGCTGGGCTCTTTGATTGATAGACAGCAGGAGGCCAGGAACAGATCCTCCTGCCTGAGCATCCCCAGTGCTGGGATTACAGGCATACAACACCACACTCGCCAGAAAATGAGCATGTAAAAGGAACCTGAGGGTGGGGCCCAGAATTCAGTTCTTGGAGCTGGGGACTCATAGATTTGGACGCATACCATGACCAGTGCAGAGAAAGGTCCCCAGGCTTGCTGCTAGCCTCACCTGATGATGCCTTTCTGCTCAGGCATGTCTCCAAAGTGGGTGGCCATGCCTGCCATCACGCAGGTGGAGCCTCTGCGCTTGGCACAGCGCACGCTCACAAAGTCTCGGGGCCCCACCAGGTTTCCTGCTGCTTCTGCAGCCAGCTCATGGGTGATGACAGTGTCTCTTCCAATCTTCTGCAGGACCTGCCAGGACAGAGGGAAACCAGATCACTACACTGCTGGGGCGGGGCTGGGGCCCAGCCACAGTGGGGGTTCTTCCCTGGCCTGCCTTTCAGATTGCTCTGCTGGCCCTACTGCCCACTCGTGGGCACTCTCACCTTGAGCTCCTTGACATTTGGGTTCCACTCTCCCATCGCCTCCATGCGATCCACAAGCTCTTCGTAGAGCCTATCCATGGGCTGGTCCACCACCACCTCCAACCGGAACACCTTGCCCACATCTGGGACTACCTTACTCAGCACTTTGTCCCCATTTGCCTGCCGGGGAGAAAATGGATCCCTAGGGTAATGGTTAGAGGAAAATATTCCTAGCCTAGGTCTCAAGACAGTGCTAGGCAAGGTTGGGAGAGGGCCAGAAAAAAGAAATCCAGGCTGAGCATGAGGGCACCTAGACCTATCTGGTTAAAACAGCAGTAATAATCATTCCGGCCAGAGCTGGACATCCACTGAAGAGTGGAAGAGGTAACCCACCCACGCAGACCCTTTTGGTGGCAGAAGGTGATGTAGGTAGGCCCAGCTGAAAAGACCAGTGCCTGACTGCAGGAGCTCAGATCCTGAAAGACCTGGGAATGGGAAATGTCTGGCTTATAATCAGCTAATTATACTGTATAAGCAGAATTTTCGTGGGATCTTCAGGAGTTTGTTTTGTTGTTTGTTTTCCCCCCAGCTAAATACATCCTGTCAGAAGGACTTGAGGCAGAGAAGTTCACTGAGCCCTTAGCAAAGATCAGTGCTAGGTTCAGATCCCAGGTTTCTAAGCTCCCAAACTTGCTGTTATTTCCCTTGGTCAGAGAACTTGAGGGGAGGTTTTAGTAGAATTTTGGGTAAAGGACAGCATGTAAGCTGTTGCTGAAGATAAAGCCACCAAAATCTCCAATAAGAGTCCCTGGCTTTTGGGACAGGCCTTGTTACTGATCCCCAGTGAGTGCCCCAGAGAGCTTTGAGCCCCTTCCATCCCCTAGTTCAGGGTGGCTGAGCGCATTGTGCTTGGAGCTGGGGTGCTGATACTGAGTGATTTGGCTTCTAGTGCACATGGAGCCATCTGGGGTTGCAGCTTAAGGGGTATACACTGTATTTGGACAGTAGCTAAGAGTATAGCAACAGTGTTTCTCCAGTGAGACTCTTACAAGGGAGAAGCTTCCTGAGGAATATATTCTTGGGAAGTTAAAACTCCATGCGCCCAGTGACTACTGCAGGAGGCCAGATCCTGGGAGGACTGAGGCTACAGAGTGTTCTCCACTGCACACTTACCTGCTGGCTCTCCTTCTTCCAGCCTTCCTGGTCGCTGAGGATGCCCAGGGCCTTCTGCATGGCCTCCTCCCCCTGCTGGATGTAGGCCAGCTCCTGGTCGCTGTATAGAGGCTCCTCTAGCCGAGAACCTGGACACCCAGGAAAGGAGAGACAGACGACATTCCTCCCTGTCCTGGTCCCCCACCAGCTGCCATCCCTTAGATCTCCTTTGGATGTGCTTCTCCCTCAGAAGATCTGAGTCCAGTACTAAAGGGTCCTGTGCACAGGCCCAGGTAGCTCTAGGCTGGGAACACAGTCTTAGAACAAGGTGGGGAAGGGCAGGAAGAAGTCAGAGCCTTGGGCACCCACTGCATCTTGACAGCCCCCCATGCCAGAAGCCCGGAAGCTGAAGGACTTACCCAGCAGTGAGCTCCGACGCCGGACCTGGTTAATCCACACACCTGGGGCTGGCTCCCCCTGTGCCCTCCGAGTCAGCTCCTGGCCAATGGCCAGCACTGCCTGGTGCCTCAGCCCTGCAGGGAGGGAGAGGAGACTGTTTCTAAGAAGCTGGAAAGCCACTTAGAGGGGCCATTCTTACTAGGAACAGACTCCTACGAAGGCAGCGCTTTAATGGCAGTACACATCACTCTCCATAGGCTACCTCTGGGGCCCAGAAATCTGCTTCCATCTGGGTGGACAGATCTGGCCCTGCTGGAGAGGCTGACCAGGGCCTGCTGCAGAAGCTCTATTCAACCAAAAAAATTCTACTTCTAAAGAAGACAAGAAAGCTGTCCCGGGGCTGGGGATTTAGCTCAGCGGCAAAAGCGCCTGCCTGGCAAGCGCAAGGTTGTGAGTTCGGTTCCCGGTACCAGAGAAAAACCAAAAAAAAAAAAAAGAAAGCTGTCCCCTGAGGTCAGGCACTCACCGGTGGGTAGGGTCTTATGCCCACATAAGCCATCCAAGGGGCCACTAGCCTGAGCCAGGCTGCTCCTGTGGGTGTAGCCAGGATGGCCCCATTGCTGGCTGCAGGTCTGAGTGGGGCTTCCAAGTGCGTTCAGCCAGAGTAACTGGAGAAGACTCCAGCTTGGACTTTTTCCCCCTTCAGTGGCAGAGGGAGATTAACCCAAATGGCCTTTCTTCCTAGTGAGCTCTGGAGAAGTGGCCCACAGAAGCTGGCTTCTGCTGCCCCTGGCTGTACAGTGCACCCCCGCCCCCTGTCTTGGACTTCGCTTGCTCTCCCGGGTTTGCTCCCTGGCTCCTCCTGCCTGCTTCCCTGCCTGTGGCTCAGGCTTGCTGGAGTCAAGACTTCCCTCTCCCTCTACCACTGTGGCCCGGACTTTCCAGGCACCCGTAGAAGGCACCCAGTCCAGCCCTGGAGGAGAAATCTGGAGTAGTTTAAGAACAATTGGGAGCCCAGAAAGAGGGACAGAAAGGAGAGCGTTTGGAAGAGACCTGGGCATCTCATATCCAGGCCAGTTCTCCAAAGGGGGAAACCGAGGTCCTCGGGACAGAGACTTTCCGGGGCTCACCCACAGTAAGGTACAGCTGGCCTGGGCCTCCACCTAGGGCTTTCACCACAGACGTTTGCTTCCCAAGAGCTTGCACTTAGCTCAGCACCTGGCACTCACCCTTCATGTTGCGCACATGTCTGTAGGAGCTCCCGGCGCACAGCTTGAAGGTCGCGAGAAGCATTGTGCCTGGCAGATGTGGCAGCACTGCTGCTGCTGCTTCTCTCCGGGCAGCTTTCTGAACCTCTCAAGGTCCACCTGTGTCCTGCAGTTGTGGCCTGCCCCATGTGCTCTGCTCCTTAAATGCCCCTGGCTGAAGGCTATGCATCATCCCCTCGAGATAAAAAAAACCATCGCTCGCTTGCAAAGGAAAGGGTCAAGGATAGAGATTGCCTCATGCTGCTGCTCTGGCCTTTTGAGGGTGGGGGAGCGGGGCTTGCAGAAGCGAGTGGAGAGCATGCCGATTCAGCTGAGCTGGAGCCGCTTAGATAAGGACACATTTTGCCTCTCAGAAGTTGAAAGTACAGATTTCAAGCCCCGTCCTCAAGCTCCAGACTTGACAGGGCTGGAATTGAGGCTTGAAGCCTGCATGAAGGAGAGAATGCCCCAGGGGTGGTACGGGCCGGGTGTCCTGTCCACTGCACTCGGAGAAGCGCTGGTCGAGGAAAGGGAACAGGATCTGCAGAGCACAGAGGAGGCAAGGTGCTGGGGGCAGTTTCGCCCGGCCCTGACCTCAGGAGATGAGGAGCCTGATGTTCAGAAGGTAGGAATGATTCATTCATGGTCAAACAAGTGATCAGCGTCAGGGCCGGGACAGCCACACAGGTCCTCTGGCCTTCGATCCATGTGCACATGGTTCCTTGGGTGGCTCCCCAGACACCTTGTGCATGCAACTCTTCCTGTGTTTGCCCATCCACTGATAGAAAACCCCTTTATCAAAGCCCCATACTGAGTGTATTCTCTTTATAGGGTTTGTGCTGAGGCAAGGATGACGATGGAACTGAAGAAGTTCAGCCCATAATTTTCCAAAGCAGGGTCACCTTGGCTGGGGCCACATTCTGCACCTATTTCTGGAGTCTTAGGCCAGAGGCTGACTTAGGGATCCCATCAGGTTAGGGTCTTCCTCCTGCTCCCTTCAGAGTCCATAGACAAGGGATTGTGGAACAAGAAAGGAATGTCTTCAGCAAGGCCACTCTGGGGAGGAACAAGAACCAAGGTCCTCGGCCCTGGCTTTGGAGGACTGGTAATAGCTCTAGGATTCTACAGTAGCAGGACAAAGTAGGGCCATAGTCTAGCAGTAGTGAGGAAGCTGTCATCTAGTTGATCATCATCTCAGGTCTGGTTGATCATTGTCTTGCAGCTGGTTCTGCACTGTCCTGGCCTGCAAAAATCCTTGCTGATGGAGGAGTAATCTGGCTTCAGTCATGAGAAGTTAGCATCTGGATTGGGGTGGAGCCAGGGTCTTTCCCGTGTGTAAGCAAGCTGGGCTTGCTGTTTCGGGAATGTGAGATAAGCTGGGAAGGACTTAGAGAAAGAACAAGCCAGAGGGCAAAATGGAGTCAGTCAAGACAATGACTGGGTCCAGGGGAGCGAAGGATGATTCTAAAGGAGCCTGTTCACACCCTCTTCAGGCTTTCCCAGGGAGCAGAGGCTGGACAAACTATGCTATGGGGCTTGGTATGTGTAGAAAGGTGGAAAAGCCAGCATGCTGGGGTGTTCACACCAGTCTTCATAGCATGGGGGCCCTGCGTGCTCAGCAAGGACTCGTGAAGGGTTGAATGCCTCTGTGAGTCCTAGGCGCCACCACCGAGGCACAGGGACAGATCCCCTCCAAGCCGCTACACTGGGTCATGCAAGACAGTGTACCGAGGGTCAGGGAGACAGGCAGGAAAAAGATGAGTGCAGAGAAGAAGGGAGTTTACTTAGCTCACAGTACTCTGTGAAGGGGGACAGCAGGCAAGTTTCAGGTGGGGACTCACACAGAGTGAGAGATTTAGTAAGTGTTTGAGGATATGGAAAAAGGGTCTAGGCAGCAAGGACGACTGTCTAAAGAAGGTCTGCCCCTGGGTCATTCAGCACTTTACGGATTTCCCAGAAGCACCTGCACTGAGTTCAGAGTTCTGTGTTTACAGCTGTGACTTTGACAACAATACCTCAGGCCTTTAGTTTAGCAGAGAAGGTGATGAGCAGATTTATACATATCTTTTAGAGAAGATGGGTCAGAACTCTTTGGGAGGAATGCATGGGACTTTCTCGTCAGCAGTTTTATCGGTGCCTTAAATTGCCTAGGGAGAGTGAATGTCTAACTAGGGTTCCTCTGTTAAGATTGTCAATCTTTGTTATTGCCAATATGGCCGCTGCACACTGCTCTGCTGACCTTGAGGCTGATCCATCTGTCAAGAATATTTCGAAGCCAGGTGTGGTGGCACACGCCTGTAATCCCAGCACTCGGGAGGCTGAGGCAGGGGGATTGTTGGGAGTTCAAGACCAGCCTGGGCTACAAAGTGAGCTCAAGGCCAGCCTGAACTGCATAGCGAGACCCTGTCTCAAAAAGACAAAAAAAAAAAAAAAGAATATTTCAAGTAGAAAGACTCACACCAGATCTGCCTCTGGGCCAGGCCTTGCCTCCCGTGCGCAAGCAGGCTGTGTCCTTCACCACTGCTGGGAGGCAGGGGAGGCCAGCACCACAGTGGACAGACTCTTGCTCCTTGCCATGTAGATGGCATGGAAGGGCAGCGTCCGGCAGAACTGGGCCATGCCTGCAGCCCTACAGGGCAGGCAAGTCCCACAGCCCTGTTTCACCCCTGGTGAAGCAATCAGGGGTCCTGCGAGCTGCAGTTGCTGAACGGATGGGCTGGTCCTCATGGCCCACCACAGTCCCCTCCTCTGTGAAGCCTCCTCTGACCGCCTAGAGGAGTGGCTTGTGCCTCTGAGAGGTGCCCTTCTTCCTGGCACCACAGCAGGGCTACCTCCAAGTCCTGATTTGCAGGTGGTAGGTGGGCACCATGTCCACATCAGTTCTCAAACCTTGCCTCACCCTGACACTCAGCCCCAGGGAACACAGCCTGGACTCTCACTCCTTCTCCACGGAGTGACCAACTGGGGAAAGAGCTGGGGGACTGGCTTGTCTTTTGACTTAGGAACCTGCCTGTAAGCCTCGTTTCCAGCCCTCGAAGATTCCATAAAGACAGGTACTTATATTCAGTCTTTCCTTTCAAAGGCAAGGAGCAGAGATGCGTGGCAGGCACCCTGCACACGTGCAGCCTCATGCACACGTGTCTTGCCAGGGGAGGTGCTGGGCGAGAGGCAGGGGTTATTACAGGATAGGCCATGCAGATAATGTTCAAGGCCATGCTGTTGGCATCCTGTATGGAGTGATGGCCACGCTTCGGAGGGAGGAGGTGGCACAGGCAGACCAGAGCACTGAGCAGATGCTGCCGCTGATGTCAGAGGCTGCCCCTGACTCAGAGTGGGTGGGCTGGTGACCTCCTCCAGTGCCAAGTCTCTCTTCTTCTCTTCAGTCTCTCTGGCTGAACAATCAGTTAACTATTGCTGTCCCTCTGAGCACAAAGGTGACAGAGCCATCAGGGAATTTATCTGTGTTCAGCTCTGGCTTTTGAGAAGGGATGAGGCTGCAAGGAAGGAAATGGGGTGAACACAGCAGTCAGTAGGATGACTAGAGACCAAGGCCCTGGGGCCAGGTAAGGAAAGGGGCCCCCCTTCTTTTAAGCGGTGATCCCACATTGATATCTACTGTGTAGCTGTACAGCTGTGACCCTGTGACGGGGCCATGTGACCCAGCGTGGACAGCTGGAGAGCAGACATGCTGTTTGGAAGGACAGAGACTGGAATGCCAATTCCAGGGGAGAAAAGCATGATTGAGAGGAGAAAGGGGTACTTTTCTGGGGTCTGGGGGCAGAAGGTGTGGTGCGGGTGTCCTGGGTAGAGAACCATGATTGAGAGGAGGAAGGGGTGCTTTTCTGGGGTCCAGGGGCAGAAGGTGTGGTGCGGGTGTCCTGGGCAGAGAACATGGACGACAGCATGGAGAAGGGCTTTGGGGCTTGAGGGCTGGTGGTCTGGAAGCACTCCTGTGGCAGAGCGCTTGGAGGGTGTAGTGGGAGGATTGGGGCAGAGGGTGGAGAGCAATAGTGTCCACCTCTTGGCTCAATGACCTCATTGTGTGTAGAAGACGCAGATTTTGTGTCCAGACCTTCAATGCTGGTCCCACTGTTGAACTTCACGGTTCTCATGTATATATATTTTTTAAAGATGGGGTCTTGGTATGTGGTTCAGGCTGGCCTTGAACTCACTATGTAGCCCAGGCTGGCCTTGAATTCATGGAAATCATCCTGCTTCAGCCTCCTGAGTGCTGAGATTACAGGCGAGTGCCACCATGCCAGGCCTCACTTTCTTACCTGTAATACAGGGATGTGTTTTTTCCTTTGCCATATTGGAGACTGAACCCAAGGCCTTTGCGCTGCGCTATGTCTGCAGCGCTTGCTGTTGTTTTCATGTTGAGACCGTGTATTGTCAGCTTTCCCATTGCTGGGATGGAAACTTAAATGGGGAGAGGTTTACTTGGCTCGAAGTTTTCAGCTGGTTTAGTTCAAAGTCAGCTGGCTCCACAGCAGAAACAGAAAGACCTGGCGGGGGAAAGCTGCTTAGTTCACAGTGGCCAGGAAGCAGACAGAGGAGCAGTGCCAGAGAGGAAGGGTGAGGGACCACATATAGTAACCAAGGCCCCATGTTCATGACCCACCCAGACATGTCCAGGGGCATGATTTACTAATTTGCTACCTCTTTCCCCCAAAATGAGACCAGGTCTTATTTAATGTTTGCTCTAGCAGACCATCAGGGCTTATTTTTAAAGGAAGTCTTATTTTTTAATGTACAACAGTTCACATTTACTCATGTACAAAAATCTAAATGTTTTCAAATATAGTCACGTCATCTTCTCCAGAATATCATAACTCTCCCAAATTCCTGCCTAAATTTCTTGTAGTTCCATTTCCTTTTTTTCTTTTTTTTTTTTTTCCAGTACCGGGAATCAAAATCACAACTTTGCACTTGCCAGGCAGGCGCTGTGCCACTGAGCTAAATCCCCAGCCCCTGGCTCCACTTCCTGTAGGACCATTGGCCCCAGCGTCTCAGCAATAGAATGCTCCTTAACTGACCTCATCTCGTCCCTCATAGGGCATTGCTTCAATACATGATGTATTGTAGGAAGATTCACATTTGACACAGCCACATCTGTTTTTGTTATCAAGTGTGCATGTTATTTGTGCATCGTGTCTGTACTCCAACTGGTCATTCAGCAGTAAGTCTCAAGTTCATTTGTCTATATAGGGGGGTTCTTTTTGTCCAAAGGCTCCCATTTGATATTTACAAATACCTAATTATAATTTATATTATCATTAAAGTATTAATTCCAGTAATATTACTTATTTATATTTAATTATATATTAATATTATTTTATAATTCAATACACTCATTATGTGTCGCAATGCACATCCTAAATGTTTCCATCTGGCTGATGATCTTAACTGGGACTTATTTCTGAGGCAGGGCTTATATTACACGTCTCCTAAAAAATCATGGTAGGGCTTATTTTCCAGTTAGGTCTTATTTTGGGGGAAAGATGGTAGGTGTTTTTTGTTTTGTTTTGTTTGTCTTTTTAAAAATGTATTTATTTTAGGTTTGTCTTGAGACAGGGTTTTACTATGCAGTTCAGGCTGACCTTGAACTTACTTTGTAGCCCAGGCTGGCCTCAAACTCGTAGTGATCCTCCTGGCTTAGCCTCCCAAGTGCTAGGATTATAGGTGTTAAGCCAGTATGCCTGGCTGGTGGGTGTTCTTTAATCCAATGAAACTGACATATCAGAATTAACCAGTACAGACAGGGTCCTACTAAATTGCCCAGGTGGGGTTCAAACTTATCTTTTTGCCTCAGCCTCCCACAGTGCTGGGAGTACAAGTGTGTCGCTGTATGCAGCTACCATTATTTCCCTGAAAAGAAGGCTTAATTGGAAGATAAGCTGTAGCATGATTTTTCAAGCAGTAAGCCAGACTTTAGATTACCTTGCCTAGGGATTTTGGTAGAGAACATAGTTATAAAGTGTTTAGGTTTTAAAATTTTTGTGATTTTTTTTTTGGTGGTGCTGTTGTTTGAGACAGGGTCTCCTTTTGCAGTTCAGAGTTCAGCCTGGCTTTGAACTGATTATTGACTATACAGTCAGGCTGGCCTTCAACCTGTGGCAATCCTTGTGCCTCAGTCTCCTGAGTGCTGGGATTCAAGTGTACGCCACCATGTGTGGCTGTGTTTGGTCATTACACGGCCTACACCGGAAGAGTAAACTAAAGAGGGGAAGAGCTGATTTTTTTTTTTTTTTTGGTCTTTTTGAGACAGGGTCTCACTATGCAGTTCAGACTGGCCTGGAACTCACTTTGTAGCCCAGGCTGGCCTCAAACTCCCAGCAATCCTCCTGCCTCAGTCTCCCAAGTGCTGGGATTACAGGCATGCGCCACCATGCCCAGCTTGAAGAGCTTATATTTTATGTGACCTATATTCCATTTAAGACAATTTTGAATTAGTTGCCAACATACACTCTGGGGACAGAAAACAGACCAGTGGTTACTAAGAGGCTGGGAAAGGAGGAAGGAGTTAAATACAATGGGCAGAGATGAAAAAATATTCTCCTTTAATTGTGATGGTGGTTATAGAACCATGACAGTTATTAGAAATCCAGAACTATGCATTGAAAAGACTGAACTTCATTGTATATAAGCCACACCTCAATAAACCTGATCAGGAAAAAACAAAAACCCTGGGTGGTGGCTTCTCCGGAAGTCCTGCCTTTGAGATGGGCCCATGTGGCACCAGCCTCTTGCACTGGCCCCGCTACTGGTGCCTGGGTGCTGAGGCTTCCCTCCATTCCAAGTTCTGCGGCAAGGGCTGGAGGTTACCTCCCCAGGGTTGGAGTGAGGCATCACAGGAAGGGGAAAAGGGGTGGGTAGAGGGACGACAGAGCAGCAGGCTGAGGGGAAGAAGAGAAGCACAGCGTGGCCGGAGAAGGGATAAAGGACACCTGGTTTACCCTGCTCTCCGGGAGCCCAGCAATATCTGGGGGGTGACCCAGAGCAGGAGGTGCTCCATTTTCTAGCATTGGTGGGTTGGCTTTCTAGTCCCTTCAGTGATAAACACGGAAAAGGAATATTTACCTTGCCAGGCATGATGGCAAGGGCCTGTAACCCCAGCATTCTGAGAGGCTGAGGCAGGAGGATCACAAGTTCCAGCTTAGCCTGGGCAATTAGTGAGATCCTACCTCAAAATATAAAAGGGGCTGGGATGTAGCTCAGTGCAAAGATCCTGGGTTCAGTCTCTAGTAACACATACATGCACACATGCACATGAGTTACTACTAGTTTTTACACAAGATCTGACTATGTTGGTTAGTCTTAAAATTCTTGGGCTCAAGCAATCTTTGTTTCAGTTTCCCTACAGGTAGGTTGGACTCCAGCTGTGGGTCAGCACACCCAGCTTAAAATTTACTTTCCCTCCCTCTTTCAGTACTGGTACTGTACCCAGGGCCTTTGCACTGAGCTACATCCCCAGCCCTTTTTATTATTTTGAGACTTGGTTTTGCTAAGGCCCTTAGGTGTATACAAGATCTGCTGAGTTGGGAAAGCAGGCAGCCATGCAGCAGGCCCTCAACCCCAGGATCTGGAGGGTCTCTGGAGAGTGATATACAAGATGGGGCGGGCACCAAAGCATGGGTCTGCCAGGAAAGCAGAATGAGGGCAGGCGGCCTGGAAGTGTCCCACCCACTCTCTCTGGCCCCGTTTCTCTGAGAGGCCTTTTCTGACACTGACACCAATTATCTCCCAACTTTCACACCTGGAGGTGGCACCACAGCAAAGATTGCTCCAATAGTAGGGGACAGCTCCATATTCACTGAAGGATCGATACTAATCCCTCTGCCACTCATTGCGTTTCGGTCGTTGTCCTCACTTTTTGATGGTCTGCAGGTGTCTGGAGCTTCTTAGCCTGCTGCCATGAACTTACTACATGCTCCCATCTGCCCATCCACCCACTCATCTGTCCTTCAGCAAATACATGCTGATACCTAGTAAGATGCCAGGCACCACTCTAGAGCAGTGATGGCGAACCTTTTAGAGCCTGAGTGTCCAAACTGAAACCCCAAACCTGCTTACTTACTGAAAAGTGCAGGGGCTGGGAACGTAGCTCAGTGGTACAGCGCCTGCCCGGCAAGCACAAGGTCCTGAGTTCAACTCCCAGTCTAAAAACAACAACAAAAAGTGCCAACACTGCCCCTTTGTTCACTGTTATCTAATGCTTGGCTGCTGGGACGACTTGGCCCATGTGCGATAGATTCGCCAGCACTGCTCTAAATGTTGGAGATACAAGACCAAGACGCATCCCTGGAGGTTTACGTTTTAGAGGAGAGGGGAGCAGGCAGTAAACCAGTGAAATTTAAGTAGGACAGTGATCATCACTAGGGTGAAAAGTAATGCTGGAGGGGAAAAAGGCAGGGCAGTGTGTTGGATGGAACCAAGGCCTCACACACACCAGGCAAGCACCGCACCCTTGGTCTCCACCACCAGCTGCAGGGGTGCTGTTTTAAAGAGGTGGTGACAGAAGGTGAAATTTGAGCAGAGGTTTTCATAGTGTGGAAAGGATTCATGCAGTTATCTGGGGGAAGTGTATATTAAGCACAGAGGAAGACAAATTCAGCCTCATCCAGGGCAGTGATGAGTTTCAGGGGTTGAAAGGAAAGCTGTAAAAATTATCACAGGATCCTGGGTATCTCCCTGAAAGAATTAAAAGTATCATAGCAATATATACACACCCATGTTTGCAGCAGCACAATTTGTAATAGCCAAATCTTAGAAACAGCCCAAATGCCCATCAACTGGTGAATGGATAAAGATGTGTTTTTTTTAATGCAATGGAATATTACTCTGCCATAAAGAAGGATAAACTTGACACATTCCTAGGTAAATGGATGCACCTTGAGACCATACTCTTAAGTGAAATAAATTGGACACACATGTATAAATACCATATTATTTCTCTGGTATGAGAAACCAAAAGTGTAAACAAGGACCAAAATGTTTATTAGATATTATGAAATAGGAGGAAAAGGTTCAAATTGGGAGGGATACAAAGGAGGGGGCAAGGAGGAAAGGAAAGGGAAAAGTGAAAAAACAAAACAAAACATGGAAACAAAGCTTTTGTAAATAGGAAGGGGAGGAGGGGTTGAAGGGGATGGGGGACAGGAAAAGGAATCAAGTTAATCATGTACAGGTATAAATTCTCTATGATGAATGTGATTATTATGTATATCTACATTATACCAATAAAATCTGATTGAAAAAAAATTACCATGGACCATAATGTTAGGTGAATTAAATGAGACACACAAGCTTAAATAGCACATTGTTTCTCTTACGCAGGAAACTCAAATTATAAATGAAGAGCAAAACAGAAGGTAATGTGAAATAGAGAGACAGTGCCTTCTCAAAAGGGAAAGGGGTCAAGAGATGGAGGGAGAGGGCAGGGAGGGGAGGGAACGGATGAGAGGGAATGGAGCTGTTACGCATGTGCACAGCCCCACAAAGGGAGGGCAGACATCATGCACTGTGCCCATGTACTAACAAGAAACTGTACTTTTTATTTTCCTAGGTACAATAAACATAAACACTTACCACAGACTAAGACTGTTTTTCAAAAGTTTCTGACAGGTACACTCAGTCACAAATGTACGCTGCCAATACCTGCATACATGCATATGACACATTTCACACACAGCCTCTCTGTTATATATGCTACACTCTGTTCTGTCCTATTCCAACGCAAAGACATTCTGGTTATAAACCACTAAGTTTATTTCCTGACCTAGTTGTCACGGTATGGGTTTAAACTAGGTTGACCATATTCACCTCACTGGCAAAAACCTTCCCTCTCCCAGATACAAGAACTGCTGGGGCGTGGTCCTCAGGAGCCCTGTGTGCTGCTGTGCATTCGTCTATGAGCTTGTGTCTCAGGCGGCATTTCTGTCAGCTCACAGTCACTCCGAGGCAACAGCTCAGACTAGGCTACACTTTCCTTGATGATGAGTGGACTGACTGGTTTTAGTTTTTCCTCAAACTTGAAACTTGAGGGTGGCCTAGCATTGAGCATCAACTAGCAGCACCTATGCGTCACTGGGAATTCTGGCTTCTCAGTGTGAGCGTGGAGTGCACCTTCCTAAAGGGGAGAACACACCCCGCAGGGGTTCCATTTGCAAATGAGTAACCGCTCCAGTAACTGGCTTAGCTCTATTCTCTTCACAGGCACCGTTCCTGGGGCCCATTTCTCAAGCTGTGCCGCTGGGACTCTCACAGAGGGCAAGGAGTGGAGTGGGGGTCTGGCCGCACAGGCTCAGCAGTGCTGCGGGCTGTGCGCTGCCATGAGCCCTGCTGCCCTTCTCCCTCTCCTCTTCCCCCTTGGCTGGGATCTGCCCTGACCTGGTGGCTTCCCCAGCAGCTTCTGCAGTGGCTGCCTGAGTGTGTCTGGCTCCAGTGTCCAAGGCCCACTGGGACTTACTGGCGGCGGGGGTGGGGGGTACTGCAGCTTGAACAGCTGAGCAATAGAAAGTCAAAGGCCAAAGGAGGGGAAAGAACAACTGGAAGGCATCCGCTGGAACACTGTTACTTCAGAATCAAGAGGGCCACAAAGGGGCTCTGCTAGATTTTCTTTTTAAAAAAATTTTTATTAGTACGTTTTGTCATACATAGTGCTCACATTCGTCATAGGGAATTGGTACCTGTACTGCACAGAATGTATCTTAGCTCTTTTCCTATTTCTCTAGGTAGATTTTTCTCCTCTGAAAGCTGTTTCATGGGAGCCTCAGTTGGAAGAAAGTTTCAGTGTGAAGTGGAATGGATCCGAGCTCTAGGAAGAGAAGACAGTCCCCGTGGCTGTGGTCTGCAAGAAAGCACCAGGTTTCCGTGTGTGCAAAGGCCAGGCCAACAGAGCCGAGTGGCCAGGCCCGGAGAGGAAGGAGCAGGCGTCACAGCAGTTTCGGGCTCGAGGCTTCATTCTTGGCAGCTGCATGACGCAGGTCTTGTGCAACACAGGGTGCACGATAACGGAAACATTGCTGTAGCTTAAAGTTAACAGACGTAAGTGTTCTCACCCTCTTGTACGTCATAACTCTTACTACATTTAGAATTGCTTGATAGATAGTTACTTGTTTTTGGCTTTTTAAAAAACAGGCTCTCGCTATAGGCTGGGCTAGAACTTGCAGTGTTCCTCCTGCCTCAGCCTCAAGAGCACCACCATGCCTGGCTATTTGATGGATATTTAAAAGCTGGGCATAGTGGCGCACACCCATGCTCCCAGTACTTGGGAGGCCGAGCAGGAGGATCGCCTCCAGTTCAAGGCTGGCCTGGGCGACATACTGACTTCAAAGCCAGCCTGAACTGCACAGTCAGATCTTGTCTTAAAAAACAAAAACAATACCTTAGCTCATAAACTGTTAAGTGTATTTAATACTACAGTATAAAATAGCTCACACATATACAAACTAGATATAAGTCTTATGAAAAGGACATCTTTGCACAACAAATTATAAAAAGAAAATACCTAGAAAAATTAGTTAAAGTTACTGAGAACCAGGAGCCAGGCCTGGTGGCACATGCTCCTACAATCAGTGGGCTGGAAGGCTAAGGCAGGATGGTTGCACATTTGAGGCCAGCCTGGACTACACACCATGTTTCCCTGAAAATCAGACCTAGCTGGAAAATAATCAGCCTTGAAAACTAGAGATCAAAAATGCCTGACAGCCTCTCCTCACCTACCTGCCTTGCAGAGCAGCCAACGAACAACAGTGATGCTGGGAAAGGCACAGACAGCCTGGCCGGGCTGGCATTTTTTGAGACGTGGTCTCGCTATCCAGTCCAGGCTGGCCTTGAATTCACTATGTAGCCCAGGCTGCCTTGAACTCTCAGTGATCCTCCTGCCTCAACTTCCTGAGTGCTGGGATTCAGGTGGGCAGCACCAGGCCTGGCATTTTTGATCTCTAGTTTTTAAGGCTGATTAATTTCTAGCTGGGTTTTATTTTCAGGGAAAGAGAGTAATGAGGCCCTGTCTCAAAAACTCCCTCCCACAAAGTTACTGAGAATAAAAAAAAAATCACTAAGAATCAGGGAGTATGATTTACTCACGCAACATGCCAAGAAACCAAGTCAGGAGTTTCCTCACTCCCTGTGCAGTGCATTGTCTATAACTGATCTATCTATCTACCTACCCACCTCTCTATCTACCTATCACCTATCTTTTGGTGGTAATGGAGATCAAACCAAGGGAGCTCTACCACTGAGCTGCACCCCAGCCTTTCTTTTATTTTTGAGACAGGGTCTTTCCAGGTTGCCCACGCTGGCCTTGAACTTTCAATTTTTCTGCTTCTGCCTCCCACATAGCCAGGTTACAGGCATGCACCACTGTTGCCTGGCTAAACTGCACTGCTTTAAAAAGCAGTCTTAAGCTGGGCATGGTGGCACACGCCTGTAACTTCAGCACTTGGAAGGCTAAGGCAGGAGGAGTACGGCAAGTCTGAGGCCAGCCTGGACTATATAGTGAGACCCTGTCTCAGAAAAAAAAAAAAGTACTCTTTAAAAAAAAGCCAGTAGCCTGTTATACTTAACATATAGTTGTTACTCTATACCAACAAAATGGTATCAATCCAGGCTGTCAGTGCCTAAAACACCATTTAAAAAAAAAATCACAGCGCAAGAGGCTCAAGACCCGATGTAAGCTGGGCATGGTAGCACTCTGTAATCCCAGCACTCAAGAGGCTGAGGCAAGAGGACTGCCACAAGGTTGGGGCCAACCTGTGCTCCACAGTGAGTGCAGGGCCACCCTGAACTACACAGTGAGATCCTGTGTCAAAAAAAGACCCAATGCAAGGACTAGGAAAGGGAATTAAATTATTAGAAGGATCCAAGAATAAGCCACTTCAGGAAAATGTTAAATTTCATGGGAACCTGGAATAGCTTAGAGATGAAGCAGGTGTGATGCTGCTTATCAATTATGCGGTGTCTGCTGTCACTAGCTCTGGGAGACTCAACTGAAAGCCCCCTTCTGAAGCCTGATGGTTTGAGACACAAACATGGAAAGGCAGAAGGGAGGACTCCTAAAATAACCAGTATAAAGCACTCCTTCATATGCAGTCAGCTACTTGGAACTGTGAGCCCTGATGTGGACAAGTGATTCTGTCTGGTCACTGGCGGCGACTCCAACTGGGAAATAAGATGATGGTTTTGAGCTTCATATTTTATTTACAAGAAAACGAAGACTGTCCTCTGTAAACTCTAACTGGGGATAAGAAAAGCAATACAAAGGCGCGATGCTGGCTCCACGGTGATGTGTGCATGGAGTCCATGCCACTGTCCCTTTAAACAATGATTTTGTTATTTCAAACAACAAAACAAAATCCCACGTATATCTTCATGTTGCACATGTGAGAGCATTAAAAATAAAAATGACTAAACTAATTCTCTGGTCAAATATGAAGGCAACCAGGAGATCACCTTCTTTCCATGACAGCCCCTACTCTCCAGCGCTTAATACTCATCCAGAGTGTCTGCCCGAGGAATGGAGAGGCCCCGATCCTTCAGCGCCTGGACCTTCAGCCTCTCTGCTTCCAGCCTGGTCTGCTGTTCCACCCTCTGCTCTTCCAAGATCTCCTCAATGGACACTTGCTGGAGGGGTGTGTCACTCTCCTTCTCCAAGTCCTGCAAAATAGGCAGCTCTGAAGTGCTTCGCCCAAAGCCTGAGAAGAGGAAATCTTACACCTCCGAAGGCCCGTGGGCTCCTGACTCAGGGTTGGAAATAGCACGGCCTACGGCCAGGCACATTTTCAAAGGCACAGCTGGCAACACCACTGCAGGACACATGCCCTGAGTGTAGTCACAGGACCAGTATCAGTGTGCATGGCAAAGCCTCAGCTTAACCGATATCCCATGGCAGCCAGGAGTGACTTTAGTTAGGCATTAACTTTCCTTTAAAATAAAATTATTAGAGCTGCTTATAGGAAGCTACCTCCTTAACAGTAGAGAATCCAAGTAAATTACTAGTAAGTTTTATATTTTGAAATATAAAGCTTCATTTCTGAGAGTTGTCGCTTAGGAAGAAGGTAGAGAACACAGATTCAATGCCTTTTTAATGGCAATAAACTGTTTCTCTGTTGCACTAATTAGGAACACCTAAATTGTAAGCAGATTTTTCTCCCATCTATGGAAACAAGTCTAGAAAATTTCATCATGCTGGGTGTGAAGGCCTGCTCCTGTAATCTCAGCTGCAAACTCAAGGCTAGCTTGGGGTAGATAGTGAATTTGAGGCCAACCTGAGCTACACAGCAAGACCCTGTCTAAACAAACAAACAAACAAACAAACATACAGTAGCATTCTGTGTTTTCTGTTGTTCTGTAATATGGACAGCCTATACAGACAAAGTGTTCTTATTTCTTCCTTCCTCTGTAGGTGTGGGACAGCACTGACACATTGACAAACTGCAGATGTTTCAGCCTTGATACTGTCACATGCTTCCAAGGTCTAGAGGCTTTACCAGGTGGTCTTTCACCAGGTGCTACAAGGAGTCACACAGATGACTTAGACCACCCGACCTGGGTCAAAAATTAAGAGCAGTCAGCAAAACTGTATTATCTCCTAAACCTCCCTGGCCTGGGGCTATCAGTGAGGCAAGACAGTGTCCTCCACTTAGTGTACGCATTGTCTGCAGGCCCTGTAATGTGTCACCCGCTGAGCTATGCATGTGGTTGGGCTGCTGCCCCACGACCTTGGGTTTATTACTTAAGGATGCTGCATCATCATCCTTGAGGTGGAATGCAGGGCCCCTTTGGCCATGCAATGTTTCAGGAATGTGAGCCACTTCTGGGCAAGTTTCCTTGGCGTTGGTACACAGTTTCTCCATGCTGACTTCTGATCCACAGAACTGCATAAGCATTCCTGAGCTGTCTCTCCAGTGACATTACTGTAAAACTTTATACTGTTCAAACACATGGACAACAACAAAATCTATACAAGGAAGCTCCAGTAAACAATGAACCTTTAAGAACAAACAGGTTTTCTTTCTTTCTCCTTTTGGCACCCACACACTCACCCACCAGATAACCCTTCGTGCAAGGTAACTGTACACTACTACAAAACTGACACACACACACATACACACACACGTACATAGTGAAGTCTTTCCCCTTGATAGCAAAGTAATATGATCCTCTCTAGAACCTGAATTTGAAAAAAGCAACTGAAAACCCCCCATGTGTCCAGCACGCACAGGTGGGGAGCTCCTCGAACACTCAGGGAGACCACACTACAGTTCTTTGCTGGCCCCCACTTCTTGGGGTAGCATGTGCTTTACTTCAACCTTCATATAAGATGGCAATTTCTGCTGCTTAAACAAGTGTAAAAAAATGATTAACTGAATCAAATGCACCAACCACGAACATATTTTCTAAATAAGAAGCAGCATTTTAGACTTGTCCCCGCAGCACTTGGGCAGGGCTGGTAGGGCAGTAACTGATGCGGCCAGGCACTTCCACGGCACTGTTTCCAACACAAAGTTTCTGACCAAGCTGACCCTCAGCAGATTATCTCCTCCATGTCTCAAAAGGAAAGTTCCTTTTGTATAAACTTGACTTGTCTCCCAAAATTGAAGCATAAATTTTGGAAGACAAAAGGAGGAATTTAAGGTGTCTATTGGTGGATACTCAAGAGGAGAAAGAAGTCTAGTGTGCCTTCTTTATTTTGGCCTTATATATGAAACTTATTTATTATTTATTTATGGGGGGTTACTGGGAATCAAACTCAGGACCTCACACTTGCCAGGCAAGCACTGCGCCACTCAGCTAAATCCCTGGCCTTGGACTTATTTTAAACAGGTGACCATGAACTGACTAACTAGCCCAGGCTGGTCTCCAACTCATGGCAATTCTCCTGTTACAGCCTCCTGAGTGCTAGGATTATAGTGTACACTACCAGGTCTGATTTGGGTTTGGGGTTTAAAGGAAATTAATTATTTAGCTGGCTCACAGGAAACGGAGTTCAAAGGAAATTGGTCGATTCTGCATTCCTCAGTTTTTCCAAGTCCAACCAGGAGATTAGGGAGATGTCAGCTAATATGATATATCTTTCTGGGAGGAAAGGTTATCTCCTTTTTTTTTTGAGACATCTATGTAGTTCAGGCTGGCCTTGAACCTTGAACTCACTATGTAGCCCAGGCTAGCCTCTAACTTGTGGCAATCCTTGTGACTTGGCCTCCTGCATGCTGAGCTTGCACCTGTGCAGTACCACACCCTGGCATCTTAGATGCCTTCTCACCCTAGTTTTTAGCCTTTTCTTCTGTTTACCTTTACATCTCTAAATTTTGGCCTTGAACTCGTAGTGATCCTCCTACCTCAGCCTTCCAGTGCTGGGATTACAGGCATACACCACAATGCCCCACTAGTTCAACTTCTTGCATCAGCTCTTAGCCCAGGTGGGTTTTCTTTTATCTGACTGTTTTATCTGGCTGTTCTGAATGTCTACTCATCACATCTAAATTAAGCTACTACAAAATGCCACATTAAAAAACAGCTATAAACTAAACCACTCTACTCAAAAAAGATTTCTGTAAAATGAATTAAGGTATGGCTAGGTATTGGGAAACTGTATTAAAAACTTTAAAAACAATAGATCAAATGCCAAAGTTTTGGGTAAAGAAAAGAAAAATAGAACAACTGGTTACCAGTCCTTTCTCCCTGCCTCCCTTTTTATCTTTGTAGTGCTGGGGATGGAACCCAGGGCCTCACACATGTGAGGCTGCTGCTCTACAGCCCCAATTCCAGACCTTCATTTCAATGATTCCTGAAGGGATTTTTGATGTTGAATTTCCTGGCAAACCCAACGATCAGAAGATGCAGGGCTTGGTTGAAAGTTTAAATAAGGTAATAATTTGTACATGTGTACACACAGTACCAGAGACCACAGTGACAATACTTCAGAAGGGTCAGAGCCTGCCACCTGACAGCTGGCCTTTCTGGCTCAGGTCCAGACACCTCCTTGCCCCCTGGTTGTGAGCCAAGGATTTCCGTGAAGCTGAGATCCATCCTCACACCAGGTAACAGAAGGGCTTTTCTACAGCCATTCTTTCCACCTGCCCTCTTTAAAAATATGAAGAATACACTGGATACGAAATGTGTCTTCCCTCAAATACAGTCAATTGACTTTATGTGGTGAACTACTTGTAACCAATTTATTTAAACAGCTGCAGTCTACCCCAATGTATGTAACTCATACTCTTGTAACCCAACATACATAAATCAAGCTTCTTCAGTTTTCTGCTACTAGAGATAGCAGAAACACTGTATTAATGAGCACTTTATGTAAAAGAAATATTCTTTTTTTGAGATAGGTTGTTGCTATGTAGTTCAGGCTGGCCTCGAGCTCGTGTGATCCTCCTGCCTCAGTCTCCTGGAGTTCTGGGATTACAGGTGTGCACCACTATACCCAGCTAAAAGAAAAAAAAATTTTGAGACAGGGTCTCACTATATAGTCCAGGAAGGTCTTGAACTCACTATGGAGCCTAGGCTGGCCTTAAACTCCTAGCGATCCTCCTGCCTTAGCCACCCAAATGCTGGGATTACAGTTGTATGCCATCATGCCCAGTTCCCAGCTTTTATTGTTATTTTTTAATGTATTCTTTTTTTTTTTTTGGTGCTGGGAATCGAACTCAGGGCCTTGCACTTGCCAGGCAGACACTGTGCCACTGAGCTACATCCCCATCCCTTAATGTATTCTTTTAAAACTAGTACCTGGCTAGCTCAGTTGGTAGAGCATGAGACTCTTTAAAATACTGTAAAACCAGTATTTTGCCAACAGGATCAAAATATTTAAAATGCCAAAAAGTACTGGAACAAAGTTGATTATTCTTAGTAGTTTACCTAACTTAGTAGGTACCGATGAGAAGCTAGATAAAATATGGAAATTATTTTTCTTCCTCTTGAAAAGACAGAAAGAAACCTAGCTAGCGTGAATAACAAGATCCATAGCAGCTTAACAGTTTTCACTTACTATTTCTCCTAGTAGGACCACATTTTCTCCTCTGACCACAAAAATCCCTCGAGGAATATCACCGTATTTTTTGCCCACATGAATACGTTCCACAGTTTGATGTAGCACTAAGTTAGCTATAAGTGCATAGGGAAGAAACAAAGATATTTAGTTCATATTATTGGGGAAAGGTCCATAAACTATTTAGTTATGGCATTTTGAGAAGACAAGACTTTGCTAAACAAAATTTCCAAACTTTCTAATTCTGGGAAAAACAAAAATTTCAAATAATCTTCTGTTTCACTGAGTAAGACATACAATTTAGGAAATCTTTTTTTGTTGTTGTTTTTTGAGACAGGGTTTCACCACTGTGCAGTTCAGGCTGACCTTGAACTCATTTTATAGCCCAGGGTGGCCTAGAACTCAGCAATCCTCTTGCCTCAGCTTCCAAGTGCTGGGATTACAGGCATGTACCATCATGCCCAGCTCTTATCTTTTTTTTTCCATTTAGGAAAGCTTTAAAGAACTGCAAACTTAGAGTACTTGGGATAACGTTGCACTAAGTCATGAATGATAGCACAAATAAGTTCTGAAATACAAATTCCTTTATTGAGTAATTGCTAATAATCAAGATGGCTACAAGACTATATGAACAAGAATTTAGAAAACCTGTGGCTAAACAACCACCAAAATTAAACTGTTTTTTTTGAAGGAAATGACTTTTCTCTGTTCCACATATATGACTTTAACCTAGTGTAGATATCCACGGATTATGATGCAGGAAAAACATTTTTTCTACCTAGTCAGATAAACATACACGGTAATCTGAAACTCAATATTCACTCCTTACACATCAAAGTACTGTATGAATTTAAGATTTAGAACTCTAATCTGTTAAGAGTAATTATTTTTCTTCTTTCAATTAGTATTACTTGTATTATTTCAAGTAAAGCGGAAACCTATATCATATCTTGTTTTTCTGAGCAGAAGTTTTGCTGTGTGGCCAGGGTGGCTTAAATTCCTAAGCTCAAATGACCCTCCTACCTCAGCCTCCTGAGTAGCTGAGACTACAGGTGCACACCACCATGCCCAGCTATCTTTTATAATTCTTGTGTTTCAATTATGTTGCTTTCTTTTTCCATGCTCAAAACTAGTGACCTTAACAAGTACCTAACAATGTAGATGTGAACTGAGAAGTTCTTAAAACAGAAAGAAACATAGCTGTCTTAACTTTAGAAAAATGGAGACTGCAAAACAAAAGATATACATTCCTGAGTTTGCTGGATCTCTATATGTAAAATATCAAGTTTAACATTAATAAAAAGCTTCAGAAAATGCCTTTTGCCCACTTTTCACTGGACGAGGAGAGACTACCTTTAGTGCAAGAAGTGCTTTGACAAGCAGGAGCACCCAAGCCAATATACAAATGAGCAGTGGACTGAGTTTATTTCTACCATTTGGCTCCCTCTAATGGAGGAAATAAAACACAGTCCAAAACACTGTAGTGAAAACTAGCTTAGAAATATGCGCCTGTAAATATACAAGCTTCTGAATCACCCAATCATAATGTAGAAAACAATGATTTACTCACTCAACACAGTCCCATTACGCTAGACACATGTAGAAAAGGTGCAGATAAATTTTAATATGAAATAACAAAAAAATGCAATGGGTGGCTCTTACTATCTAGAGAATTAAAGGGGAAGTCCATAGTTAATACATACCAAATTGATCAATGCTTCTTAAAAAGCCTATAAGTGTTCTTCCATCTCGAAGCAGGACCAAATGTTTTTCTGGGGAGAGGAAAAAAGATCTTTAAAATGAACCCTGTCTGCTTTAGTGAGTTTAAAGTAACAATAAAGTTAGTAGATTAAGCTGTACCACTTCCCCTTGTGATGTAGTTAAGGCACAGTTCTTTGGGAAAGTGGAAGCAGTACTATGGCAGCGAGGCACTGGAGTAGAGTTCCATGGTGAGAAGAATTGTGCATCAGGGTTAGAAAAGGCCAAGAAGCCCAGCCGACCTGACCTCACATTTGACACAAACCCTCTTAGTGCCACTTTGGTTTCTATATCTGCAAATTGAGAAATTTAGTCTAGATGATCTTTATGATCTTAATCCTAGAATTTGTTTTCTTTCAATTTAAAATACTTTCACTGGGTATGGTGATATACACTGTAATCCCAGCTACCAGGGAAGCTGAGGCAGGAAGATTGTAAGTTGGAGGTGGGCCTGGGCATTAGTGAGACCCTGTCTCAAAAACAAATTGACAGGGTTGAGGATATAGTTCAGTGGCACAAGCATCTGCCTGGCAAATGCAAGGTCCTGAGTTCAATTCCTGGTACCCCCGTCAAAAAAACAAAACAAACTTACAAACAAAAACTCACTGGAGGTGCAGCTCAGTGGTAGAACCCTTGCCTAGCATCTGTCAAGGCCCAGAATTCAATCCCCAGCATCAAAGAGAAACAATGCCTCTGACATTTAAAATAAGAACACAGTAATATGCTAGAGGAAAAATTCAGTATTTGCTGAGAATTATATTCTGTTATGGGGTCTGAAAATTCATGAAATCAACCTTAGGAATTTATATTCATTGTAAGGAAAGACAAAAAGAAAACTACCTAGGGCTGGGGATACAGCTCAGTGGCACGGCCCCTGCCTGGCAAGTATGAAGTCCTGAGTTCAATTCCCAGTTCCAAAAAAAGAAAAAGAAAACTATTTATTCTGATCAGTACAACAGAATAATAAAGAGGTAGCAGGACAGCATGATGAGATGAGCAGGTGTAATTACAGCAGCCAGGGTAGCAAGGGCAATCCTCTCTGCAGAGGTAACTGTGAGACAGGATTAAATGACAAGAATAAGCCAGTTATTGGAGAAGTCAGAACTGTCAGTCATTAATTTATTTAATGTCAGTCATTAATTTATTTAATGTCATGCATAGAGTACTTTCTAGATATAGAAGAGAGGGGCAGTGATTTTTCCCCTGAAGGAATTTATTGTCTTCCTTGGGCTATAATTAAGTGCCATAAGCAAATAAATCTTAATTACATGAGACTTTGGGAAGAGAAACTGTATCCACCTGGAGTAGGTATCTGAGTTGGACCCTGAAAAGTAAGTAAGCTTTGGCCATGAGAAAGGGAAGAGAAATCTGTAAATCAGGCAGAAGTTAAAAACAACAACAACAACAACAACAACAATAACAGGGGCTGGGGATTTAGCTCAGCGGCAAAAGCGCCTGCCTGGCAAGCGCAAGGTCGTGAGTTCGGTTCCGGTACCGGAGGAAAACCCCCCCTCCCAAAAAAAAACAACAACAATAACAACAGGCTATATAGACATATATGTGGCTGAAAGATGCAGGGATCAAGGAAAACAAGAAGAGTTAAAGTCAGAAAAGTCCCAGAGGGAGCTGGCCATGGTAGTGTACAGCTGTAATCCTAGCACTTGGGAGGCTGAGGCAAGATTGCAAGTTTGAGGTCAACCTGGGCTAGGTAGAGAATTCAAGGCTCCACTACACAGCAAGACCCTCTCACAAAACAAAACAAAACAGTACTGGGGAAGGCTGAAGTTCGCTTTGACTTCATAGGGAACAAGATAATGCTCAAGATTCACTAGCAGAAAAGCAAGAGCAGTTATGAGGCTCAAGTCCATCTAGGAGATCCCCTAGGGATTTAGAAAAGCAGCAGACCAAACACGCAACTCAGACCACCTGTTTTGGGAAACAGTAAGAGTCACAAAATAAGAAAATCAGCAAGCAGTATTAAAGAAAGCAGCATGAAGAATTCTGTGGTGATACTACCACAATGCTACAGAGCTGAAAACTCACAGGAGGGTCTCAGACTGATGACTGAAGAACACAGCTTCAGTAGTGTGCTGACAGCAAAGATCAGATCACAGGGGCAACCGAAAGAGGGCTCTTTAAGGTGGTCTAGAGATGTGGTCAAAAGGAACGACTCGAGACAGTAACATATAAGAGGGATGGCTGGGGGAAGAGGGAGACACAAGATACGAAAAAACAATGATACTAATGGAAGCTGCTTCCAGAAACAGTCGGAAGAGTAATACAAAAGGAGTACTACTTCTTATTCAAATGAGGGGGTGAAAATACAGAAAGATGGAAGAGACAGGAGAAAGTACGTGTGTGTAGGGTTGGGGAGTGAAGGGTATACAATATAGCAAATGGTTTTAAATTCTTCTATAAAGGAGGGGCTTAAAATCTACAAACAGGTACAGGTTAGAGGAGTGCACTGGTCCCCAACCTTGGCACCAGGGACCAATTTCCTGGAAGACAATATTCCTGGGGTGGGTGGACTACATGAGGATGGTTTTGGAATAATCCAAAAGATCACGCAGCCAAAATCCCTCCCACTTGCAGTTCACTGTAGCCTCACACTCCTATGAGAATCTAATGTCACTGCTAATCTGACAGGAGGCGGAGCTCAAGCGCTAATTTGAGCAACGGACAGCGGCTGTAAATACACGGGAAGCTTTGGTCCTGCCGCTCACCGCCTGCTGTGCAGCTGGGTTCCTAACAAGCCACAGACCCGGCCAGGGGGTAGAGGCTTCAAATAGCTCCGATGTAGTGGGGGAAAGGGCACCCTCAAACAACTGAAGTATTATTTCCTTATGACTTACAAACAGGCTTATAAAGTGGTTGTTATAGTATCTGGTCCAAATTACACTAATGATCTCAGGTAACTGCCAAATAAGAATGTGAACGTACTCACTCTAACCTGCACAGTCACTGTAAGTAGGAACATGGGTGGTGTCTTCCTGGTAAAATAATCTAACAAAAAAAGTTCGACGTGACATAGCCTTTCTAAGAAAGTACCATGTGTGGCACACTGCCATAACGTGAAAATGCTAATGACCCTCACAATAAAAGGCACTTGCAAATGGTTACACAACAGAAAACCCACGTTCATTGCTAATTAAATCCAACTGCTGTTGTCTTAATGTTTTCGTAGTTTTTTTTGTAATGAATTGTTCCTGTGTGTACTGGTACTTCAAAATATTGCAGATGGGAGGCAGTGGACGCGAGAGAAGTCGGCTGGGTCACCTTCGAGTTCGGGCCTCAGCTGCCACGAGCCTCGGCAGTAAGAATGAATCCCACAGAGTGCGCTCCTCAGCCCGAGGACCCGCATGGATTGCGAGGGGCGGGACAGCGGCGGGAGGCCGGGGGCGGAGGCTGTCAACGCGGACGCCCAGCTCTGGGCGCAGAGCACAGCGCCGGCCGGGGCTCACTCGACGAGCTCCCTCAGAAGTGGCGCCAGCCCGAGAAGGGGCCGCCCCGGCTTCGCCGGGAGGAGATGAGCTACTCACTGTCGATGTCCTCGATGAGGCTGGCGGTGCCGGGCATATAATTCATTTTGCACTTAGATGAGGCTGCAATGGATAGCGGAGGTGGGCCAGAGCCTCTGACACCTCCTTGGCGCAGTCGCCACCTTGGCGGGACCGGGACCAGAACCCAGACCCAGACCAGCACGTTAGTCCCAGCGCGCCGCGGCCCAGGCCTGCCGGAAGCGCCTTCATATTCCCCCACCTACTTCCGGTTTCCGCATGTCCGTCCCCCGGAAAAGGAGGGCCAGTCATGCATCCGGGTACACAGTCCTACCAACCCTGATAAGCGCTGAGGAGGAATGTAGATTGGATAAATACTAGGAAATGTGTGTTCCCGTTTAAGGAGCACGGTCCCTTTCTCTCACTGTCCTCTTCCGAAGCCCTAGATACTCGGGTAGCGGTCTCTCAACTCTCCCGGCTCGGTGGCGGGAGGGGCGGGTCCGGGCCTGGGATTGGCTGTTGTAGTCCAACCCCCTTCACTGCTGTCCAGTCCCACTGGCCTGGTAGCGCCTGCGCCATGGGCCGGTCGTGGGGGCGGGGCGGAAGCGCTTCTGGGCAGCGGAGCCCATGTCTGCCCTGAGGCGCTCCGGTTACGGCCCCAGTGACGGCCCGTCCTACGGGCGCTTCTATGGGCCGGGGAGTGGGGATGTGCCCGTGCACCTCCCTCCACCCATGTATCCGCCTCTTCGCCCCGAACCTCCTCAGCCCCCCATTTCGTGGCGGGTGCGCGGGGGCGGCCCGGAGACCACCTGGCCCGAAGGCGGAGGCGGCGATGGCTACTATTCCTCTGGGGGCGCCTGGCCGGAGCCTGGTCAAGCTGCTGGAAGCCACCAGGTGAGCTTTGCACCGTTTGTCCAGGGGAACCCGATAGGGGGTCTTTGGTGATAGGAGGCGAGGGCTGTTGGGGGTTTGTAGCTCCAGGGTTTGCCGTGGCTTGGGTTTCTTGGTTGTTTTCCTTTTGCGTTTGCGAAGAGGCGGGTCGGGGGACGCGCTTGTGTTCCTTTCCCCGGCGTTTTTGCTCGGCACTCTATGCGTGTGTTACCATTAAAAGGGGGAAAAAGATGCTGCGTTGACTTCCTAACGTAGTAGCCAGCTGCGGATCTCTGTGCGGGGCGCTGTTGCTGGAATGACAGCTCTTCTCGAGCTGTGGCAATTTATCCTGCGTGGCCAGGGTGGCTGCCGCCCTAGTCGTCACTCAGCAACCTCTCCCGAAGGGAAGAAGCCTGAAAGAGCGGGAGGTGTCAGGGCGTTTAGCCCTTTGCCCCTAAAGCTTTGCCGGGATTGACTCTTGTAGTAGTAGCTGTTCCAAAAGCATCTTTACGCGCATTGTTTCATTTAACAGTCACGGACTGCAAGGTACATGTCATTACGGCATCATATTTTCAAATAAAGAAGGAGGCGCTGAGAGGTTAACCCACTTGCTCAATATATTTGGACCTGTAATATGCTATTCTCTGTACACCAGCCAGAAGTATATTTCTCTTTTGTTAATTCAGTATTCTTAGCAGGAAGCGATCATTACAGCGTGGAAGCACACCTCTTTTTGTTCAAAAGATATAACTTCCTCATTTGGTGAAAATATAATAGTGAAATTCTTATACGTTGCTGGTGGGATTGTAAAATGGCGCCGTACTTTGGAAAATAGTTTGGCAGTTCTTCAAAATATAAGCATAGTATTATATATCCACTCCTGGGTGTATACGCAAGATAATTGAAAATACGTCCTAATTAAAACTTTTACATGCACGTTTATAGCACGTTATTATTCATAATAGCCCAAAGTAGAAGCAAGCCAAATGCCCAGCAACTGACGAATGGATTAATAACAAAATGTGATATATTCATACAATAGGATATCCTTTGGCCACAGGTAGACTTGAAGTACTGGTGCACAGTACAATATTTATGTGAAATGGCAGAGGAGGCATATTCACAGAGACAGGAATGTTAGTGGTTGCCAGAGGTTGGGGGACTGGAGCAGCTTATAGAGCTGTGGCGTTTTTTGTTTGTTTCTTTATTTTTTGAGATGAGGCCTTGCTGTGTAGTTCAGGCTGGAGCTTATAGAGCTGTGGCGTTTTTTGTTTGTTTCTTTATTTTTTGAGATGAGGCCTTGCTGTGTAGTTCAGGCTGGTTTTGCATTCACTGTACAGCCCACACTGGCCTCGAACTCACAGCAGTCTTTCTGCCACAGCTTCCTGAGTGCTGGGATTATAGGCATGCACCACCATGTTTCGTTTTGGCTTTTTTGGGGGTGATGAAATGTTCTCAAGTTGGTGGTGATGATTGCACAACTATAAATATGTTAAAGATCACTGAATTATGAGTGGGTTCCACACTTCCAGTGGGTGGGTTTTATATGTTAACTGTATCTCAAAAATTGTACGAGGAAAAAACGTGTACCAGTGCGAGGAAAGATTCATATTTTCCATGCTTGGTGAAAGAAATGGTTGGCCTCTAAATACCGAAGTTAAAGAAAGATCACTTAAAGGGAAATAGGAGAGGGCCTCTGAATTGCTAACTTACTTCTGTTGAACTTGCTGTGTTATCAAAACAAAAATGTGTTTTCTGGGGTAGAGTTAAGAACAGGTTAGACACACTTGAGAAGTTAAGACTTCAGCCTTGTGCAGGGAGCTGTGTGGGGCATTTGGAGATGAAACTCGATGTATGTAATGGGTATTTTGAGGAGTTTGTACTTTATTTTTGAGGTTGGTGATTTTAAAACTCTGAAAGTATGGGATGGGTCTCTCTTTTTTTGGGGGGAACCAGGAGTTGAACTTAACACCTCGAGCTTGCCAGGCAGGCACTGTGCCACTGAGCTATATTCCCAGCCCGAGTCTCTCTTGTAGAGCAGTTGAAAACCATTTCGAAAGATGTGCATTGTCTTAAAGTTATTGTTTTCAATATGTTTTATGATTTTGTACTGTCAAATAGATCAAACATAAAAAACAAAAAAAATTTAAAATCTTGCTGCTTAAAAAATGTACTTTAGGACCAGATGCTTCAGTGTTTCATGTAGATCCATTATAAATGCAGAATCTGGTTTTCTTTTCAGACTTCCTGATGCAGCAATTCATATTAATGTTTAAGAGGCATTGCAGTATAGAATTGGCTAAATGAGATTGTCTTGGTTACTTTTCTCTCATCGCTGGGACAAAATATCCGATGCCCAAAATGAAGGAAGGAAAGGTTTATTTAGCTTACAGTTTGTGGAGGTTTCTGTCCATACTTGGCTGGCTCCAAGACAGAGTGGCACATGGCAGAGGGCAAATGTTCATGGTGGCAGAAAACAGCAAAGGCAGCTGGAGGAGTGGCAGCTGGAAGCAGCCTTTTTCCTTTCCTTACATTGTATGCAAACTAGCCCCAGGGCAGGTGTAGCACTCACATCCATAATTCCAACATTGGACCTTGAATCAATCATAAACTCTAAAAGCCCGTCCCAGGACTGCATGAGGCTTTGGGGGACATCCATGCACAAACCATAAGGGAGATATTGAACCACAAAAAAGATTTGACTACATTAACATATTTAAATATGGCAGGGGAAAAGTAGAAATCTGCCATTTTCCCTTTTTTTTTTTAAACTTTTTTTTGTCTTTTTGAGACAGTCTCGCTATGCAGTTCAGGCTGTCCTTGAGCTCACTTTGTAGCCCAGGCTTGCCTTGAACTTGCAAGGATCTTCCTGCCTCAGCCTCCAAGTTCTGGGATTACAGGCATGTGCCATCACACTGGAACTTTTTTTTTTTAACTTTGAAGAGTAAAAGTTTTCTTACCCTGTTAGCTGTCTAGAAAGTATACTGCAAACTGGGCATGGTGTTGCCCTGCACTCGGGAGGCTGAGGCAGGAGGATTGCCACAAGTTACAGGCCAGCCTGGGCTACACAGTGAGACCCTGTCTTAAAAAAACTAAACAAAACAACAACAAAAAGAAGGTATAGTGCAGGTACATTTACCCAGTAGTCTGGTCCCTGACTAGCAGCAGGTGTGTCCTGCAAGAACTTGTTGGAGATGCAGGTTCTGTCCCAGAGCTAACAAGACCCCTAAGTGATTTGTGATTTTTTCCCAGACAAGTCATCAAGAGAGCAGACCAAGGCAGAGTGGCAGTCGCTTATGGATCTCATCTTGGAAGTGACACACCATCTCTTCTGCCATCTGTGACCTGTCTTAGAACAGTGTGGTACTGTGTGAGAGGCCAGGAGGCAGGGAATATGGGAGTCATCTTGGAGGATGTCTATATCAGGAGGGGAGCTCAGTTGGACTTCCAGAGGAGAGGTAACAAACACATGCATCTGAGCCATGTCTAAATGTACAGATCCTTTCCTAACATTTTATTATAAAAATTCCAAATGTACAGAAAAGTTGAAAGAATTTTAAGTGAATACTTATATATCTACCACCTAGGTTCTATATTTTGCACTCTACATTTGCTTTTATCACATCTATCCATTTTGGTTCTTGGGTGCATAGTTTTTTTTTTTTTTTTTTTTTTAAGACAAGATCTGGCTGTGTAGTTCAGGCTGGTCTTGAACTCACTGTGTAGCCCAGTTTGGCCTTGACCTTGTGGCAGTCATCCTGTCTTAGCCTCCCAAATGCTGGGAATACAGGTGTGCCCCACCACAGCCAGCTTAAAAAAATATTTTCGAGAATTTTTTTTTTTTTCCTCCGGTACTGGGAACCGAACTCACGACCTTGTGCTTGCTGGGCAGGCACTTTGCCGCTGAGCTAAATTCCCAGCCCCTATAAAAAAAAAATATTTTCAAAGATAAAATTTGGAGGATCCTTGGAAGTGAAGGATGTGGGGAAAGATGCTTCTGACATTTTAGTATTTCACATAATAGGAATAAAAAGGAGGACTGTTTTTGCGGGAAAATAATGGTTTAGCTTTGTACCAAAAGAAGTAATGATCGGTTAAGAGAAGAGCTTAAAAAATATAAAGCCTTGGCAAGGAGCCGTTTGCTGCCTTTATTTCAATTCTGTAGGAAGCTAGTTAGAGTGGTTGCTGTGTGCAAGCTCTGGATGCAATACATGGAACGGACTAGAGAGAAACTTGTAATTTTCTGATTTTGCTTTTTTTTTTTTAATTGTTGAATTTTAGTCTTTGTGGCAGTGAGGAATTGGCGGAGGGAAGGGAAAATTAGGTGTGGAACTCAGGAGGGTTGGGGCTGGAGAGACTGACTGAGTCATCAGGTGTTACTGAGTCACCAAGTGGGCAGGGGGGATCTAGGGGCAGAGAAAGGGAACTGGGAAAATAGTGAGGCAGTGCTTGAAGAATTGCAGGAGTCAGGAAGGTTATACAGTCCAAATGAGATACAGACAAAGTTATTGCAGAAATGATGTGAGAACCAAAAAAAGTTGTTAGATTTGGCAATTTAAAAGATGTTGGTTTTAATGGGAGTTTAAAATAGTATTAATGTAACGAATAGGAAATTTGAAAAAGACAGCTAGTGTAAACTGTATCCAGAAGTCTGTGTGTCATGTGTGTACCCTGCCCCCCACCACTGAGCCTTCACATTGAGCTATATCTGTAGCCTCTTTTGTTTTGTTTTCTTAATTTTGAGACAAGATCTTGGTAAATTGCCCAAACTGCACTCAGATTTGTAATTCTTCTGCTTCATTCTCCCAGAGTGCTGGGATTACAGGCATATGCCCCCGACAATGCCTGTCACATCCATACAATTTTTAGTCAGTGAGAAAGTTGTTACTGAACCAGGATTTAGGGGAAGAATTTTTGTGATTAGGTGGTGTGAATATATTTATAAGCAAGGGAGAATGAGCTAGTAGATTCAGAAAAAAGATGTGAACAAAAGGATAGAATATGGCTTTGGGAGCCAAGTGTGGTGGTGCACCCTTACAATCCCAACACTTGGGAAGCTGAGGCAGGAGGATGCTCGTAAGGCTAACCTGGGCTATGTAGTGAGACTGTCTCAAAAAAAAAAGAAAAGAATATGGCTTGGGGAGAATGGATTAAGTGAGGAGACACTAAAACTATGTCTTTGTAAATGACATGGTTTTGTATGTAGAACAAAACCCTAAAATATGTATATATTTAGAAAAATCTACAAAAACTATTAGAATTAACCAGCAAGTTTGGAAAGGCTCAGGATACAGAGCCAACATGCAATAATAATTTGTGTATGTATACATTAGCGAAGAAAATCCAAAAATGAAATTGAGAGAACAATATACTTAATAGTTTCAAGAAAAAAATGGTAAAGTACTTATAAATAAATTTGACAACGGAAATGTAGAGAAGTTTCGGTTTGTGGCTATGCAAGTGCCTGTGCCTGGACGATAGCAGTACTTCTGTCTCCAGCAGCAGCCCTCTGCAGCAGCTGAGATCAGGAACCTGCCCTGGCTAGAAAAATACCAGCTTTTTTTTTTTTTTTTTGAGACAGGTTCTCCCTATATAATTCAGGGTGGCTTTGAATTTACAGTGACCCTCCTGCCTCAGCCTCTTGAGTGCTAGGATTACAGGTGTGTACTACCATGCTTGACTGAAAAATACTGAGCATTGACATTGAGTGATCTCATTTCTCATCAGGACATTTTGAGTACCATTCAGAAATTTGTGAATGAAGACCAGCTGCCTCATCTACTCCCACCTCTCCCTAGCATCTCATTGAGCTCCTGGGCTCAAGTGATCCTCCTGCCTCAGCCACCCAAATACCAAGGACTACACATGTACCACTACACCCGATTTGAATACACCTGCTTTTCTTTGGTCTTCTAGGGACAGGAAAAACATCTGTCATCTTAGCCCAGTGATGGTGAACCTTTTAGAGACCAAGTGCCCAACTGCAACCCCAAACTCACTTATTAATCACAAATGCCAACACTGCAATTAAACCTGAACACTGAGGGCCAGGGATATAGCTCAGTGGCACAGCGCCTGCCTGGCAAGCGCAACGTCCTGAGTTTGAGTCCTGGTACCCAAAAAATAAGAAATAAACCTGAATATTGAGAGTTTAGTTTAGAAAAAGCAACTCATACATTTATAACATCTTTTGTCTTAAAAGAAAAACATAACATGAGTGCCATAGGTTCACTACCACCATAGCCTATAATGGAAAAGAATTTGCTTTGCTGGCTGAGGAATACACTGTTGTTCAGGGACCAGTACTGAGCTTTGCCAGTGCAAGTGATATTTCACACACGTTAGTTGAGCTTGGTGGTACATGCCTGTAGGCCCAGCACGAGGGAGGCTGAGGCAGCCTGGGCTTCGCAGTGTGTTCGAGGCTGACCTAGATGACACAGTGATGTGGGGTGGCCAGGAAAGAAAGCTCTTAAACTTGTGATCTTTGGCGTGTCTCGAGGCAGTGACTCTAAGTGCCCAGAGGTCTTTGGGTAATTGAGCAGTTCAGTGGAAATACTAGCTGTGATTCATTGTTGCCTGTCAGAGGTCATTCCTATCTTGCAGTCTCAGTGTCTGAGTCTCTGATTTGCTCTCTGACTCCTGCTTCTACCTGGACCATGTTATAAAGAAAGAGGAAGTGGATGTGAGCGAGGATGGCATGGAGATACGGCAAGGGCTCTTGGCGTCTGCAAGCTCCGGCGTGACCTTGGGAAGGGTAACAAAGGAGACGGTATCTGCCCAAGTCAGACATCTGGTGACAGTCTGGACTGGTTGTATTTCAAGATGACTTGAAGAGTACAAAGTCCCAACACACAGAAGTGATAAATTACCCTGACCTGATCATTATACATTGTGTGCATGTACCAAATTATAATGTGCCTCATAAATATGTACAAATACTATGTGTCAGTTAAAAAGAGACTTCTCACCATGTACAGAAATAATGTGCAGTTTGTGCATAAAGTTACTTTCCACTTTAGTTTGAATACATTTACTGGCCAAAATGGCAGACATTGAGTACAGGCTTACTGTTGGCACCAACAAAAATAATTCAACTTAGTTCCCTCACTGCTGTGTGTTTTTGTTGTTGTTTTTGTTTGTTGTTGTTGTTTTTGATGCCTCAAATTGAACTCAGGATCTTGCACTTGCCAGGCAGGTACTGTGCTGCTGAGCTATATCCGTGGCCCTCTTTTTTTAAAATTTCACTTTCTTGATGGTGTCCTTTGACATACAGTTTTTTTGTTTGTTTGTTTTGTATTTTGAGACTGGATCTCGCTTTGTGGTACAGGCTGGCCTTGAACTCACTCTGTAGTCCAGGCCAGCATCAGACTCGCAGCAATCATTCTTCCTTAGTGTCCCAGGTACAGTTTTTGACTTTGATGAAATCTACATTATCTACTTTCTCTGTTGCTTATACTTTGGTATCACATGCGAGAAACTATTCCCATATCCAAAGTAATGAGCGTTTCAGCTTATGTTTTCCTCTACAAGTTTTACAGTTTTATAGTTTTAGCTTTAACATTTGAGTCTGATCCATTTTGAGTTCATTTTTGTTTGTGGTGTGAGGTAAGAGCCTGACTTCATTCTTTCGCCTATGGCTATCCAGGTGTAATGGCAACCTATTTTCTTAAGACTATTCCTACACCCTATTGAAAGTTCTTGGCATGCCAGGCGTGGTGGCACATGCCTATAATCCCAGCACTCGGAGGCTGAGGCAAGAGGATTACCACAAATTCAAAGCCAGCCTGGGCTACGTAGGAAATTCAAGGCCAGGCTGAACTACATAGCAAGACCTTATCTCAAAAAAA
>NW_004955463.1:13797095-13804831 GCF_000276665.1 Chinchilla lanigera
GGGGGGATACTGGGAATGGACTCAGGACCTCACACTTGCCAGGCAGGCACTGCACCACTGCACCACTGCACCACTGCACCACTGCACCACTTGCCAGGCAGGCACTGCACCAATCTCCGCCCCAGCTTATAGGATTTTGACTGTGGTAGGTCTACAAATAATTTGGAGATTGCTGTCTTTTTTTTTTTTTTTTGGTTTTGGTTTTGGTTTTTCTCCAGTACCAGGAACCGAACTCACGACCTTGTGCTTGCCAGGCAGGCGCTTTTGCCACTGAGCTAAATCCCCAGCCCCGAGATTGCTGTCTTAAGTCTTCTAACCCATGAACCTGAGATGTTTTTCCATTTACTTAGCTCTTTTAGTTCTTTCAACATGTTATAGTATGCAGAATATAAATTTTACTTTTTAAAAAAAATCTTCATTTTAATGTAAACTATATTAACATAAATGCAGCATAATTGCTATAAACTGCTAAATCTGTACAAAATCTTCAGTATTTTTAGCAGTTCTAGAGTTAGAGTTAATCCTAATCTGACATGTTCTCTTTGCATTAAACAAACGAGTTTTGTACAATTTCTGGTTCCCAGTGTCATAATTTAAAGGCTAGTGCTATGTTCTATATAAAATTACTTTTATTTGCTGGGTGTAGTGGCACACACCTGTAATTCTAACACTTGGGAAGCTGAGGCAGGTGGATCGCCATGCATTTAAGGCCAGCCTAGACTACATAGTGAGTTCAAAGCTAGCCTGAACTATACAGAGTGATCCTGTCTTAAAAATAAGTAAATAAATAAATTTTAAAAATTAATTTTTGGGGTACTATCCATTTCATGCTTAGGAATCTGCTGATAACTCTTCTACTTCAATAAAGAAAATCAGTTGTAAAAGTAGAACTTATTTCACCAGAAATCCATCATTCAAAGTAGATGCAGAGGCTAGGTGTGGTGGCACATGCCTGTAATCCTAGCACTTGGGAGGCTGAGGCAGGAGGATCACTGTGAATTCGTGGCCAACCTGGATTACATAGTGGGTTCAAGGTCAGCCTGAACTTCATAGTAAAACCCTATCTCAAAAAATAAAACAAGACAAAATTGCAAAAGTAGTATAGTGAAAGTAGTGTTGTAGAAAGTGAAAAGGAAGAAAATGCAAATCATGTATTTGAAGAATGACTTGACCTGGGGATATAACTCAGTGATAGAGTGCTTGCCTAGTATTTTTGAGGCCCTGGGTTTAATTCCCTTGGTACCTCAAAAACAAAACTTTTTAATTTAATTTAATTTTATTTTATTTTATTTTATTTTATTTTTGAGAAAAGGTCTTGCTATGTTGGATGTAGATCAGGCTGGATTTGAACTTACTTTGTAGCGTAGGCTGGCCTGAACTCATAGCAATCCTCCTGCCTCAGCCTCCTGAGTGCTGGGATCACAGGTGTGTGCCACTATGTCCAGCAAAAATAGAACTTGTAAAACTCAACAGTAAAAAAGACGCCCCTTTAAGACATGGCCAAACATCTGAATAGACATTTCTTTAGAGAGGATATACAAATGGCTAGTAAGCACAAGAAAAGATCCTCAAAGACATTATTCAGCAGGGAATTGCAAATCAAAACCATGATGAGATGTCGCTGGAATGGCTATTTCAGAAAAATAGGCATGGTGGTGCACTCCTGTAATCCCATCACTCTGAGAGGCAGAGGCAGGAGGATTGCAAGTTCAAGCCCAGCCTGGGCAATATAGCGAGACTTTTGTCTTAAATAAAAATAATAAAGGGGCTGGAGATGTAGTTTGGTGTGAAGGCCCTGGGTTCAGTCCCCAGTACTATACACACAAAAACAAACAAAACCCAAGTACTGATGAGGATGTTGACAAATGGAACCTTTTTTTATTTGTGTTTTGATTTTTGTTTGTTTGTTTTGAGACAGGGTCTGACTGTGTAGCCCAGGCTGGCCTTGAGCGCACATTAATCCTCCTGCTTCAGCCTCCTGACAGCTGTGATTTCGGATATGCACCATAATGCGCAGCTTGACAAATTGGAACCTTTATACATTGTTGATAGGAATGTACAAGGTCCAAAAGTTCTATCATTTTCCCAAATTCTTTAACATGGTGTTGTTCTTTGCCATATGACCCAGCTGTTCCACTCCTAGATATATACCTAAAAGAACCAAAAACTTATTCGTGTATATTTTTAGCAGCAGTCCAAGCATCTGTTAACTGATGATTGGAGGGAAGGGAGGTGTAGAATGTGTACTTTGCATGCTCAAGGCCCTGGTTTTAGTCTGCAGGATCAAAAGTAAATAACTGAATGAATAGCTACAGTATGGGATTTGTACACCATGGAATAGTATTTGACTACACAAACAAATAAAATGTGTACTGATACATGTAATAATACAGTTGAAACTTAGCAATGTTATGGTGAATGAAAGAAGCCAGTAACAAGATACTAGTAAATGTTCCTATTTGTATGAAATTTCTAGAACATGCAAAACTGTAGAGTCAGAAAGACTAGTAGTGTAGGACTGGCGGAGAGGCAGCTAAGTGGGCATAGCTAAAGAGACAGCGTTTCTTGAGGTGTTGAAATTGTTCTGAAGGTGATTGTAGAGATGATTACATGTGTCAATGCTAACAGTAAAAACCACTGACCTGTCTGTGCGCTTGGTTTTTTTTTTTGTTTTTCTCCAGTACCGGGAACCGAACTCACGACCTTGTGCTTGCCAGGCAGGTGCTTTTGCCGCTGAGCTAAATCCCCAGCCCCCTGTGCACTTGGTTTGCAGTTCTGGGGAGCAAACCGTGGACCTTTTGCATAGACTTGTACACTTTTAATGAGCAAATTCTGTGTCAGGAGTTAGAAAGCTCCTCCCTCCTACCCATGCTGAAGATGGAACCCAGGGCCTTGCACATGCTGAGTACGGATCAATCACTGAGCTGTACTGGCCAGTAAGTCTTTTCAACAAGAGAAAAATGCTAGTATTCTAACAATTCAGTAGTGGATTTAGTTTTTGCTTCTTTGCAGTTTTCCTTGTCCTGAAGAGTGTATTCTATAGAGAATGTGCAGCCAAAGTAATGTGATTTAAGTTCCTGGAAATACTTTTTTTTTCTTTATGGTTATGTTAGCAACTTGATATTTAGTTGTTGCATTAATTGACTTTTCCTGTAGTTAGAAAACAAAACAAGAAGCCGGGCGTGGTGGCACATCTGAGTAATCCCAACACTTGGGAGGCTGAGGTAGGCGTAGCTCTGAAAGTTCAAGACCAGCCTAAACTACAAAGTCTCCCTGTCTCAAAACAGGAACAAGCAAAAAACAAAACAACAGCAATGGTATCTCTCCAGGGTTTCAGTGCAGTAGTTACCACTTGTTTCTTGAGTGTGCTCCACAAGTGCCCTGCAGAGGTTCTCCAGGCCCCAGATTAAATTCCAGTCTACTCAGGTGTGTCCTCATCCTGCTTGGGGTTTGAGCCACAGTCACAGCTCCTCTGTGGAATATGCCAGAGCCAGAGGCTCAGGGAGGCTTCTTTGTTCCCAGTACTTCCTAAATTGTTTGTCTGGACCAACCATTACACTGACCCACATTTATATGTTTTGCAAAAATGTTTGGACTATTTTATCTATCTATCTATCTATCTATCTATCTATCTTTTTGAGACTGGGTTTCAGTTTAGGTTGGTGTTGAACTCATTTTGGAGCCCAGACTGGCCTCTTAACTTGCAGTGATCCTCCTGCCTCAGCCACCTGAGTGCTGGGATTAAGGTGTGCAGCACCTTGCCCAACTCTTTCAGCTGTTTTTAAAAATACAAGTTTATACTGATACCTCCATCCAGTTTTTTTCCATCTTTGCTCATTGCATGTTCCGTATTGAGCCACATGAAATACTGTGGTGCCTTGGTTCATGAACTTAATTTGTTCTGTGATTTTGGAAAAGATGCCCACCTCTGTGTTGGTTTTTTTTTTTTTTTTTTGGTCTTTTTGAGACAGGGTCTCGCTATGCAGTTCAGGCTGGCCTTGAGCTCACTTTGTAGCTCAGGCTGGTCTCGAACTGGCAGTGATCCTCCTGCCACAGCCTCCCGAGTGCTGGGTTTACAGGCGTGTGCTACCACACCCTGCCCACGTTTATGTTTGTATGGGAAAGATGGCTACGGTTGTGTTTCACAAGGATGTAAAGTTTGCAGACAAAAACAAAATTTTGCCAAATACTTTTGTTTGTGAACCAAATTGTTTGCAAACAAAAGTGTTTGTGAACCAAGGCACCTGTACTGGCATCTAGTAGCATTATTATTATTATTATTATTTTTTAAAGCATTCAGGAGTGGACTCAGGCCCTTTGCACTGAGCTACACCCTCAAATCTTTTCTTTTTTTTCATTTTGAGACTGGGTCTTGCTAAATTGGCTTGAATTTGTGATCCTCCTTGCTCAGCCTTCTGGAATTCTAGAATTACAGACATTCACCACCATGCCTGGATACATTGTAATACTTATTTATTCAACTTACCTACACACAAAATAGCTTAAAAATTAAAATATTAATATTTACTAATAACTCACCTATTGCAAGAGTTACTTACGTTCCAGAGACTCCCGCAATAGGTGAAAATCCGGGAAGTAGAGACGTTGCGTTTATTTTATTATTTATATATATTTTAAGGCTTTATAAACCCTTCCCACACTCCTATAAACCTTTCCCACTCTCTTATTAACCTTTCCCACACTCTTATAAACACTTCATATGCTCTTAAACACTTTCTACACTGTTAAACATACGTAATTTTAACAACATGTAAAATTCTATATGGGTACTCGATGTGAAGTGGACAAAGAGCAATGCTGAATGTATGGGCACAATGTGGGAGAGCAAACAGACCAATGCTGCGGTCACTGAGCTAATCAGTGCCTGGATACAGGACATAGTGCTGTGGTTGGTCGCCTGCCATTCCATCGGCCAATAGTGTACCGTGTACAATCTCACGTTGGCAAAGTTGCGCAAGCAGTAGTGGAATACTGCATTTCCATTGTGTACAGTACGGTATTCATCTGCTGATGAAATACATACTGTATTTTATTTTGATTTAATATTCTTTTAGTATGTTTAAATTAACATTTTATATTGTTTTAAATTTTTAAGGCAAAAATAATTAAACCATAAATATTATATAAATACCTATATACCTCAAAATCCTGCAATATAGCAAAAATTCTGCAATGTAGAATTACTTTTTAAAAATATCACATGCTACAGGGAAGCTGCAATAAGTGAACTGCAATATAGTGAGGGGTGACTATACCCTGTCTCAAAAAATAAATGTGTTGGGGATATAGCTCAGTACAAAAGTTCTGGGTTTAATCCCTGGTACCACCAAAGTGCTGAGGATGCTTACTGAGAAGACTTCAAAGTCAGTTGCAGTGGCGTGTGCTAGTAATTCCAGGTTCTCAGGAGGTTAAGGCAGAAGTAAGGATCATGAGTTCAAGGGTGGAAATCAGGTGTGGTGGCACACGCTTATAATCACAGCACTTGGGAGCCTGAGGTAGAAGGATCACTGAAAGTTTGAGGCCAACCTGGGGTACATAGTTCAAAGCCAGCCTGGGCTACAGAGCAAGCCCCTGTCTCAAAAAAAAAAAAAAAAAAGAGGTGGTGTGGGCAATGTGGCAAGATGTTATCTTAGAAAAAGAAAATTATTCAGTAGTTACTTGAATTATTTTTTTGTATGTGGTTATTGATTTGGTAGTCTTTTTAGATGATTAAGCATAATTTGAGTTTATACTGATATTTCCAATTCAGATTAAGGACTATAAAGGTTTTTAGCTGTTGTTGTTGTGAAACTGGTGGTTGAACTCAGAGCTTTCACATTGAGACAAGATCTTGCTATGTTGCCCAGTCTAGCCTCAAACTTGTGATCCTCCTGCCTCTGCCTTCTGAGTAGCTGTGTACTACCACAGCTAACAGCCTAAAATCCAAGGTGTGTGTTTTTGTTTGTGATCTGTACGATATATCCCATGAACATGTCAGCCAAATTACTGTACTTTAAATTTTCACTTCAAATACTTTCTCTTTATGAGCTTGCTCACCAGCTCAATAGACACTAGGTTTTTTTTGTTCTTGTTTTCCGCTGGGGATATGGCTCAGCAGCACAGTGCCTGCCTGGCAAGTGCAAGGTTCAATTCCTGGCATATATTAAAAAATAGGATTGTTTTTGCTTTCCTTTTAGGTATTTAAAAAGATTTTATATTTCATAATTTTGTGAAATAATTACAATTGTTCTAAAGTTAAATATGTAAAGCAGGATGTATTGTACACTCTGCCTTTGAGTACTTTCCCATACTGTTTTTTTACCTTTTATTACAGAAACTGTCTTAGTTACTTTTCTTGTTGCTGAGACAAAATGTGCAGCACCCAGGAGGAAAGGTTTCTTTCAGCTCACAAGTTGTGGAGGTTTCAGTCCTCAGGAGGCTGGCTCCTAGGCAGGGCGGCATGGCAGAGGGGCATTGTAGAGGAGAAACAGTCCATGGCCCGGCAGGCAAGAGGGAGCAAGCATCAGCAGCAGCTTGCCTTCCATCTCTCCCTTCATACTCCATCCAGACTATATGCCTGAGGATTGAAGCCTCCCATACCCCTGGTGGGGCTTCCATCTTCCACATCCAGAACTATGCTAATTCCAGTCAGTGGACTAATTTAGTATCACACACCCTTAATCCCAGTATCACATGCCCTAGATTCAGCCAGCTCCAAAAAGCTCTATATATGAGCACATGAGCTTTGGGGGTACATCTAGATATAAGCCAGAACAGAAACTTTCAAAACATTTATAAAAGTGCAGAAACTGGTATTTTAAAACTCTCAGGTACCCATCACTCAGTTTCAGTGATTATCAGGTTATTGTTTATATACCCACCCAATCATTTGTTACATTGTTAATGTTTTAAAATATATTTCAATACTGTATTTGTGTAGTCTCAAGGTAGCCTTCTTTTCTAATGGAGATAATCTGTGATACTAGGAGAAACATGATAAATGAAAGAGTAGATATAACTGAAGGAGAAAAGTTGTTAAGAAGGAGAAGAGAATATGTGGTCCAGAGAAATGGAGGGGTTGGGCTTTGACAGGAGCAGGGTAGTTCATACTTTCTGGGAAAACAAGAACAGATACGGGCAAAGTGGTAGATTTAGTACATAGAAAGATAGAATTTTTCTGACTTTTTTTTTAAAGTGTAGTATGCGATACATTTTGCAGTTAAAAAAATGAAGGGTGGCCGGGTATGGTGGTGCACGCCTGTAATCCCAGCACTTGGGAGGCTGAGACAGGAGGATTGCTGAGAGTTCAAGGCCAGCCTGGGCAAAGTGTGCTCGAGGCCAGCCTGAACTGCATACTGAGACCCTGTCCCAAAAAGACAAAAAAAAAATTTTAAAAAGAAGGATGAAATAAGAAGATCTTGGAGATTTGAGGGGATAAGAAAAGTGAAATGAGCTGGGTGTGGTGGTGCACTCTGTAATCCCAAAACTAGGAAGGCTGGGGCAGGAGGGTCACCGTGAGTTCAAGGCCAACCTGCACTAGGTAGCAAGACCCTGTCTTTAAAAAAAATAGCGTGGGGACCTCTGGGAATTAGCAGGAAAGGATTTCTTGTCTGAGGATTTAGCTGTTGGTTCACCACATTGGAAGTGAATCAGCTTTAAGCCTTCTCTTTTTATCTCTACTCATGATTCACATTTTTTTTTTATTATTTTAAAGATAAAAGGAGGGAAACATTAAC
>NW_004955463.1:13810931-13813645 GCF_000276665.1 Chinchilla lanigera
TTTTTGGTTTTTCTCCGGTACCGGGAACCGAACTCACGACCTTGCGCTTGCCAGGCAGGCGCTTTTGCCGCTGAGCTAAATCCCCAGCCCCATGATTCACATTCTTGATAGAGAGAAATCAGTCCAAAGCTCACCTCAGAACCAGGGAGGAGAGGGAAAGCATTAATTAGGGGAATTTGCCGGATTGAAAAGTTTGGCAGTAGCTAGGATCTGAGGTTTGCCTGTAACATTAAGAAAACCCTGCAGTTCTCTAATTTCTGTGTTCTCTGAAGGAAACTGTACTTGGCTAGCTTGTGTGATGGCATGTAGAGTCAGGACTTTCTTTGGAAAGGAAGGATTATCAAAGTGAAAGTAGTGCGGGGAAGAGAAAATGGTGATAATCTCAGTGTGAAACCCTATTTGAAGTTTAGGGAAAAAAATTCAAAGATCTCATTCAAACTTAGGACTATACTTAAACTGTAAAGTTCTGAGCAAAATAACTCAGCTGACCTGACAAGAAATGTTTGCATGGAGTGGGCAGTATCCCTGCAGGTCCTGCAGTTCTGCCATTCTGCTGTCACCCACCCGTTCCATGCTGCACTTGGGAACACTCTGGCAGATAAGAATGGAGCAACAGGTGGGGAGTTGGCCATTGAGTTTACTTCTGAGTGGATTCCTGTCCTACTGCATGGTAAACAGAAGTCAGGACCACCGATGAGCCTGCGCAGCAGTGGGATTTGACCTCCCAATATATCAGGAAACTTAACCCTACAGCAAATCACAACCTCAGGAATGATTTCCTTGTGGAGAAGATCTTTACCCTGAGGCAAGCTGTTGGAGAATGCCTGAAGTGTAATCTCACCATCTTCTTGAATGTCAAAGGCTATGCATAGATGGCAGCTGATGCTCTCAAGAAAATGTCCATGGAATTTTCATGAGTATACAATAATAGTATGATCTGCTCATTCTTGCCAAAAGTTATCTATAAGATGAGACAAATAGTTCATGATGTAGTAACAGCTCTAACTCACAGACCTTAGAGCCTGAGCCATAAAAGAGATAGGAAATGCTCACTAGGATACTTTCTGGAAGCAGTCTGTTTGTGGTAATAGAGATTTAACTCGACTGGAGCGTGCATAGTATCTTTGGTGCCTGTGTGGAATTTCAGCCTTCCTCAGGCAAAAGGAATTTGTATCTCCGGACTGTTTGAAGAAGTGGTCAGCTGAACAAATCCACGTTGTTGTTTGGAGTGTTAGTACCTTTGATGAAAAAGTTACTGTGAATCTCACCTTGGTTCCAGCTATATCACTGACAGAAGGCTGCAGGACTGTGTACCTCATTTTTGGACTTTCATCTCAAGTAGGAAACAGGTTCACAAACTGCCAGTTGGCCGCATGCAGGGATATGAAAGTATTCTTTGTGCTAACCCAATCCCTGGGGATTCAGTGGCTCACACAAGTAAGTAACAGTAATTGCATTTTATTGTTATTTTTATTTTTTGAGACAGGATCTCACTATGTAGTTCGGGCTGACCTGAGCTTACTGTGTAGCCCAGGCTCGCTTTGAACTTGTGACCATCCTCTTGCCTCAGCCTCCCAAGTGCTGGAATTACAGGTGTGCACCACCCATCCTGTCTTAGTAATTGCATTTGTAGCTGAATAAGCCAAAAGCCAGTGTTGCTACTAGGCTCTACAGAATGCCTGAATTTATCACTGTTGCTCTTAAAAGTCTGGATCTGAAAATAGGTGCAACAGCTCCTACCCACCCAGCCAAGGCTGCACTGAGACCCAGTGAGGATAAGCACAGAGCACGTTGTGCAGTGAGGGGACATGGATGAAATGCATGGGACTTGCATGATCACTCAGAATTGACTTTTTTTTTTTGGAGACAGGGCTCACTGTGTAGTTCAGACTGACCTTGAACTCACTTGCTCACTTGTAGCCCAAGTTGGTCTCGAACTTGGAATGTCCTCCTGTCTCAGCCTCCTGAGTGCTGGGATTACAGAGGTACACCACTACACCCGGCAACATTTTAAAATATGCTATGCTGAAGTAATATATTTATTTCAAATATTTCTGTTAAGATTTCTTAACAATGTATTATAGGTAGCCAGGTGTGGTGGTGCACACCTATAATCCCAGCACTCGGGAGGCTGAAGCAGGAAGATCACTGCAAGTTCAAGGCCAGCCTGGGCTACAAAGTGAGCTCAAGGCCAGCCTGAACTACATAGTGAGACGTCTCAAAAAGACCAAACAAACAAACAAACAAACAAAAAGCCAATATACTATCAGTATCAAACTGAGGCCATATTAATAAAGGAAATCATTAAAAGGAAAAATGTACATCTATTAAACTGGACAAAAGATGCTTTGAAAAGTTTTGAGAGCTAGTGTAGTCTCTTACCAAAATTTACTGGCTTCATATTGCAAATCATTGTTAACATTTTGAGTTGGAAAAAAAGGCTGGAGAGATTACTGCCATAGCTAGATTGGAGTGGTAATTGTTCTGTGTCTGTTCCTGACCCTGAAGTTATACTTGGCAGCAGAAAGTTTAGCCTTAGCAGAAGTTGGGGAATATGGAAAATGAAAACCAGAAAACCAAACCTGGAGCATGACCAGGAAAAGTTATGTGTTAAAGATGTGTGCTTGAGGGGGCTGGGGATTTAGCTCAGCGGCAAAAGCGCCTGCCTGGCAAGCGCAAGGTCGTGAGTTCGGTTCCCGGTACCGGAGAAAAAC
>NW_004955463.1:13813745-13815532 GCF_000276665.1 Chinchilla lanigera
AAAAAAAAAAAAAAAAAAAAAGATGTGTGCTTGAAATAAACAATATTACAATTCAGAAGTAATATTTTCAAACTCCAAAGTTGTTATCACTGTCCTAAATAGTAGTGAAGAACTGTTTTGTTGCACTAATTAAATTAACACAGGTTGAATATCTCATATCTAAAATGCTTGGAGCCATAAGTATTTTGGATTTTTTTGTTTTGAAATATTTATGTATATATAGTGAAATATATGGGGCTTGGAACCCAAGACTAAACACAAAATTATTTATGTTTCATGTATGCCTTATACACAGCTTGAAGGTAATTTTATACACTATTTTTAGTCTACCTTCTTGTGTGTGTGTGTGTGTGTGTGTGTGGTGTCGAGGTTCAAACCTTAGGCCTTGCATATGGATATGGTGGGCAAGCACTCTACCACTGAGCTACATCCCCAACCCTACATGTGCCTGGATGTTGACTACAACTGAGCACATGAGGTCAGGTATGGATTTCTCCACTTGTGAGGCAATGCCAGCATCCAACAAATTTTGGTATTTGGAACATTGTGGATTTCAAATTTCCAAATTAGGGGTGTTCAACCTGTCATGATGACGGGTAGGGACTGGAGAGAAAAAAAAAGGAAATTAATGTGTGGTTTTGTTAATTATCTTCTCTTTTTTTTTTGCATCAGAAATCGAACTCAGGACCTTGTGTTTGCCAGCCAGGTGCTGTCTGTGCTGCTGAGCTATCTCACTGGCCCTTGTTAATTATCTTGACATAGAATTCCTTTATATATCATTTGGTGTGGTAGAATTGGCATAATGCATAAGAACAAGCCTTTACCAGTCAATAATTGTTCTAAGGCATGTGATTTACCCTGTAACATATCTGCACCAGTTTTTGGTGGTTTTTTTTTCAGACAGGATCTTACTATGTAATTGAAGCTTGCTTTGAACTTGCTATGTAGTCCCTGCTGACCTCAACTTTGCTATGTAGTCCACATTTCCCTCAAACTCCTGATCCTCCCTCATCAGCCTCCCAAATGCTGGGATTGCAGGCATGCACCATCATACCTGTTTTCTTCATCAGTTTAATAATGATTAATAATGATTTTATAGTAGAGTTCTGTCTTACTTACTTTCTTATTGCTGGGACAAAGTACCTGAAACCCAAAGTTAAAGGAGGAAAGATTTACTTTTACCTAGCATTTTGTGAAGGTTTCAGTCCATAGTCAGTTGGCTCCAACGCAGGGATGCATGGCAGAGGGGCAGGGCAGAGGAGAAACAGTCCATGTGTGGCAAGCAGGAAGCAGTATACAACAAAGCAGGGAGCCTCCCTTTCCCTTTCATTCCATTCATGCTATAAGCCTATTAATTGGTGTCACTCACCCCCAGGTTGGGGCTTCCTATTATCTATCCAGAACTATGTTAAACCAGTCAGTGGATTAATTCACTCCCTTAATCCATATTCACATAACCTGGATCCATCCCTGAAAAAGCCCCATCTATGACCTTGTGAGGCTTTGGGGGGAGATCTAGATACAAACCATAATAGGTTTCATTGCCACCCTCCTTTTTAGAGACAGGATCTCACCCTGTAATTCATACTGGCCTTGAACTCACTATGTAACCTAGGCAACCCTTGAACTTGCCAAGATCCTCCTGCCTCAGCCTCCTGAGTGCTGGGATTACAGGTGTGCTCCAGCATGCCCAGGTTGTTTTTTGTCTATTACCTTTTTTGATACCTATATCCTGCCTTTATTACTGTCTCTCAGAATGATCTAAGAGCCTGTCTGTCTGTCTGTCT
>NW_004955463.1:13815652-13835235 GCF_000276665.1 Chinchilla lanigera
TTCATTCTTTCTTTCTTTCTTTCTTTCCTTCCTTCCTTCCTTCCTTCCTTCCTTCCTTCCTTCCTTCTTCCCTCCCTCCCTCCTTTCTCCCTCCCTCCCTCTCTCTGTCCCTCCCTCTCTCTCTCTCCCTTTTTTTTTTGGTACTGGGAATCAAATTCATGACCTTGCACTTGCCAGGCAGGTGCTGTGCCAGTGAGCTATATCCTCGGTTTAAGAGTATTTTTTTCTTTTCCTGTCCTCTCAGTTGATTGCTTGATTCCCCCCTTTTTTCTTTTTGTACATCTTTGCAGTACATAATGATTATATTCCTTGTATAGAGTTCGTATGTATATACTATGTGACTTGCATCTGGATGTTCCTCCAAAGGCTCATGAGGTCATAGGTGCTCTTTTTCAGAAGTGCCTGAATCTAGGATGTATAATGCTGAGATTAAGAGTGTATGATTACTAAATTAGTCCACTGATTAGTTTGGCATAGTTCTGGGTGTGAGTGTTACCTGCCTTAAGGGTGGGTATCCTACACTGACTATAAAGGGACAGAAAGAAGCTGCTATTGTCACTTGTTGCTTGCTGCCTTCTGCTTGCCTGTGCTGTGTTGCCCTCTTCTATGCCACCTTGCCTTACAGCCAGCCAACTATGAACTGAAACCTCTGTAAACTGTGAGCTACAATGAACCTTTCCTTCTTTAACTTTGGGTGTTGGGTATTTTGTCTCAGCAATGAAAAAATTAAGACAATGTACATATCACATCTTCATTCTGTTTTTCATCGCTTTGCCTTCCCTCACTTCCCCTCCACCCATCTCTCAATCCCCTTCCTATTTGAGAAAGATCTATCTCCCTACTTCCTATTATATAACTTTTATTTTGTTCTCTTGTATGTTTTGGGCCTTTCACATAAGAGAAATCATGTGATATTTAAGCTCATGTATCTGATTTATTTTGCTTAACATGATGGATTTAGGTGCATCCATATTCCTGCAGATTACTTAAATTTGTCTTTCTTGATGGCAGAGTAGTATTCAATGTAAGAATATTATTAAAAGTCAATTTATTTTCCTTTTAGGAGCAGCCACTATATCCTGGCTACAATCCTAATTATTGGAATTCTGCTGCACGACCTAGGGCCCCATATCCAAGTACATATGCTGTGAGACCAGAGTTACAAGGCCAGGTATGGTTGCAAATTGGCAAGCTTTCTGAATTTTTTTTTAATGAACGTATTTACTTTCAGAACCTTTTTCCAGATATGAGACCTGCCCACTTTTTTCTTTTTTAGATTCCATATACAGTAGTTCTACACAATAGCTCATCGACTGTGAAACACCTTATGGAAAGAGTATTCCAAGCTGGGCAGTGAGATGGTGTGTAGTGTGACATTTGGAAGGATTTCTGTTAGCCTTTTTTGGTGGGGGGGGCTTCAAAGACGGTCTCATTTAGGTAACCCAAACTGGCCTCAAACTCACAGAGATACTGCTGCCTCAGCCTTCTGAGTGCTGGGATTGTAGGCATGTGCACCACCATGCCTGGCTTGTTGGACTTTTGACTGTCAAATCATGTCTATTTCATTTTCTGCTAGAGTAAGAGCAGCAGTTGTAATTACATTGAATTTTAAGAGTGTTAGTCTCTTGATTTCTTTTGGAATTCAGAATGAGACTTTCATGGAAGCTCAGATAAATAGGATGTTAAAGATTTTACTTAATTCTTATATATTATTCAGTGTCAGATTTCTTATGTTGCTGCTGGGTGTGGTGGCACACGCCTGTAATCCCAGCACTTGGGAGGCTGAGGCAGGAGGATGATTGCGAGTCAAGGCCAGCCTGGGCTACAAAGTGAGCTCAAGGCCTGAACTGCATAGTGAGACCATATCTCAAAAAGACAAAAAACAAAGCAAAACAAAAGTCAAACAGATTTCTTATGTTGCTATATCAACTGATATTTAAAATTATAACTTCTTGTTTCTTAAAGATTTCCTTGGGTACTGATGAAGTAGCTAGGGTCCTAGCAGGGCCCACTTGATTTCAGGCAAACCTGGGATTTCATATAACCTTTTTTTTGGTGGTGGTACTAAGGATTGAACCTAAGAAGTACCATGCTGCATCCCCAGCTCTTTCAAATTACTATTTTAAGGCAAGCATGTTGACACATGCCTGTAATCCCAGCACACTGGGCAGCTGAGGCAGGAGGATCACAAGTTTGAGTCCACCTGGGCAATTTAGCAACTTTACTACTGTGTCTCAAAGGGAGGGGATGGAGTGTTGGGGATTTATGTCATGTGAAAGCTCTGCAAAAACATAACAACAAAAACACTATTTTATTTTGAGACAGGGTCTCACTAAGTTGCCCAGGCTGTCCTCAAACTTGTGATCTCCTACCTTAGCCTGTTGAGTAGCTGGGATTACACTCATATGCCATCACCCGTGGATTATATAGCATAAACTTTTTTTAACTGTAAAAAGTCATATAACTTTATTATTAAATTTTTGAAAAGTAAAGAAAGCAGAAGAAACACCCTACTTGTGACATCTTACTATATTTATTAATATTTTGGAACATTTTAGCTTTTCTCAATTTGTAGTCACAACTTTATTCTTTTCTTATTTGAAATTTTATTTATCATATGCTCTTTCCATAGGTGCAATAACAGGAACTCTTTTTTATTTTTTATTTTTTTTGGTCTTTTTGAAACAGGGTCTCACTATGCAGTTCAGGCTGGCCTTGAGCTCACTTTGTAGCCCAGGCTGGTCTTGAACTCACAACGATCCTCCTGCCTCAGCCTTCCAAGTGCTGGGGTTACAGGTATGTGCTACCACACCTGGCTCAGTAACTCTTATTTTTAAAAACTTTTTTTTTGGAGACAGTCTCACTGTATATTTTAGGCCACCCTTGAACTCACTAGGCCTGAGTTTATAGTGATCATCCTGCCTCAGCTTCCCAAGTTCTGGGTTTATAGTCATGTGTCACCACACCCGATCCTTTTCTTTTTTTAACATTAAGGAAATTTTCAAACAACAGTAATGAGACTAGCATACTAAATGCCCTTGTCTCAGCTTCCTTGAGTATCAGTACTTGACACTTTGGTATTCATTTTTGGAATGTTCCTTGGAGTATTTTGAAGCAAATTCTGTTCTTCTTCTTCTTCTTCTTTTTTTTATTTTTTTTGATACCAGGAAGCAAACTCAGGACCTTGTACTTGCTAGGTAGGTGCTGTACATCTGAGTTATATCCCCAGCCCTTGAGGCAAATTCTGGATATCGTATTATATCGCTTGTAAATAAATCTAAGTATGTCTGTATAAAAGATAAGGTCATTTTAAGCCAGGCATGGTAGCCCATGGCTATAACCCCAGCACTCAGAAGGCAGAGGCAGGAGGATTGCCACAAGTTTGAGGCCATCTGAGGCTATAGAGTGAGTTCAAGGCCAGCCTGAATTACCCAGCAAGACCCTGTCTCAAAAAAATGTCATTTTGGGGTTGGGGATTTAGCTCAGTGGCAAAGCACCTGCCTGGCAAGCGCAAGGTCTTGAGTGTGGTTCCCGGTACCGGAGAAAAACCAAAAAAACCAAAAAAAAAAAAAAAAAGTCATTTTAAAAACAATACCATTATTTAAAAGGAAAAAAAACTAAACAGAATTAGTACCATTAATATCATCTAGTCAATTCCAACAGTAAACTTTTAAGACTCAATAAAGTTCTGCAGTGAATAGCCTGTAATCTGTATAATCATTCCATTGTTATAAGGCATTAAGTTGTTTGCATTTCTGTGTGATTATAAATACTGCTGTGATGAACAACTTCATACCAATGACTTTTTCTCTAGTTGGTTCATTTCTTTAGGAAATTGAATTATAGTACAAAAAGCTATATGGTGTTTTATGAAAGAGCTGTTTGTTCAGGCTGAAAACCTGTGGAACCTCTTAGGAGCCTCAGGAGCTTTAACAAAGAGGTGGCTCATTGCCCTTGTGCTTTTACTGTACCTGGTCCTGCACGGGACTCTGGTCATGTCAGTCCTTAATCTAAAGTGAGAAACATTGTGTTGTCTTGAGATAGAGTTGAGGACAAGAAAACTTGATTCTGTACTTTTACTATTTTTAAAAGGTGAGTTTAAAATTAATAGAAACCTTAAGACAGTCATTTAAATTGAGGGTTTAGCTTTACTCTTGTTGGATTAAACTGAGGATTCTGAGTCTGGATAGTGTTGTAAGCTGTAGGCATAGGGATGTAGCTCAGGTAGAGCATTATCCAACATATACAAGGCTCTTGGTTCACCCAGCACTGCAAAACAAAACAAAACAAAATATTAAAACCAAACAGCTCAAAACCCCACTGCAGTAAGCCGTGTGTGAGGAATTTGTCTCTGTTGCCTGTTGCTGGTATTATCTGGGAGGAAAGTGGCAGTACAGTGTGAAGAATATGGACTTCAGAGTCAGATCTGAGTTCACCCTTGATCTTGCTGTAGTAGTACCAGTAGCAGTGATAATGTAAATCACTACAATTTATCGAGCACACTGTGTACCAGAGACTATGCTTTATTTATGTCATCTTATTTAATTGTCACAATAACTCTGCAAGATAAGCATGTGATCTTCATTTTCCTGACAGCTGACCTATGGCAGAGCTGATAGTGTGGTCCTTTCTCCAGCCATTCTCCCAGACCGCCCGGGTCCTGTCCCTATCTGTGGGTATAGTTTTTCTGCTGCCAGGTGGAGTGCTAGGTAGAGTTAAGGAAAGGCCTGTGAAAAGCCCTGTGCTAGGACCATCATTCCATCTCTTCCTACTCTCCCACTATCACACGGCAAACTATGCAGTCACAACAGGAGCGCAGTGTAATGGCATAGGGTTTAAGCAGGGAAGAGAAAGAATGCTTTCAAGCTTGCCTAAGTACTTCATATTTTCATTGGTTACTGATGTCATTTCTTCTCAAAGTTTTCAAGGTTGGATGTGAAGGCAGGGCATTTCAGCTCATCAGCTCCTCTAGCTATTGCCTTTTTTCTCCTACTTTTGCTTTTTTTTTCAGAGTTTGAATTCTTATGCAAATGGAGCATATGGTCCACCATACCCGCCTGGTCCTGGGGCAAATGCTGCCTCCTACTCTGGGGCTTATTACACACCTGGCTACAGTCAGACTGGGTACTCTGCAGACGTTCCAGGCGCTTACCGTTCACCAGGCAGCAGTTCGAGCCCTGTCTCCCGTTGGATGTACACGCAGCAGGACTGTCAGAATGAAGTACCGCCTCTTAGGGCACAGGTTCCAGGATATCCTGCTTCACAGGTGAGCAGGTTTCTGTTGGGAAAAAATTCAGAATCTTTGCATCTTGAATTGTAAACAGTGGAGGGATATTTATTTATGCCATCTATGCTTTAGATGTTCAGAGATGTTTTTGCAGAGGTGAAAGCAAGGACAACTTTTGTTGTTGTTTTAAGACAGGGTCTCACTATGTACTTTAGGCTGGACTTGAACTCACTCTGTACCCAGGCGGGCCTCAGACTTGCAGTGATCCTCCTGCTGCTTCAGCATCCTGAGTGCTAGCATTATGGGTTTGCGCCACCACAGACTGGCAAGGACAGCTTTCATATTGATCCTTTTTTGTTACATCTGTTCCAATAACTGTATTTTGGCTGAAGACCTCTGAAAGATGTCATAATCAAAAAGTTTTTATAATGAAAGAAATCTTAACCTTTTTAAATTGCTAGGTTTATATTTTTAAATATTCTATGAATGTCATGTTTATTTCTGTGTTCATTTCAAGAGGAGTTCTAATATGTCTTTATTTTTGTTTTCTTGTAACATATGGGGCTATTTGTTTCTACCATCTATGGGACACTTCTTTATGCTCCTTCATCCATTGATCTATGTACTTTACTCATCCTATGTACTTTACTCATCCTGAGTTGGATTGTCACCAAGTCTTATCCTGGTTATCTCTGGAACCAGGTTTTTTCAGACTTGCAGAAGTTATGTTACTGGCATCTCAGAATTTGCCTATCTTAGGGGCTGGGGATATAGCTCAGCAGCACAAGTGCCTGCCTGGCAAGCGCGAGGTCCTGAGTTTGATTCCCAGTACCAAAAAAAAAAAAAAGAATCTGCCTATCCTAGAATAATGTCATTACTTCTCTAAGGTTTTTTTTGTTTTCTTTTGTTTTTGGTAATGGGAATCGAACTCAGGACCTCGCACTTGTCAGGCAGATGCTGTGCCACTGAGCTACACACCTGGCCCTTCTTTAAGTTTTGAAACAATGATAAACTGTTTCTTCCTCTTGATCTAGAACCCTGGAGTGACAGTGCCTCATTATCCTTATGGGGATGGTAATCGTAGTGTTCCACAATCAGGACCTACCGTTCGGCCACAGGAAGACACATGGGCTGCTCCTGGCGCTTATGGGATGGGCACCCGTTACCCCTGGCATTCGGCTGCACCTTCGGCACCACCTGGGAATCTCTACATGACTGAAAGTACTTCACCATGGCCTAGTAGTGGCTCTCCTCAGCTACCTCCTTCCTCACCACCGCAGCAGTCCAAGGTAGGAGACAGTCTAAATGTTGTTCCTTTCCTCTCTGGGGAGTTAAGAGAGCACAAGATAGAACTTCTCTGCCTTGATCTATGTAAAATGGAGACTAATTGCAAAAGGTTGGTGACTATTACCTGTATCTTTACCTTAGCTTATTTCTACCTCCCTTTTTTTTCTCCCCTCACACATTTTATTTTTAAGAGACATTTTAGGTTTACATCCTTATTGTTTGTTTTAAGACAAGGTCTTACGTGTAGTTCAGGCTGGTCTTGAACTCATTGTATATGCACTGTGTAGCCCAGGCTGGCCTCAAAGTTGTGGTGATCCTCCTGCCTCAGCCTCTGGAGTACTAAGATTACAGGTGTGTGCCAACACACCCAGCTCACATTCTTTTTTTTAACAGACAGAAAAATGCTCATTTGCTGTTTTCTGTGATGCAGTTTGACTATTAAATACAATCAAAGACTGTATTTTACCACCTTAGTCTGTAGACAGAAGACAAAACCCATGTGTCATATCTATAGTATCAGTTTGTATGTTCTAACTTTAAATGAAACCATAGACATGAATGTCATCTGCTAGTAGCTGCATTCCTTTTCACAATCTGTCTGAAGGGTTTGACTGTTTAGGGGGCAAACTACCTGATTTTCATCTATGAAGCCACTGGCTGGATTGTGAGGCGGTAAGATAGATTGTGAGGTGTTCATGACGATGACCTGCCTCAGGGTAGGTGGCAGCCATTGTTGGAATTCTCTGCCTTTTCTGTGACAGGGGATTCATGTCAGGTTCCTCTCAAATGATTAAAGAGGGAGGTCCAGTTTTATTGGTGAGGAATCTGATTTTCGTGTATCTTCCTGGTCAGGGGAAAGATGTGGACTAACAAATGTAATGTTGGTGGATTACTTAACACTATCCCCCCACTTAAACAACTTTCCCCTCATTTTGCTTTCCTGTTCCCAGGATTCCTCATACCCCTATAGCCCATCTGATCAAGGCATGAACCGGCAGAACTTGGGCTGCAGTGTCCATCAGTATGAGTCGCCGGGGACAGTGAATGATGATCATTCGGACCCTCTGGATTCCCAAGTGCAGTACAGTGCCGAGCCCCAGCTTTATGGCAACACTTCCAGTGAACAGCCCAGCAGTCAAGAGCAGAGTGAGAGTCTCCCTGAAGAGCGTTTACTTTCTGCTGAAAGTACTCCGCCAAGTATTAAAAAAATCATCCATGTGCTGGAGAAGGTCCAGTATCTGGAGCAGGAAGTAGAAGAATTTGTAGGAAAAAAGACAGACAAAGCATACTGGCTTCTGGAAGAAATGCTGACAAAGGAACTTTTAGAACTAGATTCTGTGGAAACTGGGGGCCAGGACTCTGTCCGGCAGGCCAGGAAAGAGGCTGTTTGCAAGATCCAGGCCATACTGGAAAAATTAGAAAAAAAAGGGTTATGAAAAGATTTAGAACGAATTAGAAGCCTGTTACTTGGCCAAAGAACTCTTGATTTTGGTTAGTTATTGATGTTTTGAAATACCTGTTGATGACAAGAAGCAATACATTCCAACTTTCTTTTGATCTGAAATTTGAAAAACTGGCAAAGGAATAGAAAAGTGTTTCAGATATGAGTCTTTCCGGTGTTCAGACGATGAATGTAATAGGAAACTGTGGAATTACCAGTATTGCCAAGTAGACTCACTTCTTCTTAAGAAATACATAGATATGTTTGCAAGCTGCTTCTTACCATCAGGAAAGAAAAATACTTTATGTAACAGGCTGTCAAGAACCTAGGAGAGGAAACTGGATATAATCTGAGACAAACAGGTTCTGTTTTTGTAAACATAAAAATAAGTTGTCACATTTTTGTACATGTGACTGCTTTGAGCTGAGCACTTCATGTGTAAATTACAGCTTAGACTTTAGCCTTCTTGGACCTCTGTTTTGTTTTGTTATTTGAGTTCACAAATATAGTATTATTCTGTACTTCGTACCTTTTGTAGTAATACGTTTAATATAATTATTCAAAAGACTATTGACAGACTATCTTGGCAATTCTGAATGAATTTATATCCTTTCACAACTTGAATATATTGTAATGTATAGTGAGTTCCTGAGATAAATTGTCTTCCTTTTTTTTATAATGAGGATTAGAAATCTTAGCATTTTGACTTTTTTCTTTTTTTTTTTTTTTTAAACCAGTACTAGGGATTAAACCCAGAACATGCTAGGCAAGCTCTTTACCACTGAGCTATATCCCCTGGCTCTTTTTATTTTTGAGTTAGGGTCTGGCTAAATTGCCCAGGTTGGCTTCAAACTTGGAGTCCTCCTGCCTCAGCCTCCAAAGTAGCTGAGATAAAGTCATATACCACCATGCCTGGCTACTCTTTCTACTTTTCATAGCAAACAAAAGGCACATTTGGAAATAGCATTGACATAGAAATGTCAGTGTATTTTGATAAAGATACACTTTTAAATTACCTTTATTTTTTTTAACAAAATATTACTATTGCTGCTTCTATAGATAACCATAGGGTATAGATGAAAAACAAATGCCACAGTGAGAGAAATGACTGTAAAAATAATAAATAAGATTATTTGATAATACTGTTCTCCATTCCAACTATTAGTTTCATCAGCCAAGATCCCTATGGTCAGATTTCAGCTCAGTTTATACTTAAAAGTGAGAATAGGAGATTCATGCTCAGGGAATGAATCAGCCATATCTAGAGTGGGAAATTGCTTTCTTCCTTTAAAGGTAAATTTTATGTTTACTTTGTAGAGTAAATTTCATAGACAGAATTGCCTGTTTCATAAAAGGTGTTAATTGCTATTAATAATAGTCATTTTAGAGCCAAATTTCAGAAAAGGGTTTTAAAAGGTCTCCAATGGCGTTGCTTGGGTAACACTATTCTGTCATATAGAATGGACTTAAATAACTACTTACCATTTACATCTAAGGTAAATTCAGATATACACTATCTGTTTTTGGAAAAACAGCTATTTCTTAATGAGATACCCAGGTGATAATTTTTCTTTTTCCTAGGGTGCCAGGCCTATTAGCTATATTAAATCTGTTAGCCATCTCCTCTACTCAAAATAAATCAAACCAGTAAAAACAGTAGATAATGAGAAGAAATGTAAGAATGTTGACTGGATCTTAGGTTGGGATAAGAGAGGGTTTGTTTTTTTTAAAGATAGAGTCTCCCTGTGTAGTTCAAGTTGGCCTTGAACTCACTGTGGAGCCCAGGCTGACCTTAAACTTGTGGCAATCCTCCTGCCTCAGCCTCCTGAGTGCTGGGGTTACAGGGGGATAAGTGAGTTTTGCTGGATAATGGGGTGGTAATTTTATTCTAGAATTTTTATTTTTGAGCTCATGTAGGAATGTTTTGTTTAAAAAAAGTTTTCTATGAAAATTAGAAAATTATACTTGAGAGTAAAACTTTAGAAGGGAGAAAAACTTAAAGCTAAGCTCCATGTGAGGCACTTGACTATTCTGGGGGGAACATTTCTATTTATCTTACTGAATGCCCAACATGCCAATTTTCATGAAGTCTTGATTTTTATATGAATATATATATGTATGTACAAATATATATGTTATGCACAAATATATATAGATGTGTGTATCTTTTTAAAGTTATTTTTAAAGCTTTTAATATGATTTTAGACTTACACAAAAGTTGTAAAATAGTAGAGTTCTTGTATACTATTCATTGACCTTATGTACATTTTACATCAGCCATAGAACATTTGTTAAATTAAGAAACTGACCTTGCTTCAGTACAGCACTACTAACTAGAGAGTTAAAAGTAGAGATTTTATTAGGCTTTTTACTAATGTTCTCTTATTGTCTCAGGATCCAATCTGGGGTCTCATTTTGCCTTCCCCTGTCGTGTCTCTGGTTTCTTCTGGTCTGTGACAGTGTGTCCTAGTTGGCTGATGCTGTATTTCTGGTGTTGTGAAATCAATTACTCTGCTAAGGTGGTGTCTGCTAGGATTCTCTACTGTATATTACTGTTTTCCTTTGTAATTAGTAAATATTTACTAGAGATACTTTGAGACTATGCAAATGTCCTATTTCTGCTTAAACTTTTGCCAATTCTTGTATGTACTATTCACTGGCAGACCTTGCTTGTAGCAGTTACTGCTGTGGTGGTCTATTGGTGATTTTCTCCTTTTCTCATTTCTTCTATATTTAATAATTGGAATTTTTCTGTGATGAAGAGTGGTCACAACTAGATTTATATTTTCAGTTATAATAAGATATTCAGGATAGCTATAAACTTAGAATTTAAAGATATAAACTGTCTTAAAACAATCCTAAATACTAGAATCAGAGGACTGCATTGGTAACCTGTCTCAGAAAATACAATGAAGTTACAAAGGAAAATAGTATTTATGATTTGTGGAATTGTTTTGACTTTTCACTTAATGTTGACTTGAGAGTGAAATTTAAAATTTTCTTGAAATTTCACATTTGGACTAAAAGTGTCTAAATTTATATTATTTAGCGGATCATTTTTGTCAAAATCTTGAATAAAGTTACCCAGACGTAGCATGATAAACACAGCTATACTTTCTTTATAGTAAACCACTATTGTCCCAAATAATAAACATCAATATAAATATTTAAATAAGTCAGCCCTAATGAGGTATTGGTGGCATTGGTTATACTTGTGTCTATATGTTGGTGTAGAATTCTTTTATTTATTTTTCTTTTTTCTTTTTTTTTTTTTTTTTGGTACCTGGAATCGAACTCAGGACCTTGCACTTGTTAGGCAGGCACTTGTGCCGCTGAGCTATATTCCCAGCCCCAGAATTCTTTTAAATGCTCTAAAAAATGAGGTTGGAGAGTAGTTCTCCGTCTAAATAATGTAAATAGTACTGTTCAAGCTAAGCATATTTTTAAAAACTTGAGTAGTACAGATTAATTGGCATTTTAAAAAATGTTTTGAGGAAATGTATAGTTGATGGAGCCTTTTATCTTTCCTAAAAAGTTAGTTTGCCATAATTCATGGAGGTTATGAGATTAACCAGTCAGGTCTGTGAAAAGCAGCATTCTTCTGATTCCCACGCCTAGTTTTCTTGTTTTGAAAGCAACTGCTTTCAAATGTAAAACACATTTTAAAATGTGTGTTCGTATTTTTAAATAGCACAATTATGTTGCTTTTTCTTGACTTACCAATTTTAGGTCTTTTCTACTGATTTTGTACTCCAAAGGATGAGAATTTGGGTTTACCTCTTGGCCTGTACCACTCATACATCTCAGCCTGTCCTCCGCCCTACTTCTCAGTGTGGTGACATAGTCACTTCTGTGTAAATGCTAACCAGAGCTCTGCCATGTAATAAACTGTGATTTCTTTTCCTGAAGAACTCTTTGTATTCTTTGTACTTAATCATTTGTCTTCTTCATTCTGTTTGCTTATGTACTTATGACTAGTTTGACCTCATACCCTCTATCAGTTGTCTGAATCTTCTCTCAAGATGCTCAGATGTGTATTGTATCAAACTCCTTAAGACGTATTCCTAGAACTTTCCCAGTAGAACTGGTATGTTCCTGGTGCAGACAGTTACCCTGGAATCTTTCTTCACTTACGCTGGTGATTCCCTTTCCCTCATCTTTTCTTTTCTTTTTGGAACAGGGTCTCACTGTGTAGTCCAGGCTAGCCTCAAAATTGCCACAGTTCTCTGGCCTCAGCCTCTTGAAATTGCTGGGATTACAGGAATGCACCACCACTCCTGGCTTGCTTTTTTTTTTTTTTGGAGACAGGATCTTGCTGTGCAGTTCAGACTGTCCTCGAGCTCCAGGGGATCCTCATGCATCAGCACCCCAAGAGCTGAGATCCCAGGTGTGTGCTGCCACATCAGCTTTTTACATTTTTTCTATTTTAATTTCTTTTCTTTTCTTTTTTTTTTTTTTCTTTTGTGGCACTATGCTGGGGATTGAACCTAAGACCTTTGCACTGAGGCACATCCCCAGTCCCTTTCTTATTTCTTAGTTTGAATCAGGGTCTTGCTAGATTGTCTAGGCTGGGCAATCCTCTTGCTTCAGCCTTGCAGTGTTAGGATTTCAGGCAAGCACTACGATGCCCAGGTGGGATTGTACTCCTTTTTAAAATTTATTTTATTTTATTTTGTGGTTGTAACATTTTACATCTCTGAGGATATTAGTGATGATTTTTTGATTTTTGTCTTTCTGCAGTAATAAATTTCTTCCAGAGTTGTTTTTTCCTTTCCTTTAAAGTCTCCATCTTGATCATGTGTTTCTCAGATGTCTGTTAGTTCTTCATTGTGTTTTTTTACAGTGTGATTTAACTATGTTCTTCTTTATTTCTTTTTAGTTTTGTAGTACCCCTTGTGGATCAAAGCCAGGGTTACTTACCACAAAACTATAACCTCAATCCTTTTGTTTTTTGAGACAGGTTCTTGCTAAATTTGCCCAGGGTGTCCTGGGACTTGTGATCCTCTTACTTCAGCCAGAACAGCTGGGATCCCAGGAGTGTGCATCACAGTTGGTGCTTCTCCCCGCTACCAGTCACATGCATCTGTGTATGTGCACGTCTCACAAACTCCAGCAAATGCTGTATTGCTGAACTATTTCCAGCCCTGATTTACTTGTTCTAATATTTCATTTGTGTGTGGTTGTTGGAGAGAGAGATATTTAAACTCTGAAGTCGAAAAGTATAGACTCTCTGGATAGTTCCCCCTTTTATGTGACAACAGAAGGGTTTCACACTATGTGTGCCTATTCCATCAGGAGTAGTGGTCATGATCAAATGTGAGGCAGAGTTACATGCCAGAGTTATGTGACAATTTACAGCCCTCTGGGATCAGGTGGATTTTCTCTCAGCCAGTCCTTAAATGTTCTTTTATTTTGCAATTATTTCATGTTGTAGGCTAAAGCCAAAAGTAGGATTTTCAGATAAAATACAGGATTCCTAGCTAAGTCTGAATTTCAGATAATCAATTTTTGATTGTGCGACTGAGACAATATTTGGAACATACTTATACTAAAAGATGATTTCTTGATTATTTGAAATCCAGATTTAACTATTATTTTTTAATTAAAAGTTTTATTGTGAGGTCTGGGGATGTAGCTCAGCGGCACAAGTGTCTGCCTGGCAAGCACGAGGTCCTGAATTCAGTTTCTCGTACCAAAAAAAAATTATTTTTTATTGTGAGGTAATTATAGAATTACATGCAGTTTTAAGAACTCTTACATGCTGGGTGTGATAGCATGCACCTATAATCCCAGCATTCAGGAGGCTGAGGCAGGAAGATTTCCATGAATTTGAGGCCAGCCCAGGTTACATGGTGAGTTTAAAGTCCACCCTGAATTTAGCAAGACTCTGTCTCAAGGGAAGAAAAAGAAAAACAAAACTTACAGAGCTCTCATGTACCTTTTACCCAGTTTCTCCCAGTGGTAACAAGTGGCAAAACTTTGCTGCCAACTTCCAACTAAGCTACTGTAACATTGCTACAATCAAGGTTTAGAACAGTCCCATCACAAGTAGCCTTCTTGTGGACCTTGTATAGCTGTGTGCTTTGCTGACCCCTCATACTAAACCCTGGACAAGTACTATTTTCTAATTCTGTCATTTCAGGAATATTATCTAAGTAGAACCATAGTTTTTTGTGGGGGAGGGTGCCGGGAATTGAACTCAGGACCTTGTGCTTATTAGGCAGATGCTGTGCTGCTGAGCTATATCCTCAGCCTTATATTTCTTTTAGCGACTGGCTTTTCTTTTTTTCTCAGCATAATTCTCGAGATCAAATTATTTCCTGTCTCCATAGCTCTTACTTTGTTTTTTTTTTTTGTTTTTTTTTGTTTTTTTTTTTTTTTTTTTTTTTTGTTTTTTTTTTTTTTGTTTTTCTCCGGTACCGGGAACCGAACTCACGACCTTGCGCTTGCCAGGCAGGCGCTTTTGCCGCTGAGCTAAATCCCCAGCCCCCTCCATAGCTCTTACTAATAAAAGTTGTGTACGGGTGTTTAGTCATTTACCTGTTGAAGGGTATCTGGGACATTTCCAGTCAGACTATTGTGAATAAAGCTTCATGTACATTCATATACAGCTTTCTGGGTGGACAGAAGTCTCCTTCCCTTATGGAGTGTAATGCTGAGCAGTGAAGTTTTGGGTCCTATGGAACTGTAGCTGCATGTGTAATTTTTTAAGTAACTGCCAAATTTTTCCAATTTGTCTGTATCATTTTACATTTCCCACTAGAGGTATATGAGTTTCTTTATAGTCTTGTCAGTATTAGGTATTGTCACTTTTTAATTTTTAGCCATTCTGGTAGGTATACAGGGTTATCTCACTGTGATTTTCTTCTTCTTTGTTTTGAGACAGGGTCTCCTTTTGTAGTTCAGGATAGCTTTGCATTCACTGTGTAGCCCATGCTGGCCTCAAACTTCCAGAGATGTTCCTGCCTCAGCCTGCTGAGCTGCTGGGATTACAGACTGTAATCTGATGGATTACAGCTCCATCAGACCCAGCAATTGTTTGTATTCCTTTCTTTCTTCCTTTTTGTTTTTTGTTTTTTCGGTACTGGGAATCGAACTCAGGACCTTGCGCTTGCCAGGCAGGTGCTGTACCAGAGCTATCTCCCTGGCCCTGCATTTTCTTAATGGTTAATGTCTTAGTCACTTCCCTTGTTGCTGGGATAAAATACTCAACACCCAAAACTTCAAGGAGGAGAGGTTTATTTTGGCTCACATTTTAGAAGTTTCCATCCTTGCATGGTTGGTGGTGTGGAGGAACGGCTGGGGCAGGGAGGAATTCTGCTCAGCTCATGGCAGCCAGGAAACAGCACAGGGAGGAACTGGAAAGGGAGATAGAACCTAGGCCATACCCCCATGACACCTGTTCCAACCAGGCCCACCTCCTCACAGCACAGTTAGCTAAAAATTTACCAGTGGACTAATCACCCACCAGTGTAGCACCCCTGGCATCCAGTCACCTCCTGAGCACACCTGTGATCACATGAGTCTTTGGAGGGCATTTATGTAGAAACCAAAACAAGTAGTGAATTTGAATATTTTTTCATGTTATTTGCCACCTGTATATTCTTTTGTCTGAAGTATCTATCCATGTCTTTCCCTATTTTCTAACTGGACTTTTTTCTTCTTTATTTTTGAGACACGATCTCTGTCTTACTTTACCTGACACCCAAAAGTAAAGGAGGGTAAGGTTTATTTAGCTGCATTTGTAGAGGTTTCAGTCCATAATCAGCTGGCTCCAAGGTAGGGTGGCACATGGCAGAGGGGCAGCAGGTCATGGCAGCAGAAGACAAAAAAGCAACAAGAGGAGAGAGAGACACAAGTCTCTTCCTGTCCGTTATATCCAGTCTATGAGGATTAGAGTGCTACCAACCCAATCAGTGGACTGATCCAGCAATCACCCACCCTTAATCCCATCACCCTTCATCCCAGCATTGCACTACACATCAATTACATGTTCTAGATTCAGCCATCTTTGAAAAATTCCTATGACCACATGAGGTTTTTTGGGGGGACATCTAGACATATACCATAACATTCCACCCCTGGCTCCCCAAACTCATGCACATCCCTTTGTGCAAAGACATTTAGTCTAAGAGTTGTCGAAGTCCTAACAGTTTCAGCATTCCTGAAAATTCCAAATTCCAAGTCTCCTGAGATTTGGGCAAATTCTGAGCTATGAGTCCCTGTACAAATGAAAGTTAAACACTTCCAACATTCACTACCATAAAATAGATATTTCCATTCCAAAAGTTAACAGAATACAAAGGAATGGGACCCAAAGAAGTTAAAAATCCAGCAGGGCAAAGATTAAATCCTGTAGTTGCATGTGCAGCATCCCAGGCAGTCTGTGGCAAGATGTGAACTCCAAAGGGCTTGGGTGGCTCCACCCCTATGGCACTTACGGTAGTTGTAGCTTTCATAGCTCCTCTCTTGGGCCAGCTCTGCTCCCTCCTTGTAGTGCAAGCTATGTTCCTGGCTTCTCCAAACTTCTGGGGTCTCCACTGCACCTTTGGCTTCACACTCAGTTTCACACAGTGCCTTTGCAGGGTCACACTCTCTGGTCTCCCAGGCCTTCTGAAATCTGGGTGGAAGCCTTCCCAACCCCACAGCTCTTCCATTCTGCATGCACCTTAAACCAGCACCACATGGATAATGCCAAGATCTGCTTCCAGCTGGAGCAATAGCTAGGCTTCCCTTGCTCTTAGTTGTAGGTATTGAATGCCTGGATTGCTAAGCACTCTGAATCCAATTCTGAGGCACAAATTTTCTAGGCTGCCACCATTCTGGAACCTGGTGCTCTGGGCTTTCTTCTCAAAGACTTTCACTTTTGCAATTTTGAAGCTGCAAAGGGTGGAGTCCTGCAGCTTCTTTTGATGCCCTCAGGCCATCTTTTTTCTTGTCCTGTTCCTTCTCAGCAATCAGTCTCCTCTATCTTTGCCATCCACAGCTTTACTGGAGCTTTCTTTCTGGCCAAACTCACAATGGTATAAGTCATTCTGCTGGGCTCTTTGCTCTTGATTCTCAATGTAAATTTGTCTAAAAGCCCCCAACAGTAGTCATGCCTCCACATCAACATTAGACTGCCTTGAAATTTCTTCTGCCAGATTAATTAGTCCACCACCCTTAATCTTAGTCTCAGACAGTTTCTAGATAATGAGCAAAATGCAAACTTCCTGCCAAGCCATAACACACATAATTTGGAATCAAACAACCAATGCAGTCCTTCTTCCCAGAAGAAACCTCTAGAGCTTGGCCTTTACTGGCAGGATTTCTATCAGCCTTCTGGCCGGATTTCTATCAGCCTTGTGGCCTTCAGAGCTCTGACCAGAATCTCCCACACAATACAGTCTAAAGCATTCCAGCTCCACTTTTTCAGTTGGCATTTCTGAACCTTTCCTAACTCTTCCCCTGCCCACAAGCCAGTTCCAAAGGTTCTTGAACTGCATGGCCAGGTAATGTCACAGCAACAACCCCACTCCTGGTACCAAATTCTGTCTTACTTTCTTTGTCACTGAGACAAAATACCTGACACCCAAGATTAAAGGAGGAAAGATTTATTTAGCTCTCAGTCTGTAGAGGTTTTAGTCCGTATTCAGCTGGCTTCAAGGTAAGGTGGCTTAGCAGTGGAGAACAGTCATGGTGGGCAGAAAGTAGCAAATCAACAGGTGGGGGAGATAAGACTTTTCTGTCTCATACATTGTATCTAGACTGCTGGATTTAGGGTGATGCCAAATCAATCAGTGGGCTGATGTAGCACTCACACACCCTTAATCACATCACACACTAGATTCAGCCTCCAAAAAAGCCTAAGACTGCATGAGGCTTTGGGGAGACATCTAGTCACAAACCATAACAGTCTTGCTATGTGGGTCAGGCTTGCCTTGGGCTCACTATGCTGGCCTCAGCCTCCTGAGTGCTGGGCTTACAGGTGTGTGCCACCACTCCAGGCTCTATTTGGATTATTGTAGTAAGCTTAATTTTTTCTTTTTCAGACAGAGTCTTGCTTGTAGTTCAGGCTGGCTTTGACTTCAAGGTGATCTCCCCTGTATCAGCTTCCCAAGTGCTGAATTACAGGCATGCTCCATCACTCCTAGCCTTTAATTCTAGTTCAGATTTGCAGAAAAATTGTGATACTGCAGAGTTCCCATATGCCTCTCATCTTGTTCCCTAACATCATCTCATTCCATAACATCTTAGTGTTGTCATTTGTCATAATTAGTGGACTGATACTGTTACATTTTTATTAAGTAAATCCATACATTAGATTCTTTTTACATAATATCTTTTTTTTTTTTTTTTCTTGAAGGATTCCTTCCAGGATACATTATCATTTGGTCATCATATCTCTTTAGGGGCATTTTGGCTGGGACAGTTTCTCAGACTTTCCTTGTTTTTGGTGACCTGGACAGTTTAGAGGAGTATTGGTGCTATACTTGGTAGAATGTCTCCCTATTGGGATTTGTGTGATACCTGTAATTTTCTTGGTGCTGTGGGTTTCATCTGTCATATCAAGGTATATACTCTATGTGATTACAGCATTGATGTTATTACCTTACTGAGGAAGTTTCAGGTTTGTTCACTATACAGTTACCCGTTTTTACCATTTCATACTGTGGATGCAGACTTATGATGGGATTAGTGTCCTGTTCAACCCATCATACATTCAAAATATAGTGGTGGCTACAAAAAATGAAGTTATTTAGGAGCTAGAAACCTGAGAGGAGTTTTAAGTAAATTTGTGTGCATATATGTGGCTATTAAGTCTGCAAACAGAATTTGTCATAAAAATGTACTTCTTCTCGATTTTGGAAGAAATAAAAAAAATCCCTAAACATTTCCTGAAACCCTGCTTTAAAATCTGGTTAGAAAGTAGTAAACTTATTTAATAACCGAAGGAATTGAGGTTTTCCAGAAAATAAACTATTTAGGGGAGCTCGTGACTCAGCATCATGATTGGGAAATTCATCCAAACTTTCCGGCAGTTATATCCTCTCATTTGGAAAAAAAATCTGCCCTCCCTTGTAGTCTTCGAATCCTGTCCAGTACACTTGTACATCTTTGAGGACTACATTTTTGATAGGCTCTCAATCCTAATAAACACAGGTCGGACAGCCAAAGCTCCTGAGTTTCTTTGGCGCGCGTCCTCTGCAGCGCAGAGGCGGGTCCGCGCAGGGCAGCTGCCGCCCGCACTGGCGTCCTGCTTCCACACCCGGGCGCGATGAGCAGGAGGACCCCGAGGTCAAAGGCCTGGTTCCCCCTTTGGTGAGTGGGAGCGGCGCTGGCTGGTCCTGGAGAACCTTTCTTCCCTTCAGACCCACAGTACCCCTTGACAGCTGTCATCCGCGTCCCTCCCTTTCCACTGTACAGTTTCCAGCGCAGTGTTAAACCTCCGGCCCAGCGTGCCTTCGAGCACTAGCTCCGAGCCTTGGGTGCACCCTGCATCCGCAGGAGCTACTTCTCGCGCGATCCCCGCCACTTCTCGCGACACTTCCCGCGGGTGCCCTGCGGGCCTCCTCGCCCCATCCCGGCTGGCGCGCGGCGCTCCCGGCCACCTCGCCGGTCTGCTCGCCGCCCTGCCTGCTGGGGGCG
>NW_004955463.1:13835525-13843763 GCF_000276665.1 Chinchilla lanigera
CGGGCCAGGGTCTCCGGAAGGAGCGCGGAGCGCGGCGCCCTCCCTCCGGGCCGTACCGCCTGCCTCCTCTCCGCGGGGGCCTCGCGCCTCGGCTGCGGAGAGGGGGCCGGCCGGCGGGGCTTCGTGTGCGTGGGCGCAGCCGCTAACCCAGCAGGCCTCAGGGTCAGTCCCAGTGGGTGGCTCTTCACAGAATAGTGATTTTCTGTATTTTAAGATTCCGGTGGCTAAGTAAATGATGATAAAGGGCTAGATAGATCCTTAAACCTAGGAATTTGGATTCCATTTGGACTTATTTTCAGCCTTTGGCACCAGGTTCAGGTTGGAAATGGGAGTAAGATATTTTGTTGCAATCCATTTTTGTTGTGGTAGTTGTTTCGAGGTATTACGGACTGAATCCAGTACCTTTGCACTGGTATATCCCCAGCCTTTTAGCAAACTATTATTATTTTTAAATTTTGAGACGGGGTCTCCTTAAGTCGCTAAATTGCCCAGACTGCGCTCCAGTTTGGAACACTCTTGCCTCAGCCTTCTAGAATGCTGAGATGACAGGCGTTCACCAGCACATCTGACTTGCAAGCAGTTTTGAGGATGTGTTTCTTGTGATTGTGAGTTTAAAAGTTGTCTGAGTAAACCGTGCAGTGTTCTAAGAGGATGGTAAGCTCAGTGCACACTGGTTGAACTAAGGGAAATATTTTTTAAACAGCCCCCCCTTAAGTAATTTGTTATTTTTACTTTAAATGATGTAGCCTCCTTGGATTTCATTTTTGCAGAAATGTCCTCTTCAAATATCAGTTTTTGTGTGCATGCACATATGAACAGTTGCGCTGGTAATAGAAGGAAAATCGTTTTCCTGATAGTTGTATCTTGTCTTTTAGAGAGAGAAATGTCATCAGTGGAATCACACCAGGAGCAGTTGTCTCAGTCTGATCCATCCCCCTCACCAAACTCATGTAGTTCCTTTGAGCTAATAGATATGGATGCTGGCAGTTTGTATGACCCAGTTTCTCCACATTGGTTTTATTGTAAGATAATAGATTCTAAGGAGACATGGATTCCATTCAACTCTGAGGATTCACAGCAGCTGGAAGAGGCATATGACTCTGGTAGGATTAAAATGAATTATAACAAAGACTTTCTTCCTCTCAAACTACAGTGCCCCCCAAGCCCCGTTTTTTGTGGTATTGGGAATTGAAGTCAGAGCCTAGGAATTGAACCTCAGAGCTTCGGTGCGGAGCTACATCCCCAGGACCCACCCTTTTTAGATAGTGTATCCTAAATTGCTAAATTCCCTAGGCTTGATTTAAACTTGTGATTCTCCTATTTCAGCCTCCCAGATTGCTGGGATTACAGACATGCATTACCATGATAGCCCTGATAGTGCTGTTAGAGATAAATTTTAGATTTTTCCTCTTGGGCGATTTTAAAAATGTAACTCAGAATCATATTTTGGGAGATTTATTGTGTGTTCTGTACTTCTTTTCCTCTTTCCAATTCTTGGCAGGAAAGAATTGTAACGGGAGAGTGGTCCCTACAGATGGGGGCAGGTATGATGTTCACCTGGGGGAAAGGATGCGGTATGCTGTGTACTGGGATGAACAGGCATCTGAAGTGAGACGCTGTACCTGGTTCTACAAGGGAGACAAAGACAATAAATATGTTCCCTACTCGGAAAGCTTCAGCGAAGTTTTAGAGGTATCACTTTGATCCCCTTTTACTCATCATTTTCATCTTTTTTCTTCTCTTTTAATAATCTTTTCTTCCTTTTGTGACTTATTTTGTGAAACTTGCAGAAAAAGTTTGATTCCATCTACACCAGACTCTATAACATTTCTTTTTGCAAGTAAGTTTCAGTATAAAGTAGTTTTAATTTACAATTTTAAAATATTATAGAAGCCGGGTGTGATGGCACGTGCTTATAATCCCAGCACTTGGGAGGCTGAGGCAGGAAGATCGATGTGAGTTCGAGGCCAGCCTGGGCTACATAGTGAGTTCAAGGCCAGCCTGAACTAGTGAGACCCTGTCTCAAACAAACAGACAAACAAACACAAATAAAATATTATGGACACTTTTTTACGCTCTTTAAAAATTTTCCCTGATGGAAATCATTACAGTGGTACCTCGGTTCACAAACTTAATTTGCTCCATGATTCCTCCCCCTCCCGCTGGAACTGAACTCAGGATCTTGCGCTTGCCAGGCTGGTGCTGTGCCGCTGAGCTAAATCCCCAGCCCTTTGTTCCATGATTTTGGGAAAGATGACTACATTTATGTTTGTGAAGGAAAGATGGCCAAGGTCGTGTTTGTCACCTGATGCAGAGTTTGCGAACAGAAGTGTTTGTTAACCAAGGCACCACTATATTAGCACTGACCTTTTTGATATTTATTTTCTTTAAATTGGAGAACATTAACATTACTAACATATGAAATGATGAATAGCAGTTATCTAGTCTTTATGATAGAATTGAGTGATAGTTTTCTTTGTCCTGTGTTGTTATCTGTTGTAATTTTTTAAAAATTTGAAAATAATTTTGATAAACTGGAAAATTACATTATTATTGAAACTCATTAATCTGGTAATGTTCTTGGTATGAGTTCAGTTTAATGGTAAAGCTATTAGAAAAGTCTAATGAAATGTGTTTTCTTTTAAGGAAACTTACATGCTTGCTGTAACTCTGGATGAATGGAAAAAGAAACTGGAGTCTCCCAATAGAGAAATTATTATATTACACAATCCAAAGGTACAGTGAAGTAATGCATTTCTTTGATACTGAGGTGAAGCTTAATTGCATTACTAAGGTGAACTTTGGCTTCTTTTCTCTATGGACTCTTACTACAAAACTTAAAACTTATACTACTGCCATTATTTAGTGCCTTCAGTTCATACAAAAGCATTTTCTTAGGAAAAATTATGCCATCATGGAATTAAGAAAATGACTAATACATTATATGAGCACATCTTTCACGTGTAGGATATTATTGAAAGATCTGTTAGTCCAGTATATTTTCAGGGTCCTCATTTCAAGCTCTGAGAATTGCATATCAAAACTGTTTTATTGAAAGGTATCTTCCTGTCCTTCAGAATGTATTATCTAGAAAAGCCAGGTATGATGGCACACACCTATCATCATAGCACTTCGGAGGCTGAGGTGGGGGATCGCTGTGAATTTGAGGCCAGCCTGGGCTACATAGTGAGTTTAAGGCCAGCCTGAATTGCACAGCGAAACCCCGTCTCAAAAAAAAAAAAATATTCGTACATATACATAATACAGAGATGATTGTAACATCGGCTCTATTGCTCTGATCTTTTCTTATTTAAGCTGATGGTGCATTACCAGCCAATTGCAGGGTCTGATGAATGGGGTTCAGTACCTACTGAGCAAGGCCGGCCAAGAACAGTGAAGAGAGGGGTCGAGAACATCTCTGTTGACATCCATTGTGGTAATGTTCATTGTTCATTTTTTCTTTTGTACTTGTTTATTCCTTAAATTGTGATCTTTTTTGTGCATTTGGCATTTTTGTGCATTACAAATGATGGTTAATTGGGCTTATTCTGAATTAAGATTAGCATCACTTTCTCTAAGAATTTTTATAAGTATAAATATTTATTTAAAGTGGCTGAGTACATATGGTGGGCTTATGGTGGGATGGGTAAAACTTGGTAATACCAATCTGGTAGTTGCTAAGTGTAGATGAACTGAGTTAGTCCTAATTCTAAGAAGTTGAGTCTACCTGCTTGACTAGATATTTATTGCTGGTAATTTCCATCTTTCAAGATTTTCAACTCAGGAACACTGTTTTTCACAAGGAACTGGATTATTCATTGCCATCTAACTGGGGTCACTTATGATTGTTTAAATTTTTTTTAACTGGATTATAAAATTCCTTTTATCTTACAGAAGAAATGATTTGTCTCTTGAATAAATTCTCAGATTAACTGTAATTTTGAAGGACCAGCATGGTAGCCCATGCCTATGATCCTAGCACTTGGGAGGCTGAGGCAGGAGGATTGCTGCAAGTTCGAGGCCAGCCTGGGCTACAAAGTGAGTTCAAGGCCAGCCTGAACTACATAGTGAAACCCTGTCTCAAAAAGATAAATAAATAAATAGATAAGTTTAAAATTTAAGGCTTTAAAAACATTCCAAATATTATTGAGACAGTTGAGTAAAAATGGAGTTATAGTAGTGATAATCTATTAATGTTGCCTGGACTTGGTAACTATATTGTGATTATATCAGAGCCTATCTTTAGGAAATATACTTATTTAATAGTTGAAGAAGTTTGGGGTGTACGAAACCTGATCATACATCCAGCCTGCTCCCAAATGGCTCAGAGAAATAAATGTGTATGTGTGTGTGTCCACAGAGAGAGAAAATAATGAAATGTTTAAAAAGTTGAATTTCTAAAATGTACTTGGGAGTTTGTATTGTTTCTTCTAGTTTTCTGTAAATTTGGAGTTATTTCAGAGTAAAAAGTGAAAATTTTTTAATAGTTTATTTCTAGGTAAATTAAAAATGAGGTAGAATGTACTTTTACGAAGTAGGTAAATATAGGGCCATTTTGTGTCTTTTAAATAATCCACTTGCAGTTTAACTTGTTCATATTTATAACCTGTTCACTATCAGTGATTGAATTTGGAGTGCATTAATTACAGGGAATAATTTTTCCTTCTTTTATTTGTAGGAGAACCGTTACAGATCGATCACTTGGTCTTTGTAGTCCATGGGATTGGGCCAGCCTGTGATCTCCGCTTCCGAAGCATTGTGCAGTGTGGTAGGTCTGCAGAGCACATAGGTCAGATTGCTCAGGGAGCGTGTTAGTCCCTGAGATAAAAGCATCATCTTTAGCTCATCGTCTTAGCTGTGTAATAAGATTTGGAGTGCTGAAGATATGGCGAGGCAGTAAAGCTTCCTGGCTTAATCTAAAGTGCTAGCAAATTCGTGAGGCTAATAGCTTATATTCTTAACCAGTATTTTTTGAGAGAATAATCCCTATAAAATTGGTTTGTGATGTAATGGTCTTATTTCTAACTTTTAAAAATTTAAAAGGGACCCTGAAGATGATAGAGTGAATAACAGAAAGTACAATTATGTTTTTATAATTCATAGTGTGGTAAGCCTCTTGATATTATTGAGGCACTTGGGTTTGACTCAGGTTCTTGTGCAGGTACTCTAGCACTGAGTTATATTCTCAGCCCTTTTTATTTTGAGGCCAGCCCTCACTTGCCTGGGCTGGCCTCAAACCTATCATTTTCATGCCTCAGCCTCCTGAGTAGATGGGGTTACAATCCTCAGAACCTCTTGATATTACAGTTGGAATATTTAATTCATTAGTATAACTTGACTTTAAAAGGCAGTGTCTTTAAAATTTGGTAGCAGGCAAAGTCTGTTTCGAGTAGGAGTCTTACTTTACTGGATGTCTTAGTTCCTTTTCTCATTGCTGAGACAAATACCCAACACCCAAAATTAAAGGAAGAAAGGTTTATTTAGCTTACAGTTTGTAGAAGTTTCAGTTCATAATCAGCTGGCTCCAATGCAGGATGGCTTGGCAGAGGGGCATTGCAAAAGAGAAGCTGTCCATGGCAGACAGAAGACAGAAAAAGCAAGCAGTTGACAGCTTCTTTCTGGCCCTTTTATACCCTCTCTAGGCTGGCAGGATTAGGGTGTGCCAAACCAATCAGTGGTCTGACTTAGTAATCACACACCCTTAATCCCAGCATCACACACTCTAGATCCAGCCCCTTCTGAAAAAGCCCCACCTATGACCCCTTGAGGCTTTGGGACATCCATAATATTAATGGTTCCAAGCATAAACTGGAATTGTATTCTGGAAGGTTAAGATCAGTGTGGTAAGAATTTTGAATAGTGTATATTTTTCAAAAATCTGAAGTATTGGGTAATGATTAATTGTAAAAACCAGGAAGTTAGAATAGGAATCTGGGGGCCAGGGATATAGCTCAGTGGCACAAGTGCCTGCCTGCTAAGCATGAGGTCCTGAGTTGGATTCCAGGTACCAAAAAAAAAAGAGAATAGGAATCTGATTGCAAGATTGATGGACATATAGTCATCTAATTTTAAAAAATTGAAACAGCTTCATTGACAAAAGTTTTTAAGTTAGCCTTTCTTTGGATGAAACATTTTATATGGTAAAAGGCGGTTTTATAGTAGAGGAGCATCTTTTCCTATATGTACTCTTAGTCTTTCCTGAACACTACTTCACTATTTTTGAGTCATTATGTGTTCTGAGCAAATGTAGTTAGGCAGTGTATTACATGATTTGTTGCATGCTAAGTTTCCATGTTAATTGCTTCACTGTTGATGCATAAGTTAATATTTCTTTTCTAGTTAATGATTTTCGCAGTGTTTCCTTGAACTTGCTACAGACACATTTTAAGAAAGCTCAAGAAAATCAGCAGATTGGAAGAGTAGAATTTCTTCCAGTCAACTGGCACAGTCCTCTGCATTCGACCGGTGTGGATGTGTGAGTAACACCTTACACTCTTGAGTTGTTAGCTGTGGTTATGTTTTCCGGTCATCAGTGTACTTGGGGACATTTCTGCTATAGCTGACTATATATTTAAAGTTTCTTACAGATACATTATTAAATGCTAGTCAGTCCCTAGTAAAATGCTCTATCTTCTTTAGTATGCTTTATTATCTTTTGGTATTTATTTTTAAAACTTTATCATTAAAATATTAAAGGCAAACATTGCTTTCTTGTGTATAAGCATTTCCATTTTCAGATATCAAAACCTAATAATAGCTAGGTATGGTGGCGCTATCTGTAATCCTAGCACTCAGTAGGCTGAGGCAGGAGGACTGCCATAAGTTTCAGACCAGCATGGCTTATATAGTGAGTTCAATGCTGGCGTACACTAAAAGTGAGACCCTGTCTCATGTCTCAAAAAAAAAACAAAAAAAGAAAAAAAAAAGCCAGAACCCAGAAAAACCAACCATACCTCAAGATGTACAAAATATTTTGCTGCTCCTTTTGTGAATATATTTAAATACTTGTCCAGATTTCAAACAAAGAGAAGAAATTTCCCTAAATTAAATTAACATTTATAATTTGAAGTATAATTGGTACAGTGACTTTTTAAAGTTACAGCTCTTTAAGGTATAAGCCCTATAGTTTTATTTGTAAATTTTATGGTGATGACAGAGAAAATTGCCTTATATTGAGGATATCCAGCTCTGGGCTCTCCAGAAAGAAATATTCAGGACACATTTGTGGAGTGGAGCTGGAAGATTTTTTCCGTGCTGGTCTTCTCATTCTGTGTGTGGGTTCTTAGTACTGTGTGATTTGAGTATATTCCATGTGCCAGACAGTCCATGGTGGTGCTGCTTTATTAGGTGGTTCACATTCTGTAATATCTTAGCTGACACTAAAAGATTACTAATGACATATAGTTCTCTCTTGATTGCAATAGCTGCTGGATATTTGAGGAAAATTTCTGAGAATTTTTAGAAAACTACTGTCAGGATTTGATTTAAACTATGTTAACATGGTCTTCCTTGGTCAGCTGTAAGTTCTATTTGCCTTTGGTGTCTGGCATTTTTAAAAATCTTTTTCTGCTTTTAAAAAAACTGCACTGGGTTGGGGATGTAGCTCAATGGTAGAGCACTTGTCCAGCGCAAGCAAGACCCTGGCCCAGGCTATGACACAGAGCACAGTACAAAGAACTCCTCAGTTCTGGTAATGCTAGGAAGAGCCTCTCATATCTCTAGTTGGGTGTGGTTTTTTTAGTTCTTTTGCTCTTTCAGTCCTGGGGATTGGACCCAGCTGCTCCACACTGATCTATATCCTCATCCCATTATGTTTATGTTGAGACAAGTTCTTGCTAAGTCATGAAGCTGCTTAGGCTGGGCTCAAACTTAACAGTCCTTCTGCTTCAGCTTCCCTGAGTGCTGAGATTATAGGTGTGCACCTGACTTTGCTTGGCCTTTTAAAAAATAAATAAATTTATTTATTTATTTATTTATTTATTTATTTACCTTTTTGAGACAGGGTCTCACTATGTAGTTTAGGCTGGCCTTCAACTCACTTTGTAGCCCAGGCTGGCCTCGAACTTGCAGCAATCCTTCTGCCTCAGCCTCCCAAGTGCTGGAATTATGGGTGTGTGCCACCACGCCTGGCAAAAAATAAATTTAATTATATCATATATCTATATCTATATTTATATATCTGTATATATCTATATGTATATCTTCATGTATTGCTCAGAATCTTTTTTTTTTTTTTTT